>NW_020954576.1:35107995-35253341 GCF_900497805.2 Vombatus ursinus
GGGGGGGGGGGGGGGGGGGGGGGGGGGGGGGGGGGGGGGGATGATAGTGGCAATGGGCTTGCCTGCCATCTTGGGCATGAAGTCCCCAGGTATTGTACGCATTACTTGTTGTCTCATTCCTCCCTCTCTTATCCAGAAAGTGCTTTTCACTAATACACCTAAACCTAATGTGACACTTCAGTAGAAAGTCATTTGAGATGACTTCCCCCTTTTTTATGGACCTCCTTAAGTTAGCTGGCAGACAGGCATCTTAACGAATTATAGCTATTAGAAAAGCTTCAGAGTGCTTGTCTTTCCCTAACTTGTTGAGTTAACTTGTTAAAATGCATACAGACATAGAAGCAAAATGACAATGATTGTATAGTTTCACAGTGTTTTTTTTTTTCCTTCTGTCCATTAAAATCTTCGGCCAGATTTAGTGTAATTGGCACTTGGCATCAGCTCAGATCATAAACCTCTCTTTTCCTGCTAATGAAATATACCTTTCAAACATGCCTCTGGCATATGAAGGGTTACATTCACTTGTTCCGCAAACTTGCTAATGGTATTTACAGTCACCTTAGCCAAGCATCCTTTTTCCAAGTGCCTAATAAAGATGGTTTGCAATAACATCCAAGGACAAAATACAGTGGAATTCAAAGAAACCAAAGAAGAGGTAGCAGTGTATGTAATATATCAAGTTGTGAGTTGACTAAAACCTTCTTTGATATCTCTTCATGGCATGAAGCATGAAGGTGAACCTGGATTTTCAAAAACTGTATCAGCAGAGTGCAAGGTCTGGAAGGTCCCACCAAGATGTAAAAGATTTAAGGAAAGCCTGGTGATGAGAACTGTGTATCAGGTGTTCAAGGACCAGCCTGAGTTCAGGGGTATTCATCACATGGTTCACCAATGGGTCAATTTCTATTTATTTACTTATTCTGGCTATAGCAACTTTTCTTCCTTTTCTACTTAACTGCCTGTATGACTTTGGGTAAGTGACTTAAACTCTTTGAGCCTTGGTCTCTTCATCTGTGGGGGCAGATAGATGGTGCAGTGGACAGACTTCCCAGCTTGGAGGCAGGAAGACTCATCTTCCTAAATTCAAATCTGTCCTCAGACACTAGCTGTGTGACCCTGGGCAGGTCTCTTAATCCCATTTGCTTCAGTTTCCTCATCTGTAAAATGAGCTGGAGAAGGAAAGGGCAAATGGCACTCCAGTATCTTTGCCAAGAAAACCCTAAGTGGGGTTAGAAAGAACTGGACATAACTGAAAAAATGACTGAACAACATCTTCATCTGTATAATGAGGGGGTTGGACTGGATGGGCTCTAAGGTCCTTTCCAAATATACTAAGGATAATAATAATTATAGCTAGCATTTATGCAGAACTTTAAAGTTTGCAAAGTGCTTTACATAATATTATCTCATTTTTTGCTCATGACAACCATGGGAGGAACCTGTCATTATTATTCCCATTTTACAAATGAGGATACTGAAGCTGAGAAAAGTTGAAGGACTTGTCTACTGTAGTCACAAAAGTCCTTTGAAATAGGATCTGAACTCAGGTCTGAATTCATTGTTCTTTCCAGTAATGTCAGTGACTCAAATTTTCTAATGTATCCTGGCTGGCTAGTATTCAGTGGTAATGTCCATGTAGAACTTCTGTAAAGGTGTCATGATTCATTGTTTTTCTCTACAGGTGTGTATTGTCATGAACTGAATTAAAAAGTCATTATCTTCATAAGCCTCTGCTGGTGTTGTGTGCTCATTATGTGCATATGTATTTTCATGTTTTAATAAATTCTGAAGAGCAGTTAAACCACAACTCTCCACATTCATATGGTGTGGGCTCAGAGTAAAAGAATTACTATAGGATTGGTTTAATGTTTTTTAGCAACATACCAAATTCTTGTAATGGTATACGGCAAAATTCCAGTGGGTTTTATGTTCACGGGTGGAATCAAGAAGGATTGAGAAGCCAGAGTTCAAAATAGAACTAGATTTTTGTTATTTAGTCGTTTTTAGTTGTGTCCAACTCTTCCTGACCCCATTTGGGGTTTTCTTGGCGAAGATACTGGAGTGGTTTGCCATTTCCTTCTCCAGCTCATTTTATGGATGAGGAAACTGAGGCAAACAGGGTTAAGTGACTTGCCCAGGGTCATGCAGCTGGTAAATGTTTGAGGCCAGATTTGAACTCAGGAAGATGAGTCTTCCTGACTCCAGGCCTGGTACTCTTTCTACTCTGCCACCTAGCTGCCTCACTCCACAGAAAGTAGATGCTTATTAAATGTTTATCATTTGATTGAGTGATTTCTACTGTTACCACCTCAATTCAGGCCCTCAGCACCTCTCTCCCTTTGAATGACAACACTGGCTACTAATTGGTCTCTTTGCTTCAGCTTTCCCCCCACTCCAATTCTTCTTCTATATACTTGACAAAGTGGGTTTTTTAAGCACAGATCTGACCCTGACACACTCCTCCTCATTAAACTCCAGTGACTCCCTGTTGCCTCTGGGAAAAAATATAAACTTCTTTGTTTTGACTTTTAAAGCCCTTCACAATTTGGCTCTATCCTGTCTTTCCCAGCCTCATAATGCATTATTCCCCTTTCTGCATTCTATAATCCAGTCAAAATGGCCTCTCTGTTTCGCACACATTGTTCACCTCCTTCCGTAATGCTGTTTAAGCACCAACTTATACATAAACTGATCTGATCTTTCCTGATTTCCCCAAGGGCCCGAGATTCCTTGAGAGCAGGTATTTTTTTTTTCATATCCCTAGCACTTGTAATGCCTGGCCCATAGTAGATGTTTAATAAATGCCAGAGGATAGATTGACTGAAGCTAGGTAGTAGAAAACAATGAAAGATATGGAATTCATTAAGTAGACATTTCAAACTGAGTAATCTTCCAAAATGTCTCAGACTCAGAGGTAGCCAGCCCATGATAGGTTACCTGGATGAAGTGGGCACTGTGATGTCAGAAATAAGGGCTAAGTCTGATAATATCTAATTTAGAAGATGTCATGAAGAAGTAGGGCTCTGGGCACATGGTCAGCAGCTAACAGTTATTGTTCCCTCTTATCCCACCAGTCTGTGTAAGGTCTTGTCCAGGTTAGGCCATTAGGAAAACTACCTACTAACCTAGAGAGTCCATCTTGCATAGTGAATGTACCTGGAGTCGGGAAGATCAGGGTTTAAATTCTGCCTCCAACACTTACTAGTTGTGTGGCCGTGAGCTGGTCATTTTATTACTCTAAGCCTCAGTTTCCTCATCTCTAAGATGGAGATGATAATACCAGTAGTACCCATCTCAGAAGGGTATTACAAGGCTTCAGTGAGTTAATGTATATCAAGTCCTTTGTAGATGTTAAAATGCCATATCAATGTCAGTTACTATCACATCTTCTGGAAGAATGCATGTATTATTAGGTGGTTTGGCGGCCACTACTAAACAGAGTGAGCTTTTACCCTACTTTGGTCCTAGTTTTACATTCTAAACAAAACCTAAAATCCAGGGAAACAGGTTTTGAGGCCAGCATTTGACACTACTCTCATTTGGCTTCTTGTAGTGATAGTCAGGCAATGTGTCATTTTCTCCGTAGAATATGTATGCAGCTGGGAAATGAGTTATTTATAATAATAAGACTTTGCACTTATGGAGATATTTGCATAGTAAGCAGATCATATGGAATCTGAAGTTGCCAGTGTCTAGTGAGTAACCTTGGAATCATCAGTATATCTAATTATCTAATGCACCTTATTTGAAGTTCATATATGTATATTTGCAGGCCATTGCCCATGAATATTTTAGCCAATCAGGGATAAAGATTCTGTGCCATAGATTAAAGGCATTTTTAGAGCTAATTCACTGTTATAAGTGGGTGGGACAGAGGGGGTGCTGAAGTAGGAAGCATTCACACAAGAACCAAATGCTTCTTCATCCTTCCTTTATTTCTTCTTCTTTCCCTGCGCTATGTACCCCCCTGAATCATTTCTGTACTCCATATTTTTTTGCTGAAGGTCATTTTTTGCTGGTATCTTCATCCATTTTATTTCACCACAAAGTCTCCTAGTTTCTCGAGTAAATTCATCCATTGACTTCTTTTCATAGGATAAAATATGAGATGGACTAATTTTACCAGCACCTGAACCCCAGAATGGAAAGGTCACCGTTAAAAATACTCAGATCTTTATAAAGATTACTGACACCATGTAGGCTGATAGATGGTATTTATCCTGGAGAGTTCATTTGAGCAGATTTTCCATCCAAGGATAAATACACCCCAAATCACAATGGTAATCAGAGTCACCCGCCTCATTTCTGATGATTTTACAAATCAGTTGGGTTTCAAAGATGTGACAACATTACCCTGTTCCCACACTGAGTTGTTTTGGCTGCAGGGGCGGCTGCCTTTTTTTTTTTCCAGCTGCATTTGTGAGTGTTTTCATCCCTTGCTAAAATATGTTTTTTAAAAATGTGATTAACAGCCATTTTCAGAGACAGATACCAGCTCTCCTCCGCCAAAGAGGCACAGCATGCAAAAACAGGGAAACATGAAAATAATGAAAAAGGGTATGTTTATTCATTGGAAACCATGTTAATGACTGCATCTGCCCCTCTCATTTCAGACTGGCTGGAATCATCTCTGCTCTTCTGGTTTGCTAATGTCTCCACCTACAGTGAAATCCCATAGTGGTGTCCCATAAATCAAGACTATCCATAGCAGACCTGATTTTTCTTCTCTGCATATGTTAAGGATACTTTTTTTTTAAAACTTGCTTGATGACTACACTCAATGGGAATATGTTCATGAGATACGTTGTGGTGTTGATCCCAACGCTCTTGGTAACTTCCTGTACTTCAGTATTAATGACAAACACCATTAACAATAAACAATGAGCTATTCTAATTTTAGTGGCTTTCATCATATCAAATATTCATAAAAGGTCAGGAGGTACATGTTTATTTTGTGCCATTTTCATTTTGTATATTTCTAGTTATGCAGAATAGGCTGTTTCCTCCTACTGCCTAGGCCTATATCCTGACTCTTTGAAACTTCACATCACCTCAGAGGTAGGCTTATAAGTAGGCTCAAAATTTAAAATCTAAAAAAAAGAAAAAAAATTTTTTTTCCAACTGCTTGCTTTCCCCTAAGAGGTTCTACCTACTCTAAGAGATGATCATAGGATTTTAGGGCTTAAAGGTTACCTAAAGCATTCCCATAACTGAAATATATTTCCAATAAGAGTAATAATAGCTAATAGCTAGCATTGTGTAAGGATTTAACATTTGCAAAATGCTGTATGTATGTTATCTCATTTTATTTCATCCCTCTACATTTCTGTCCATTAAAATTCTTTCTTTGGTGTTACCTCCTCTCCAGATCTTTCACCCTGTATCTAAAAGTATTTTCTTCCTCCTCTAATTAAAGCAGTTTGTCTGATGTTTTTTCAGATACTTCTTTATAGCATAATTATGTGTGTACCTATCTTCCTTATTCACTTTGCTAGCATTTAAGCTCCTTGTGGGTATTCTCCTGTGTTATTTTGGTTATGTTGGTATCTTCTTGGCATAACCCATAGCCTTGCACATAATAGGTACTATAAAAAGTTATCTTAGGGGCAGCTAGGTGGCAGTGGATAGAGCACTGGCCCTGGATTCAGGAGGACCTGAGTTCAAATGTGGCCTCAAGATGCATAACACTTACTAGCTGTGTGACCCTGGGCAAGTCACTTAACCCCATTGCCTAGCCAAAACAAACAAACAAACAAACAATAAAATGTTATCTTTTCTCTTTATATACTTGAGTAGAAGTCCTGTGGGTCTTTTTTTGGGTTAAATAAAAGCCTATCCTAAATGTGATCATTTTTTAGACTAGAGGCTCTTGACATTTTTTGTGGTTCCCCTTCTCAGAATAATGTTTTTAAATACATAAAATATAATAGACCAATAGAAATGTAAATATATAAACATAAAAAGCATATAAAATATAAAATAAAATACAAGAAAAAAATAAATAATAGGCTTATGAAGGAAAAAATTATATTTATTTTGAAATCAAAATTAAAAAAAAAACAAGCTCACAGACCTCACAGTTTCTCTTAGTGTTTAACTATTAGTTAAGGGCCTGAGTTGAAGGACAAGAGCCAAAGTCTGGCATAGTTCTCAGGGGAAATCCTGAGTGAGTGTAAATGTACTCCAAGGAGTATGAGTACTGAAAGACCCTCCCCCAAATTCTACATTGTCCTTAACAGCTTTGGTTTTAGGTTTTAGGCCTTGCATTAAACATAGAATAGATAGAAGTTGTCCACTGATTGGGTGGGATGGAGAGAGTGTGACAAGGAAGAGAAAAAGTCAGAGTTTTTAAGCCTGGGAGAATGGGACATTGGGATTGTCACCAACAGAGATGGAGAAAATAATGGTCTTAAATGAATAAGATTTGGTTGGAGAAGGGCAAGGCAGCCTAAAGCAGAAGCACTAATAAAGGTGCTAAAGTGTGAATGAACTTAATGTTTTTTAGAAAACATAAAGCACGTTATAGACAATATGGAGTTGGGTATGTTGTACCTGCTTCTAAATAAATGGTTAAAGTGGGAGATATTTTTACAGAGGATATCAGAAATTGACTGATGTTTGCTGACAAAAAACTGCATATCATCCTAAATTCAAGCTTCGGCTTTTGTATTTAAAAAAAAAAAACTCTTGGTCAATGAATTCTGTTGTTGAAGACACAGAGTAATTGGTGGAGTTTCTATAAATCCTACTGAACGTACCTTACAAGAATAGGGTAGTCCATTTAAATTTGTCCCCATAAAAAGTCACATTGAATTAAGTGGGGCCTGTTAATTGGACCCTAATGCATTACCTCGGGAGCTATGGACTTAAATATTTGATAATTGGAGAAGAACTATCATCCCTGAATAATAAAATGAGGCATAAACGTTTTTCTTTGTTTCAAGGAAGGTTCAGTGGGAGGAAATACTGATATATCTGTGAAATAAAAAACAAAATACATCAATAAAATATGTATATATTTTTAAAAAGATAATAAACTAAGACCTGTTAAATTCCTGGAAGCTAAAGTTGAGGTATTGTGATATATGACAGTATTGAATCAAGTTTGTTTATGTCCTTTTCGAGATTCCCTGGCCAATAGGTATTTTCTACCTTTTCCATTGTTCTTATGAACAGAAGCTTTACAATTAGATTTGGTGCCTACACCGTACTTTCACTGCATTGTCACATAGTTGGATGGTCATGTCTGAAGTTTTAGGGTCTCTTAAAAGGTTATATGGTGCTTTGGTAATTAGAGTCAGCACCACAAAGGGCGTTGGGCTTAGGGTCCAAGACACTTGGGTCTGAACCCTGGTTCTGCTACTTACTGTTAATGTGATCCTAGATAAAGCACTTAAACTTCCTGAACCTCAGTTTCCTCATTTGTAAAAAGGGAAATAATAATACTTTCAGCAAGGTAGCTTAGTTGATAGAGAGCTAGCATTTTGAAGTCAAGAGGACCTGGGTTCAAGTCTTATTTCTGGCACTTACTGGCAGGATAACCCTTGACAAATTGTTTAGTCCCTCAGTGCTATATAGTCCGGGCAATTCTTTAAGGCTGTGATACAGAGATGTCTGTGATGCAGATACCTGCACTGGTAGAAGCAGTTGCCTTCTTTGGAGTTTCCTTTATCAGTTAAATCATAGGTGCAGTCCCTGTCTTAATATTTGTCCTACCTTCTTCACAGGGTTATTGTGAAACAAGTACTTTATAAATCATAAAATGGAATATACATTTGAGTTGGTTTTTTTTTGCAGCAGTCTCATATAAACAATATTTCATTTACATATTGCATTTTAAGTTTTTCAAAATGCTTTTTTCCCACAAAAAACTTGTGAAATAGAGTATGTATTACTATTATTATTACCATCATATAGGTGAAAAAGAGGAGGTCAAATAACTTATCTGAGATAGAGTGGTTAGGGGACAGTTCCTTTATTTTACAGATGATTGAATTAATACTCCTAAAGGTAATAAATACCAGAGCTGAGTTTCGAACCTTGATCTTCTAACTCCATATTCACTGTCCTTGTCTCTCTGTCATGCTGCTAATATTATTACTCCTTATTTCGAATGCATGGCATTGTCTGTGATTGGATATTATGTTATAAGAGTGTTATATCATGTCATTTTATTTTTAAGATGCTAATGGGCCTTTTTTTGGAAGGTGTCAGAGATGCCCCTTCTTTGACTCCTATTGGGACACAATTCTACCTACATTTTGTTATGCTTTGACACACAAGACCACTATTGATCACTTAATCCTCAATGAAAACTTCTTTCATAGGCATGTGAGATGATTCGATATTGGGGAAAAATATGAGGGAAAAAAGGTGTGGATGATATGTGAGGCTTAATTGATAAATATATTTTTAAATGAAATCTGTTATTAAAAACTTAACATGAAACATAAGCCAACCAACCACACTTGCTTAATAACTACATTTAAATGAATGTGGTTTTTTGTTTGTTTGTTTGTTTTGTTTTGGTGAGGCGATTGGGGTTAAGTGACTTGCCCAGGGTCACACAACTAGTAAGTGTCAAGTGTCTGAGGTAGAATTTGAACTCAGGTCCTCCTGACTCCAAGGCTGGAGCTCCATTCACTGCACCACCTAGCTGCCCCAGAATGAATGTGTTTTAATGTATAAAGTATCATAACATTTTTTTTTTCAGTTTCTCCCTCATCCCCATCGGGTGCTGCTGTCCATACCTTTACATTCGTTTATCCTCCGAGGAGAATAGTGTGTATTCAGTTCTTTGAAGTGTGCTTTTGTTTGTTTTTCTTTGTGTCATAAAGATCTTTCAAAGTGTCTTTGTAATCTACATATGTGTCCATCTTAATTGTTATATGGTATTATGTTAATGCACCACAATTTATTTAACCTTTCTACTATTGTTGGACATTTAGGTTGCTTGATGGGTAAGCTTTTAAGATTTAAATTCTTCACTCCTTAATCTTTAAACATGAAATTACTTCATTAGTTTTATCATTGAGTTTTAAAAGCTCTGATATTTTCAGGTTCTGATGCTGATATTATGGGCAGTTATTAGGGCACTATTATTAGTGACCGTGAACTATCTGGTGGTAGTCTCGATGCCGGTCTTCCAACTTTACTGTGAAAGTATTATTGGCTGATTTTGTCTTTTCCCTTTTTTTTCTTCTTTGAAAGAAAAGGCCAGAAGGAGTGTTTGGATGGTGTAAGCCATTAAATGGCACTTCGGGAAGATATCCCTCATGGACTGAATGCTCTGTTCTTAAATTTTCCAGTTTGAAACCATAGTGAAACTTATCTCTCTTCCTCTGCCTCCCTCTACACCGCCCTCCCCCCCCAACTCCAGCCCAACACACCCTTTTCAATTGTGGAGTCTTGTCCATTTTTTCGATACTACTCCACCATAATTTGGTGTCCGTGTGTTAATTAAACATTCTTTCTTATCACTGTTTTGGTGAGTGTCCTATAAATTTAATCACTATGACACCTCTGTACACATTACAATCCTTTTAAAGATCTAGAGAAAAATCCTGGAGGATTATTCAAGCACTAAATCACACAGAATTACAGTAGTTATTAGAAGCATTAAAAGTGATGATAAGGAGCTTTATCATGAATTTGGAGGAAAGCTTCGCTTTATCATCGATGACAATAAAATAAAACAGTAAAAAAAAAACTCCTTTATACCAATTTAGTTTATTATGTGATAATAATCAGGTACATAGTACTGTGCATTATGTGTAGTGGGTTACATCATATTTGTTGGGTTGAATTTATTGAATTGTTAAAATATGCTGAACACCATAGGGATTGGGGGCTCTGTGATGTCAGCGATACGGGGACCTTCTTGTCCTACTGATCAGCCAGTCCCAGTCCTGGGTCACCACCTCCATCTGTCTGCCTTAACACCCCTAGCAGAGGAAGTTGGGAAACCCTGTGAAGTGGACCTACTGGGAATGTGTTATATGTAATTTTGAAATACGTCATCTCACCTGGAAACTCATTGCTATAAGCAATCTTAATGTTCCCTATTTGACTATCACACTCCTTGCTGTAGCTGTTCCAAACCTTCTTCCCAGTCCTCAAGCCCCCATCTCTACTCCCAGCCCTTACCCATTGTCTCTGATAAGATGATGCCATTTTCTGTTTCACTGAGAAATTGGACATCTCCTTGCCTTCTTAACTCTCCATCTCAAAGCCCCTCTAAATCTTCATCTATCTCTCTCTTCATTTGCTTCCTCATCAGAAGATGAAGGATCCCCCTCCTGCTTTGAGGACAGAAGGAAGCACCCTTAATTGCATTCCTAACTGCTTTTGAAAGCATTGCTCATTCTCTCTATCTTCAGTTTCTCTCTTTCTCTGATATCTACAAACATGCTCAGATCTCTCACTTCCTTAGAAAGTCTTCACTTGTTCTTGTCATTCCCTCAAGCTACAATGTCAACTTCTGTGTCTCCCCTTTTTCTCTGATAAAATCTTAGGAGGGGTGGTCTATACTCATTGCCTCCATTTCCTTACCACTCACTCATTTCTTAGTCACTTGTAATCTGCCTCTGACATCCACTCCTCTATTGAAACGGCTTTTCCAACGATTATCAGTGATTTTTTTAACTGTTGCTCAAAAAGCCTGTTGTCTCTAGGGTAAAAATATAAACTTCCTGATCCTGCTCCAACCTGACTTTCCATTTTTATTTATATTACTCCCCTTTATATACTCTATGTTCCAGCCAGTGTTACCTAAAGTTGACATTCTGTCTCATGTCCCTGGGCCCTCTGCACTGGCCATGCCTTATGGTTACAAAGGACTTTTTCCTTATCCTTACCTCTTTGAAAGCTTCTCTAAGTCCCCTACTTTACTTGTTGGTGGTTTCTTATTCCCTATGTTATCTATGTTACTGATCTATGTTCATGTTTTATTTTTTCAGTTGAGTATAAGCCCCTTGGGGTGTAGAGATTCGTTTTTTGTTTGTACTTAGTACAGTGCCTAGCAAAGATATTTATGGAATTGAATTATGTCTTCTGATAACTGTTCTAGATAGACATTGAAGTAGTTATAGAAATTATACATGCAATGATGTCTTTTGACTATGCAGTTATCAATGAGGAGGCAACACATACATAAATAATCAATACCAAATAGATTAGATAAATTCAAGAGAGAAGTACAAAATGCTATTCCAGGTTGCAGGATGGAAAAAAATCATTTCCAACTAGGGAAATCTGGAAAGGTTTAATGGAGAAGATGACATTTGACCTCATTCTTTAAAAGACAAGTACTATTTTGATGGAAGGTAAGGGAGATACCATCCAGGTGTAGGAACCAATGTAAATAGTTATCAATAAGCAAACATTTATCAAACACCTGTTATGTGCCAAGCACTGTGCTAGACATTGGAGATACAAAGGAAAAAAAAATTAAATGAACCCTGCTCTCAGGACAGCAAAGAGGCAGGGAAAAGCAAATAGAGTAATTTGCCTGGAGACTATGGTACATGAAAGTAGATGGTATGATACAAGTCTGGAAAGGTATTAAGTTTATTGAATTGCTGAATTGTAAATAAGTTTTCTCCTTGGACTAGTTTGGATTAAAATATTTATTAATAACTATCACCATAGTTTAGAATGTGTAAATGAAGACTGACTGCAACTGATGACTATAAATCTTCTCCAAATGAGGAATAGCAGCCATTCTGCAGAGATAGAAGTATATGTATTCTGACCAGTTTTATAGGCTTTTTCAAGTAGAATTTAGTGGGGGGGAAAATGGTTTCACATTCTTGACATAAAAATGACTTTGTTTTGCTTCATATGTGAACACCTCTTTGTAAATGGTCAGAAGGGTCTAGCCCACATTTGTGGAAACATTCAGACCCACTCAAAAACAAATGACTTTGCTCGAGATCATAAAGATAGTAGTAACAGAGCTAAAATCAAAACTATGTCCTCTCTCTCCAAAATCAAATTCTTCACCAGGATGTACAGTGTCTGTAATTCCAGGGATGCTGGGAAATTGGATGGGCAACCTAGTGATCTAGTCCATCAGGTTGTATCTTAGCTACTGCAGAATAGATAACCCTCAGTTTTGCTGGTTCAGAAATTTTGTTTCATCAGTTCACTCATTGAGTTCTGGAATTAACATTAAGTTCTACAAAGCATTTATTAAGTACTTGTTATTTGCCACACAATGATTGGCTAGGGATACAAAGAAAAAAATGAAAACATACTTTGCCCTCAGGTTTAAATTCCTGAGAAACAACTTGCAGTCAGATAAGTAAATGCCAAATAATTAACCAAACTCATGTGAGTATAATTTATAAGCCAGAATGCTGATTTATTAACTTGTAATGAGTAATCAAGCTATCATTTGTCCAGGAAATCCCTTCTTTCTGGGTGGATCCCTTCAGAAAATCAGAGTATTACTCGAAAGATAAATGTGCTTGATAAATTTAGAATTGTAGCTCTCTCATCTTGGACAAATCACTCTTTGAGCCTCAGTTTTCCTTGGTGGAATTTCAGGAGGCAACTAGTCCTGGCCTCCTTGATAAGATTTGGCAAATATTCCAGTGTTATCAAAAGCCCATTAACTATTTTAAGGTACCTTTCTGCAAGTGGTTAATCCTGTCCTTTTTTGTTGATAAGTTTCAGAGGGTACCGTTTTCTTGACTTTGTCCCCTGAGGACACCCTCTCTTTGAGGTTGCAACTTCTTTGTGTGTTAACTGTAGTAGAGACCATTTTAAAAGTGTATTCTCTATTCTGTTGGCTTCTGGGCAATGAAAGGTGCACAACCCAGGTTTGATACAGAGGTAGAAAGGTTGATTGGAAAGTTTTCCTCAGGAAAGAAAGGTAGGAAGATGCTGAGCCTGCTTTTTACAACTGAGGCAGCTTTAGTGTCATCCACCGAGTGTCTTTTGCTTGTCTCATTATCTTAAAATGGTGCTTGTTCTCTAGGAAGGATCTCTAAAGATGGTAGTGAATCCTTTATTTGTAGAGCAGATTCCCTGTCATATTCAAAATCAACAATGCCTTCCCCTATAGAGTATTTCACTTACGGAGGTCTTTAAAAAAATTTTTTTAAGAAAAGAAAGAAAAACACTTTCACCAAGGTGCATTATAGGGGACAGGTTGGTGTTATTTAAGGGAGGAAATTAATTGAGTCACTTCTATAGACATTAGGCAAATTGTTTCACTCAGAGTTAAGAGGCAGCTTGGGAGTGTTTAAGTATAGGGTGCCTGCATTGCACTTTATGATAGTCTTAGCTTATGACCTTATATCATTTTATTTCTCTATTAAATCAAGATATGCCTCACAGAGGTAAGGATAATGCTTGATGCTGTTACTGTTACTGTGTTACTGTTCTCTGCTTATAGAACTGAACTCTAAACTGTGATTAAATAGTAAAGTAGATCTGTGTCTGAAATAGATACAGTGTTTTATTTAGCACTTTATGGGTTGGAGATCAGATTGTTATGAAATTGGGGAGAGAAGTCTTATAGAATTCCATGGAATCAGGGCAAATGGAATGTATCAATATTTTTCTTTCTCTCTACTAATTTGGGTTGAAGAGAATGTGCTTGGTTGCAGTGATCCTAGCTGGTCCCCCTAGAGATTCCCCATTCCCCTTAATATAAGTGCCTTTCTTCTTTCTATTATCTGCAGTTTATCCTGTGTATATCTTGATTATACATGATTTGCATATTGTCTCCTCCATCACATTGTAAACTCGTTGAGGTCAGGGACTGTCTTTAGCCTTTATTTGCATCTTCCATGCTTAGCACAGTGCTTTGCACATTGTAGGTATTTAATAAGTGCTTATTGACAGATTGATTGGTCCCTAACATCTTTCTGAAATAGCCCCTAGGGGTGCAAGGAAAATGAAGGAGTTAGATTCAGTGGTTTCCAAGTTCTTTTCTAGCTCTGTGTGATTCCAAGATCCTTTGACCTTTGACTAAATTAAACAAACATTTTAAAGCATCCACTGTGTGGAAGGAACTGTACTAGGGTCGGGAAATAGAAAGATAAAAATAAATGCAAAGAAACAAGCACTCATTAAGCTCCCACAATGTACCAGGTATTGGAAACATAAAACCAAAATGAAAAAAATGACCCTGACACCAAATAGCTTACATTGCAAAGATATGGGAACAGTGTATAAATAGAGAGGTATATATGTTATAATTTGAGTAGGGAGATTTTCTATTTGGAATATTTTCTTTAGGAGTTAGCTCTTGAGTAACACAAACCTGTACTTTCAGGAACTTTTTAATCCCTTTGGTGATATGAGACATAGTTTTGTCTTTCTATCTCCAGCACCTAGCACACAGTTGAGGTGCTTAATGAATACTTTTGGACTGATGGATGGATGGATGGATAGATGGATGAATTAATGTATGGTATAAGGTAGAATGTATAGTTCAAGTGTGGGGAACCTGTGACCTCGAGGCCACATGTGGCCCTCTAGGGCCTCTGGTGCGGCCCTTTCGTATTTGGATTCAGTCCAAGGGCCACACTTGAGGACCTAGAGGACCACATATGACCTTGAGGCAGCAGGTTCCTAACCCCTGGTATAGTTCAAGGCTCTGTCCTGGACTTTCCTCTCTTCTCCCTCTATATTGTTTTGCTTGGTGATCTCATTAGCTCCCCTGGATTTAATTATCATCTCTGTGTTGATGATTCTCAGACCTGTTTATCCAGCCCTAACCTCTCTCCTGATGTCCAGTGTCACATCTCTAATTGCCTATTAAACGTCTAAAACTGGATATTTCACAGATATCTTAAACTGAACTCAGCATGTCCAAAAATAAACTCGTTATCGTTTCCCCAAAACCCTTTCCTCTTTTGAACTTCCCTGTTACTGTTGAAGGTACTGCCACCCTTCTAGTTCCCCAGGCTTGCAAATTAGGTGTCGTCCTTGACTCCTTACTCTCTCTTACCCCCTTATCTAATCTGTTGTTAAGTCCAGTGGTTTCCACCTATGTAGCATCTCTAATGTACCTCCTTTTCCCTCCTTTGACACCACAGTCACACTGACATAGATTCTCTTTACCTGGTACCTGCACTATTACAACAGCCTGATGGTTTGTTTCCCTGCCTCAAATCTCTCCCTATTCCAGTCTGTCTTCTACTACTCAGCTGTCAAACTGAACTTAAAGTGTAGGTCTGACACACACATACACACCTTGCTTCAATAAACCTCAGTGGTTCCCTGTTACCTTCAGGATCAAACAGAAAATCCCACATTTGGCTTTTAAAGTCATTACCTGGCTTCTTCTTGTCTCTGTAATTTTCTTATGCCTTATCTCTCCGCTTACCCTTAATCCCATCCCAGTGACACTTCTCTCCTTACTGCTCCTCCCACAAAAAGCTCCATCTCCCAGCTCTGGGCATTTTTACTGGCTCTCCTACGTGCTAGGAGCTCGCTCTCTCTTTTCCTCTTTGCCTCCTAGCTTCGCTGGCTTCCTTAGAGTTCCACCTGAAGCCCCAAGCTCTGTTTACTTCAGTTTTCTCAACTATGAGGATAATAATAAGACTTACCTCCTAGGGTTATTATGAGGATCAAATGAGATAATATTTGTTAAATCCTTAGCACAGTGCCTGGCACATAGTAGGCAGTATATAAATGCTAGCCATTGTTATTATTATTGTCTTCTGCAAGAAACCTTTCCTGATCCTCGTTAATCTTATTACTTCCTCTGTGAGACTATCCCCAATTTAGCCTAGATAGATAAATAGCTAGATAAATAGCTAAATAGAGATGAATATCTAAATGTAGATAACCTGCATTTGTAGAGGATCTATAAATCTACAAATCTAGAAATGTAGATTATCTATATTTAGACATGCATCTCTATCTATCTTGTTTGTTTATAGTTGTTTGCATCTTGTATCCCTCATTATACCGTCAGAGCAATGTTGTGCCTTTCTTTGTATCCCCATCACTTAGGACAGTGCCTTACACATAGTAGGCACTTCATAAATGCTTGTTGATTTGACTTGATAAAAGCAAAGGGAGGGTCCAGACAAGAAATGTTATAATAAATATGAGGAAAGAGAGAACACTCAGCTAAGGGCACTGATGAAGAGCTTCATGGAGGAGCTGGACCTTGAAGGAAGTGAAGGAAACTCTTTGTGGATGTGGGTGCCCTGCAGAAGTGCACTGATTGGGTGGAGCGACGGAATGTGGGTGGTGGGGAAGAAATGTACATGATCATTTTATTGTATATTTGAAAGGAATACCAAGTTGTGCATAGTAGATTTATAGTTTTCATGTGCAATCATCTTTTAAAAAATTATGTTATAAAAATGCTTTTTTTTATTCCATAGTTAAAAATGAAATTTAAAAGAGAAAGAAAAAAATAGCAATAGCTCACATTTGTCCTTAAGGTAATCAAAGCATCTTATTATTTTCCCAAATCCATTATAGATAGGGAAACTGAGACTTAGATTAAATTATATATTATATATAAAATATATACATTTATTACATTATATTAGGTTATTTTTATAATGTAGTATACACACACGTGTGTGTGTGTGTGTGTGTGTATCTCCATGATTACAAAACAGTAAATGTCAGAAGCAGCAGGAATTGAGCTCAGATCTCTTGACTTCAAATCCAGCATTCTTTCCACCATGCAATACTGCCTCTGCATTTTCAGTTTCTTTTGTCTTTTCCTTTGTCCAAACTTCTTCCTGTAGCTGGATAAAGTGAAGAACCACAAACACAGAAAATTCTAATGTCTACATAAAATTCTACAGATAAAATAGCAATTTTTCATTTGGAGTATGTCCACCCTGCTCCCAATTCCCTGCATTTTATTAAACAGAGACAATTGCTTCAAAACTAGGTCTTTGTTTCTTGAGAGGTTATCTGCTTCCACTTGAAGTCATTACCTTTGTGTTGTTAAAATTAATTCTATAGCAGCAACTGTGTTGTCACCAGGGTAGAGAAGTAGCTGCAGTAGTAGCAGATCCAATCTTCAGGAAGCAATGATCCTGTTTCATGCCAATATCTCCTTTAGTGATTAAAAAAAAAAAGAGGACTTTGAAAAAGAGTGAACTGTTGGTGCCTAAATCAGAAGAATTCTTGAAGGAATTTTAGCCACGTGACTTATTAACCTTTCCAGGCCTGTAAAAGGAAAATTTTTCTGGATATCTAGTTAAAATATTATTCCCACCCTCACCCCCAAATTTTCCATTATATGGTGCTGGTTATGTTACTTTCTTTTAAATCTTTTTATCTTGTTCTCATGTCCAGTCTGGAAGTTTTAAGTCCACCCAGTCTGTCTGGAGAGACATCACATAGATATGTTAGTATAGCACCCATCACTGAGCTACAATAGAAAGAATCTCCCTTTTGCAAATTAGATGTCATCCTTCACTCCTTACTCTCAAGTTATGTGAATGGTTAAAGTCTATGGCATGCATGTATGTAATGGCTAAACATAATATAATATTGTTACCTTTTTCCCTATCCTACATTAATTTAACAAAGTAATATGCGAAGTCCAAAGTATTCAGGATCTAAAATCCTCTAAATTTGAAAACTAAAAATATGAAATATGCATGTAAAAATATACCACATATGAGAAGGGATCTAAATAGTTTTTCCCTCTGTGGTATATATAAGAAATAGAACATAGGTGTGATCTATACATATATGCAGGTCTACCTACATATACAATGTAGTATATGGCTCCAGTGAATTAATAATATCTTGCAGGTGGCAAGTACTACAAGGATTGTCTTCAAGGAGCTCTTGAGAAGCCAAGTATTTTTGGTGTTTTTGAGAGTGGCTCATTATACCGAGGGAATCAATTTAGAATGACTTTAATAGGGTTGAGAGTCAAACTGCAGTATAGCCCTATGACAAAGAGAATTTAAAGTACCCTGTATTTATTATGCCTTTCTCTCTTTAATAATGTCTGTCTTTAATATTCTGCTGTTAGCTCCTTTAATGTTTTCGTTCTCCTCAGTTTTGGCATTTTTATGATTTGCAGTTCCATTCTAAATGGGTACATGTCATAATGTCATCTAATTCTATTGAGAAAAACGCTCCTGTTTCCTGGTGGCTTTTGGCCAAGCCCTACAATACTACCTCTGATTCTGATATTTTTCTCACAGATTCTGAAGGATGCTCTATGTGAAATAAATGCTTTTTTGTTATTTTTTTAACAAGATCTTTTAAAAGAACTATTTTTTTCCCGCAGAAAACTAGCATCTGAATCACTAGGAATTGTTTAATGGCAGTGGTGGGTTCTCTTCCCAACTAAAACATGAGGTCATAGTATTCACGGGGAGTGATAATTGAGGTCTGAAGATATGTAATACTATGCACTTGAATCATACTTTAGTGGTTTTCAAACTTGAGGTTTCGGAGATTTTTTGTATTTTTCATTACACAAACCTTTTTTGTGAGATCAGGGTAAGTCCTAAGGTGGAATAGACTTAGATTCAACAGACCCACTATGAACATATTTCTTTCTGAGCAAGGCTTGGGGGAGTAGGGCCTTGGAGGAGAAGAGAAAGTCTGTGTTCCTTTGGCAGCTCTAATTTTACTTCCTCACTTCTGAAGAAAAAAAGATCACTTCTTCCTTTTCCTTTTCCCTCATTCATTCAGTCAACAAATATTTATTGAGTTCATACCATATATAAGGTAACAAGCCTCTTCCTTCTTCTCGTGTTTATAGGACCATAGGATTTAGGATGTGGAAGGCCCTGAGAATCTTCGCTGCCCTTTGGAACAGCTAAATGGTAGAGTGGGAAAAAATGTTGGGCGTAAAGTTGGGGGACCTCAGTTCAAATCCTGCCTTAGATACTTATTAGCTCTATCACCATGGACATATTACTTACCCTCCCAGAGCAGCCATTTTCCAATCTCTAAAATGGAAATAATTATTTTTTCCGTTTTTTTTCATTTAAAACTATTTTATTTTTTCCAATTACATGTAAAGATAATTTTCAACATTCATTTTTATAAGATTTTGAGTTTCAAGTTTTTCTCTCTTTCCTAATCCTCCCTAAGATAGCAATCAATCTGATATAGGTTATCCATGTACTATCATGTACTATCCACATTACTAAAGTTGTGAAAGAAGAATCAGAACAAAAGGGAAAAAACCACAAGAAAGAAAAAAAAACAAAAAAAAACCAACAACAAAGTGAAAAATAGTATGCTTATATCTACTTTCAGACTCCATAGTTCTTTCTCTGGATGTGGATAGCATTTTCCATCATGAGTCTTTTGGAAATGTCTTTGATCATTGTATTGCTGAGAAAGGCCAAGTCTATCAATGTTAGTCATCACACAAAACGTGGCTGTACTGTGTACAACATTCTCCTGGTTCTGCTCACTTCACTCAGCATCAATCCATACAAGTCTTTCCAGGTTTTTGTGGAGTCCACCTGCTCATCATTTCTTATAGCACAGTAGTATTCCATTACATTCATATACCACAGCTTGTTCAGCCATTCCCCAGTTAATATTATCCCCTCAATTTCCAATTCTTGGCTACCATAAAAAGAGCTGCTCTAAATATTTTTGTACATGATTTTTTATGATCTCTTTGGAATACAGACCTTGTAGTAGTATTGCTGGATTAAAGGGTATGCACAGTTTTATAGCCCTTTGGGCATAGGTCCATATTGCTTTCCAGAATGGTTGGATCAGTTTACAACTCCACCAACAGTGCATTAATGCCCCAATTTTCCCACATCTTCTCCAACATTGATCATTTTCCTTTTCTGTCATACTAGCCAATCTGATAGGTGTGAGGTAGTACCTTGGGGTTGTTTTGATTTTCATTTCGCTAATCAATAGTGATGTAGAGCATTTTTTCATATGACTGTAGATAGCTTTAATTTCTTCATCTGAGAACTTCCTGTTCATGTCCTTCGGCCATTTATCAATTGGAGAACGACTTGTATTCTTATACATTTGACTCAGTTCTTTGTATATTTGAGAAATGAGGCCTTTATCAGAAACACTGGCTGTAAAAATTGTTTCCCAGCTTTCTTCTGTCCTTCTAATCTTGGTTACATTGGTTTTGTTTGTGCAAACCCTTTTTAATTTAATGTAATCAAAACTGTCCATTTTGCATTTCATAATATTCTCTATCTCTTGTTCATAAAGTCTTCCCTTCTCCATAGATCTGACAAGTAAACTATTCCTTGCTCTCCTAATTTGATCATTATGGTAACACCCTTTACATCTAAATCATGTACCCATTTTGACCTTATCTTGGTATATGGTGTGAAATGTTGGTCTGTACCTAATTTCTGCCATACTATTTTCTACTTTTCCCAGCAGTTTTTATCAAATAGTGAGTTCTTATTCCAGAAGCTGGAGTCTTTGGGTTCATCAAACACTAGATTACTATGATCATTTACTAGTGTCTTGTGTACCTAACCTATCCCACTGATCCACTGCTCTATTTCTTAGCTAGTACCAAGTAGTTTTGATGGTTGCTGCTTCATAGCGTAGTTTTAGATCTGGTACAGCTTGGCCACCTTCCTTTGTATTTTTTTTTTCATTAATTCCCTTGATATTGTGGACCTTTTGTTCTTCCAGATGAATTTTGTTATTATTTTTTCTAGCTCTATAAAATAATTTTTGGTAGTTTGATTGGTATGGCACTGAATAAGTAAATTAATTTAGGAAGAATTGTCATTTTTAGTATATTAGCTTGGCCTACCCATGAGCAATTGATATTTTTCCGGTTATTTAAATCTGATTTTATTAGTATGAAAAGTGTTTTGTAATTGTGTTCATATAGTTCCTGGGTTTGTTTTGGCAGGTAGACTCCCAAATATTTTATATTGTCTACAATTATTTTAAATGGAATTTTCCTTTCTATTTCTTGCTCCTGGGCTTTGTGGTTAATATACAGAAATGCTGATAATTTATGTGGGTTTATTTTATATCCTGCAACTTTGCTAAAGTTGTTAATTATTTCAAGTAGTTTTTTAGTTATTCTCTAAGTATACCATCATATCATTTGCAAAGAGTGGTAATTTTGTTTCTTCATTGCCTATTCTAATTCCTTTAATTTCTTTTTCTTCCCTTATTGCTAAAGCTAACATTTCTAGTACAATATTAAATAATAGTGGTGATAATCGGCATCTTTGTTTCACTCCTGATATTACTGGGAAAGCTTCTAGCTTATCCCCACTACAGATAATTCTTGCTGATGGATTTAGATAGATACTACTTATCATTTTAAGGAAAACTCCATTTATTCCTTTGTTTTTAATATGAATGGGTGCTGTATTCTGTCTAAAGCTTTTTCTGCATCTATTGAGATAATCATATGATTTCTGTTAATTTTGTTATTGATATGGTCAGTCATGCTGATAGTTTTCCTAATATTGAACCAGCCCTGCAATCCTGGTATAAATCCCACCTGGTCATAGTGTATTATCCTCATGATAAATTGCTGTAATCTCTTTGCTAATATTTTATTTAAATTTTTTTGCATCAATATTCATTAGAGAAATTGATCTGTAATTTTCTTCTTCTGTTTGGGTCTTTCTGGTTTAGGTATCAGCATCATAGTTGTGTTATAAAAGGAATTTGGTAGGACTTCTTCTTTGTCTATTTTTCCAAGTAGTGTATATAGTAATGGAATTAATTGTTCTTTAAATGTTTGGTAGAATACACTTGTAAATCCATGTGGCCCTGGTTTTTTCTTAGGGAATTCATTTATGGCTTGTTCAATTTCTTTTTCTAAAATGGGTTTATTTAAGTATTTTATTTCCTCTTCTGTTAATCTGGGCAATTTATATTTTTCTAAATATTCATCCATTTCACTTAGATTGTCAGATTTCTTGGCATACAGTTGGACAAAATATCTCCTAGTTATTGGTTTAATTTCCTCTTCATTGGTGGTGAATTCACCCTTTTCATTTTTGATACTGGCAATTTGTTTTTCTTTCTTTTTTTAAATCAGATTAACCAAGCATTTATCTATTGTATTGTTTTTTTTAAAATAGAAGCAGTTCTTAGCTTTATTTATTAGTTCAATAGTTTTCTTACTTTCAATTTTATTAATCTCTCCTTTGATTTTCAGAATTTCTAATTTAGTATTTAATTAAGGATTTTTAATTTGTTCTTTTTTCAGCTTTTTTAGTTGCATGTCCAATTCATTGATTATCTCTTTCTCTATTTTATTCATGTAAGCATTTAGAGATATAAAATTTCCCCTAAGAACTACTTTGGCTGCATCCCATAAATTTTGGTATGTTGTCTCATTATTGTTATTCTCTTTGATTAAATTATTGATTATTTCTATATGTTGTTTGACACATTCATTCTTTAGGATTAGATCATTTATTTTCACTTGATTTTTAATCTATCTTTCCATGACCCTTTCTTATGCGTGATTTTTATTGTATCATGATCTGAAAAGGATGCATTAAAGTTTCTTCCTTTATGCATTTGATTGTGAAGTTTTTATACCCTAACATGTGGTCAGTCTTTGTGTAAGTGCCACGCACTGCTGAGAAAAAGGCATATTTCCTTCTGTCCCCATTCGGTTTTCTCCAGAGGTCTATCATTTTTTAAGTTTTCTAAAATCCTATTCACCTCCTTAACTTCTTTCTTGTTTATTTTGTGGTTAGATGTATCTAGTTCTAAGAGGGGGAAGTTGAGGTCCCCCACTAATATAGTTTTGCTGTCTATTTCTTCCTGTAATTCACTTAACTTCTTTAAAAATTTGGATGCTATTGCACTTGGTGTATATATGTTTAGTATTGATATTACTTCACTGTCTATGGTACCTTTTTATCAAGATGTTCTTTCCTTCCTTCTTTTAATTAGATCTATTTTTGCTTTTGCTTTATCTGAGATTAGGATTGCTATCCCTGCTTTTTTAAAATTTTGCTCTAGCCTTTTATCCTTACTCTGTGTGTCTCTCTCCTTCAAATATGTTTCTTGTAAACAACATATTATAGGATTCTGTTTTTTAATCCACTCTGCTATCTGCTTTTCTTTTATGAGAGACTTCATCCTATTTACATTTGGAGTTATGATTACTATGTATTTCCCTCCATCCTATTTTCCCCTCTCTTTATACTTTTCTCTCTCCTTTTACCCTTTCCCTCCTCATCAGTGTTTTGCTTCTGACCACACCTCCCTCAATCTGCCTTCCCTTCTATCAGCCCCCACTCCTTTTTCTTTCCCCTTTTCCCTCTTATTTCCCTATATGATAAGATAAATTTCTATACCCAACTGAGTGTATATGTTATTCCCTCTTTGAGTCAAATCTGATGAGAGCAAGGTTCAAACAATGTTCAAGCCCCCACGCTTCTTTCCCTCTGTAATAGGTCTTTTGCGCCTCTTCATGTGATATAATTTGACCTTTTCTGCCACATCCTTTCCTCATCTATGAATATCTTTTTTCATCCCTCAATTTTTTTATCTCATCACATCAAAGTCAACTTATACTCACACTCTCTGTCTATGTATATTCCTTCTAACGGCTCTAACAGAGATGCAGTTCTCCGGAGTTACAAGTATCATTTTCCTGTGCAGAGATGTAAACAGTTTAACCTTATTCAATATGTTTTTCCCCCTGTTTGCCTTTTCATGCTCCTCTTGAGTTGTGAAATTGAAGATCAGATTTTCTGTTCAGTTCTGGTCTTTTCATCAGGAAAGTTTGAAAGCCTCCTATTTCATCAAATATCTATCTTTTCCCCTAAAAGATTATGATCCGTTTTGCTGGGTAGTTGATTCTTGACTGTAATCCAAGCTCTTTTGTCTTCTGGAATATCATATTTCAAGCCCTCTGATCCTTAATGTTGAAGCTGTTAAGTCCTATGTAATCCTGACTGTGGCTTCTTGATATCTGAATTGTTTCTTTCTGGCTGCTTGTAATATTTTTCTTTGACCTGATAATTCTGGAATTTGGCTACAATATTAATTTTATGATCTCTTTCAGAAGGTAATGGGTGGATTCTTTCAATGACTCTTTTGCCTTCTATTTCTAGGATATCAGGTCAGTTTTCCTTTATAATTACTTGAAAGATGCTCTGCAGACTCTTTTTTTTTGATCATGGCTTTCCAGTAGTCCAGTCATTCTTAAATCATCTCTCCTGGATCTGTTTTCCAGGTTAGTTGTTTTTCCAGTGAGATATTTTATATTTTCTTCTATTTTTCATTATTTTTATTTTGTTTAATTGATTCTTGGTGTCTCATAGAGTCATTAGCTTCTACTTGCCCAATTTTAATTTTTAAAGAATTATTTTCTTCATTTAGCTTTTGTGCCTCCTTTTCCATTTGGCCAATAAAATGGGAATAATTTAGACTAGCACTGACTACCATTGGTTTGTTGTGATGAAACTGCATTAAAAAATTTAGTGTTATATCATCAGTATAAGTTGTTGTTATTTCACTTTCCCTTCCTTTTTCTCTTTCCAATGTCCCTTGCTTCTTACTTTTCTCTTTCTTTGCCTCTTAGGTGCCTTACCTCTATCTTCTCTTTTCTTCTTTTTACCATATGTTCATCAACTCCTCTTTTATCTCCATTCTTTTCTCTTGTCCGTACCCCCATCCAAAGATACAAGCAGGTGAGCAGAACCATTCCAGGTCTCTCATGCTCTCTCTACCCCTACCCCAACCTCCAGCCCCATCCTAGAGATTCTTGATGAAACCATGGGACTGAAATCTTGGAGCATAGAATGATAACCAATGATCAATCTGTTTCCTGGCCTTGAGGCAGAATTACACTTCAGTCGTTCCAGAGAGAGTAGATTCTAGCTTAGCTTTGAGTGTTGAGGTTTTGTTTGTATTATTTCACAACTTCCTACTAAGTCCATTTCTAGGTTAACATGTTGTCGTTGGGTAGATATCCTGTCCTCCATTTCATCAGTGCCCTGATTTATACACTGAGGCAGCTTGGACAAAGACACGCTGTATAAGGGTAGAGGTGAGATCAGGATACAGGACTGGTTTAATGTGAGATTGGGTTTGGAGCAACACAAGGAAGGAAATAAGGAAACGTAGAGAGTGCCTATTAAAAAACCTGCTTCCCTTACCCCTGCCCCTCCTCTCCACTATCTCTTTGGCTTGCTACAGAAAGACTTGCAGGGATATCACTTCCAAAAAGTCATTTTCATTCCTGTAATATTTAAATGAATTTTACTATTTCACAAAGATTTCAGATTTTTCGCCTGAAGACTGAGGACATTTTCAGCATCTTCCCAGTGGACAGTTGGCTGTGGCTGTCTTCTGAGTTTTCCTTTACCCTGATCTTGTGAGGCTGGGCCAGGGTAGGAGATAGATAATACAGAGGTTGTCTACACATGCACAAACTAATTTCAAGGTCTGAATTGAATTGATTCCTCTATAAATAGTAACCTGATTCTAACTGGTTTGTGATGGGTCATCTCACATAAAACAACTGTACTGGTTTGTGTGTGTTAGACATGTGCCTTTTCGGTACTCTTGTCTCTGGAATAACCTCTACTCTTGCCGTTTGTGATTGTGGTCGCGTTTTGTTAGATATCTATAAACCAAGGATTGGACAGAGGCCACTAACTCACCATCCACAAAGTAAGCCAAACACTTGTCAGTAGGTAGTGATTTTTTTCGAATCACATGCAGCCTGGACCAAATTTGAACCAATGACCTAAATGTGGCTAACTCATATCCCATTACCAAGTCCCCTGAGAATACTAATCCACTTTAGGAGGTACATTTTAAATGGCCTACTATGGTAAATGTAGTTAAGAAACTTAGATAAATGCTTTCACTTTAATAACCTTCACAAATCCCCTCCCTCTTCCCTGCTCCAGATTTTCCAAGTGTATTTGAAAGGAGTAAATTGAGAACCAAAGAGGTGATTTATTTTATTAAAATAATTAAGATACTGACCCATCTTCTGCCTGCAAGCCCCACAGATCATTGTAAAATATGAGAAAAAAGGCAGATCTACCTGGTGATAACAGAGTCTGAAGAAGGGAAAGTACGGTTTTATCAAAAGAGAGAAAACTAAAACTGCCGCAGGTTATAACTCAGGCAAAACCTCATCATTATGGACTAGAAGCCAGGGTGAGATCACTGTGGAATAGGAGCCAGAATGAACGCAATCTCGACCCAATATTTTTTTGAGACTCAAAATGTAGCCAGGAATGAGTCATTCAGTGAGGTACCACAGAGGTTGAGGGTCTTGGATGCAAATGGGCAAGACTGCAGTAGAGGAAAATCCATCACTATACCCTTGGATCAGCCGTTCTCACTGGGTGAGTTCATAGTTTTCAACTTCTCTGATAATTGTTAGTTTCTTAGACCATGTCCACACTGCAGAATTTCTCCAGGTAATTCAGTTATGTCTTATTAATCCTACAAAGAGCTGCATTATTATAGAGCACTGTGTGAGTCCCAAAGTTTAAATAAGTGGGCATTCCTACTTAAGTGCTTGCAAATAAATGAGTGTGAGTGTATCGTGTGGAATGAGTAGTGTTCATTAACTCTCCTCACTGACCACCCACAGAAGTCATTCATCTCTTCAGAACAGAAGATGTGAGGGAAGCTTGATTGGGATTGTAAAGGATTTTTCCTGAACACCATTCATTCACTTAGCAAGGACTTAATACTTAGCATCCTGATATGTGCTAGGTCACATATGAGAGATTGTCATAAAATGTAGGATGCTGACCATTTTTGATTACCCTACTGAGTCCATAGCATGCTTTGAAGGTTTCTTGTGTGCAGAGACATCTCTTATGTTAGTGATGTCCAACTCAAATAGAAACAGGGGCCACTAATCCACATGTAAGGATCCCTTCTGGCCCCATATTGACTTAGTTTTAAAATGTAATGTCATATACATTTGGCTGTATTTTTATTTATTTTATTAAATATTTCCCAGTTACATTTTAATCTGGCTTAGTACTCCTGGCAGTATGGCCCAGGTATGTTTGATACCTCTGTCTTAAGGCATACAGAGGAAATAATAGACACAGTTACTGGCCATACAGAACTAGTGATGTTAGAGGACTTGAAAAAAGCCCAAGAACACATATGATAGACATACATTCATATCATGTACATAATACTTGAACATTTGTTGAACTAATTGTATAATTAAATATAGATGTACAGATGGTGATTTAAGATTTGAGGAGGCCAACTCCATCATTTTGCAGTTGAGGAAACTGAGGCAAGAAAGGTTAAATGATTTGCCCAAGGTTACACAGATAGTAAATTTTTGCAGTAGGATATAAACTAACTTCAGGTCCTATGTCTCACATTGTTTCTCCTGTGTATGAGATATATTTATGAGTGCTGAGAGGTTGCTGGGTTAATCAGAGACTGCTTACAGGTACCGGCAAGCTTGAAACTTTGTAGAGGACAGAATAAAAGGAAGTTAGCTCTGCTTGCTAGAGGATATATTTGGTTAGATGCAACATAAAGAACAATTGCTTCTACTGAGTAACTGAATTTCAAAATAGGTAATTAAAAGAAGCCATTGGATTTCCTTCCCCCAAAGACATTAAGAATAGAATAGACATATGTGTGTATGTAATGGTTTTAGTTAAGCCTAGAGGTGAGGAGGCAAACTGAATGACCTAGGAAAATCCTTTTCAACTCTGTGGTTCATGAAACTGTTAAGTTAATTTGTGAGGATTTTATATAACTAAAACTTATATAAAACACATTATTGTTTCAATTACTACATAACTTTTGGAATTACCCAATGATTTTTAAAGGAAAAACCAGCAAAGCTAATTATCCTACTAAATATCTAACCAGAAGTTATTCTTGTAAGAGGTTGCTCCTGTTGAAAAATCTTTCTTTGCTTATGCTTGTGAATCTTTTGGATGTCAGGGCTCCAGAGAATTGTTGAATCTTGCCCAGAATCCCTTTAATATTGAAGGTTAGCCTCTGTGTCTCCTTTTCACAAGCCAGATCTACATCTAAGAGTTTCTGAGAGGGAGACATTTTGCTTCTTCCTTTAACCTCACTAATGAAGGCAGAGGTCAAACCTACCTCTTCAAAAACAAATTTGTGGAAAATTGTCCAAACAGACCTCAGTGAAAACTAACACAGAAAAATTGATATTACCCACCGTCAGTTGCAGGTGTGACATCGCAGAGGGAGATTCCTTGGAAACACCCTTGGATACTCACTCACATCACATTAACCTGCATGTACACACATTCATTTCTTAGATCTGAGTCCTCAGCAAATGGTAAGATTTTTCTTATGTGCTTCATCCCTTCCTCCTCGCTGGTACTTGGCAGAGAACTCTCAGTATTCCTTCCTTCCCTTACCTCTCTCTGAAGCTAAAGCTGAAATACTCAGTGTACCACTACCTCAAAGCATGGGCCAACCCATTTCCAGGATGGGGACAGAGAACCTTTTCCCTTTCTTTTGTAGGGATCCTACCTCTGATGTGTGACCTTTGGTAGGTCACTTAGGGCTTCAGTTTCCTCATCTTTAAAATGAGGAAATTGGTTTAGATGGCTTTTGATTTCCTTTCCAGGTCTATCTATATTTATGATCCTTTGATTCATCCTAGTGAGGCTAGTGACAAATAAAGATTGAACTTTTGAGGTTTTCAGAGGGATCCTTCTAAGTGTTGGGCTATATGTATTTTGAGGATCAAATGAGAATATACATATATACATACATATATACATACATACATTATATATATGCATATGCACACAAGTGTACACATATATCACTTTGCAAAGTACTGTGTAAATGTAAGTTACTATTATTATTCATAGCGTCTCCTTCTGAGTTCTGTCACAGGTTTTGCCCTGTGACACTATCCGCAGGATTCAGACCTACCATTACAATACTCTAAGTTGGCAAATGTTGCCATGGTTTGTGAACCCAGTTCCTCACTCCTGCCCTCGTCTTTCAGGTTGGAAGCCCTCACTAATGCCAAGGAATATTAGTTACTTGCATTAGTGATTTCTATGAAATGATTCTTGAGTTTATTATTAAATAAAGAATATGCTGAAATAGGCAAGTGAAGGATATCATCGATGTCACAGATGAAAAAGCCACATATATGGATTAATGTAATTCATTCATTGCTTTATGGACCTGATCTTCTCTTGGGACTGTCACAAACCTACAAGCATATCGGCTACTCTCTCAGTTTAACAGGAATGCTTATTAGTAGCCAAGTAGTAGCTCTGAATAGCCAAATATTATGTAAATAATTATCTATTAGTTCTTTTAACCTTTATGTAGACTATCCCTTGCTAGATTTTTTGTGGGGAAACAAGTCCAGAGATTTTCAGAAATATTAGTATTTTTCTAAGTAGACTTTTTTCCCTAGACACCTAGGCCATCCTGATTGCAAAAGAATTTTAATAAAAATTTCATCTAGTCCATAATTTCACATTTATAGGAATGGTTTAAATGATCAGATTCCTAGCCTTAATACTCTTTGTTTTCGACTGGAACATCATTAAAAGCAGCTAAATTGAAATTAGTAGAGCTATAAATATGTTTAAGCAAAAAAAAAATACATTTTGGCTGATAGGGGTATGTCAGATAAAACTTTTGGTATAGATAGATTGTTGGGGGAAGACAAACATGAGCAGGCTACAGGCTAATTGAAACACTAGGCAATCCAGGAAAAAGGTTTTTAACTGTGTCTAAGGATTTATTCTAAGCCCTTAGTTGCTCAATAGGAAAAAAGAATACAGTCCTGCCAGGGGGCCAGAACTACCTGGCCATAGCCCTGATTTCTTTTGTTTCTAAAGCAAAGCGTATGATTTGCTTGAATCCCATGTATCTGGATCTCTCAGTGCAATCATGTGCTCTCTTTGGCTATTTATACCACATAAGCCTCCCCTTACTCTCCCTTTTGGGCCCTTCTTCTACCTCTAACCCCCCTCCCACACCCTCCAAATATACACACATGAGCTCCCATTCCATCTCCCTATTTTTAGATTCAAAAGTCAGCTTTATGACCACAGTAAATCTGTGTCTCCCTTACATATGAAGATACTCTGACAGTTCATTGTAGATGATATCCATTTGGAACAATGTCATCCTCTAGGAGTGGTAATGTTTTGTCTTAAGAACTAGCATGATAGTCATTCTTTTATAGTTTTATAGGAAAAAACCTTGGCCTACAACTATGATATTGATGGGTATCCTTGACTAATGATCAAATATATAGACATATTATCATTATTTATTATCATACTCAATTGAAATATTTTATTGTGTGTATCTAGAAGGAAAAGAACACTTTAGGCTAGAGAAAAGTTATCTTCTGGTAAGGTAAAATGAAAGCTTAGACCAAATTTTAATGCACAAGGGAAACAAATCTGATTTCTCCTTTTTAAAATTGAAAAAAAAAACCCTAAAAAATTGTCTTAGGTTTAGATAAAAAAAATACATTGCTACTGATTGTCCAAATGGTAGACTATCTCTGAGGGTTCACCTTCATGGTCTGTTTGAAGATAGTACCGTTGATGCTTTCTTGAAGTCTAGGAGTTGGGGCAGACACCAACATATGACCAGTTGACATCACTTTTCATATGGTTATTATATATTACTACTATTAGAAGTTAAAATCTGGGCTCCAGCAAAACGTAATAAAGAATACCTTTGTTTGATTCTACTTTGCTGTATCTGTGATCCCACTGGTGTGGGTACTTCTTTGAACATTGCAGCTAATCCACATCTTCTTATCCTTGTCCATCTTCTTAAATTCATAAACAGTACACCCACTGTACCAGTGGCTTTCCTCTCTATCTCTTAACGTTTCATGAGTATCAATAAAATGCACAGGCTGATCATGGATCATCCCTATCTCTTGCTATGAGGGGTCTTTTTCCTTTTGTGATCATATCTTTCTTTGATGACACTTCTGCACACTTCTTTGTTAGCAGTTTGCTGTAGTCTACTAATGCCCACAGATGATGGCTCTTTTGTGAGCTGTAATTTTACTTCTTTTGAGACTGTGGCATTCCATGAAGCCATAGGTCATCATTAGAAAAATATTGATGTTCAGGAAGTTGGTGTTTGTTTTAGGAAGAAGTTTTGTATCAATAAAGAATTACATGTTGTTGTTGTTGTTGTTGAGTCTTTGCGACCCCATGGACTATATTGTCCATGGCTTTTCTTGGTATAGATATTGGAGTGGTTTACCATTTCCTTCTCCAATGGATTAAGGCAAACAAAGGTGAAGTGACTTGCCCAGGGTCACACAGCTAATAAGAGTCTGAAGCCATATTTAAACTCAGGTGTTCCTGACTCCAGGCCCAGTGCTTAATCCACTGAGCCATCTAGCTGCTTCAAAAACTGCATACTTCCACAAATTTAATCTAGTTCACCTTTCTCCTATTCATTTTTGGGATCAATGTGTCTTTACAAGATATAGGTACTGATGGATCAGGTCTCCTGGTTGTCCATCCCAATATTATCATAAGCTGAGTGGTATGTATTATTCATCCACTTGGTTTTTTCCATATGTAAAGTTAATCTGTACTCCATGGAATGATTATGGCTCTCGTGTAGGAGGCTTCACGATATTCTAGGGATTGGTAAAAACATCACAATGCCATCTACAGATACTATCCTTCTTTCTCTTGAATTCTGCACTGGAATTTCTCCATGACAGTGGCAAACACCTTTGGCAAGCACACATTGTCGTTTTATGCCAGAGGATTGTCAAACAAAATTATATTGTTACATCTAGTAATGAGTCCCAAAGCTCCAGTCATTCTGGCCTTACAAAGGCAACCAGGATGGTGGGGAGTTAAAGTAATTGGGGATGGCAGTGCAGGAAAAAACCCTAGGGACATAAGGGTTACTACCTCCACAGCAACACTTGTATGCATGCCCGTCTCTTCACTCGCATGTCATCCTAGTTCAGATGCTCATCAGCTCTTTCTGGGCATATTTTGGTAGGCTTCTAATTGGTGTTCTTGCTTCCAGGCTCTCCCTTTGTCTAATCTATCAAATTAACATTACCAAAGCACAAGTATGACCATGTCACTCCAGTTCAAGTAACTCCAGTGGCTCTAAATTTCTTCTAGGATAAAATACAAAGTTCACTCTGATATTTAAAGCCCTTCACAATCTGGCCCTAGCCTACCCTTTTAACTGTATTGCACATCACTCTTCACACACTTGGCATTATAGCCAAACTGCCCTGTGTGCTGTTTCTCATATATGAAATTCTATCTCTTGTGTTCTTGCCTTTTCCTAGGCTGTCTTCTATGCTTGAAAAGTTCTCCTTGCTCAACTCTGCCTCAGAGAAACCCTAGCTTTCTTCAAGGCTTAGACAATGGCCCACCACTTCCATGGGATCTTTTATGCTCTCCCTAGTTGCTAGCACGTTCTCCCCTAGAAATTGCCTCGTGTTTGCTTTGAATATTTACTTATCTGTGTTCCTCATGTTTTCCCTCAATAGAATGCAATCTCCTTCAGGATAAGGGCTAGTTCACTTTTGCCTAGTACAGTTCCTGGAACATAGCAAGAGCTAAATAAGTGCTCATTGAATAGATGGATGGGTGATTATGACATATGCAGAGGAGATATCTTTTTGAATGGAAAGTCTTTAAAGAGAAATTTTGCTCTACCAAATCAAATATATTTTTATAGTCAAGCAATAAGCACAGTAGGATTTTATATATGTTACTCTAAAGATTAATGTTGTGCTGTAGAATAATGTTTGTGAAGTTCCCTCATTATACCTTCATGAAGAGTGCCCTTGATATGTATGTAGATAACTCTCATAAAGATTTTGTAGAGATGCAAAATTAGGCACACTAGTCAATGGTTATGGATGGTTTACTTATGTTTGGTAATAAAAATTCCCATAACTTTTTCCAAGCATTAATATCTTTCTTCTTTCAGATATATTGAGAATTGTTCCCTTAAGATGTTCAAAATTATGTTTCTTCCAACATGGACCTTTGTGTACAATTTGCCTAACTGTTCTTCACATCTTTGTTTTCTTTAGTGTAATTTCATTAACTCATGTAAGCACATATAAAAGCATGATGACACCGCATCATTTTGTACATATTTATGCTAATGAAGCTATGTAAAGAATGTTTTGTCATAGTAACATCAGATCTTTTCTATGTTTTGTAAATGTTCTTTCAGTTTTGTCCTTAATTGCTCTTGGGTTGATATGTCTTCATTGTTCTCTTGCCAAGGTATCTTTAAATTTATTTTTCCACCTTACCGCTTCTTCTTGTTTTATCTGTCAGTACTGCGGTGGTAGCATATAATAAGAAGGCCTCAGTTATATTATACAACATTAAGAAATAATATTATGAAGGAACCTTGACTGGATCCAGTTCATGATCTCACCTGAATCAAAGATGAATTAGTTTTTCTTAAATAGAAGACAGTATGTTTTAGGCAATTATATTAATTACCTGAAACTGAGATCATTAGAGAGTTTGTCTTGTTTATGGTGTCCAAACTAAGAGTGAAAATTTCGTATTCTTTAACCTAATTAAAAGATATATCTCTTTGTTCAACTTTTGCCCAGATTGAAAAGGAAATCCATAGAGGGAATAGTTAAAAAAGGGAACAGTTGGTTTGTGGAAACTATTTCCTCAAAAGGTGCCAAACTAAAACCAGTAAACTTAAATAAGGTATCTTTTATTTTGGTGTAGAATTTCATCTTTTGCTTCATGATTACCATAAAATATAAGTTGGAAATTGCTTGAGAATAGAGGGTATTCTCTTTAGCAGAGTGAACTCTAAATTTTTCTTGAAGCAGAAGTGTTTACCTATTGGCTAAAATGCAGTGTTGGTTGTTTACTTCACATTACTCAGAATCTTTGACTGTCTTCTTCCAAAGATTTTAGAAATGAGTTAACATTTTCAATTGCTATTAAAGTTGGCTGTCAGAGCTTTCCATTTCATAAGGAGATCAAGTGATGGCTAAGGAGTTTCTGAGGTTCTTTTGGTTTTATTATGGTGACTAAGATATATAGGTTAAATTTGCTTAGGAAATGGTGATAGTCTGTTTTAATGTCTGTTGTTTCATCTGTTTCCTTTTTTGTATCAACATTTTATTTAAATAATTAGGTTAAAGTTTTTATACATATGTGTATCTTTTCATTTTATTCTTTTTTATTTACTATTATTATTTTTGTGATAGCAAGTAGTAATCTCACTTCCAACCTCATCACTCATTTGAAACTGCTAGAGCTCTCCAAAGTTACTGATATCTCTTAATTGCTGGGTTTGGTGGCTTTTCTGAATCCTTGTCATTCTTGACCGTTCTATAGAATGACCTTGTTGACCATCCTCCCTTTCTAGATATTCTCTACTCTCTGAGTTTTCATGACACTGATGTCTGACTACTTCTGCCTCTTTCACTGTATCGTTGTCCATATTACACAGTATCTCTGGGTATATCCTAAGGTTCTGTCCTGAGCCCACTTCTCTTCTATTTCTATATTCTCTCCTGGTTATTAAATCAGCTCCCATGGGTTTAGTTGTCAGATAATATCTATGCAATTGATTCCCAGACCTCTATATCTGGGCTTAGTCTCCAGTATTTCAGCATCGTATGCTTCATGGATATTTTGAACTAGGTGTTCCATAGATATTTTAAACTCAACATATCCAAAACAACTCATTATCTTTCCCCCCTAACCTGTTCCTCTTCTGCATTTCCATATTTCTGTTGAAGATATCTTGGTGTTATCCTTGTTTTCTCCCTCCCTTATCTCACATACCCAGTTAGTTGGCAAATACTATTGTTTATTTTTTCCAGTATACCTTTTCAATCCATCACATTCTGTCTACTCAAATGGATAGCACTATAGTTCAGGCTCTTTTCACCTCTTGTCCAAATTATTGCAATAGCCTCATATTTGGTATCTTCCGCCCCCGCCCCAATCCATCCTTCACCTAACTATAAAAGCCATTCCCCTAAAATACATGTCTGACATGTTAGTCTTCTACTCAGTAAATTCCTGTAGCTCCTTGTTATCCTCAGGATCAACTACAAACTCTCCTGTTTGTCATTTAAAGCCTTTTACAAACTGGTTCCCACCTACCTTCCTCTTCTTACACTATGGTCTATTCAAGCTGGTCTTGCTGTCTTTTATATATAACACTCCCATCTTCTGAATTTGTGACTTTTCACAGGCCATCCCTCATAGCTAGAATGCAGTCCCTCCTCACTTCCATGTCTCCTAAACCTGAGTTTCTGTAAAATCTCAGTTTGTATCATCTTCTACATGAGGTCTTTCCTGATCTCCCCAACTACCAGTGCTTTCCCTTCCCCAGTCACCTTATATGTATTTTTCACATATAATTTTATGCAGATGTAAATGTAAGTTCCTTGAGGGCAAGGACTGTTCCATTTTTTTTTCTTTGTATCCTGATCACCTATCATGGTACCTAGTATACAGAGTTGGGACTTAATAAATATACATCTGTTGTTTGATTCCTCTTGGTTAACAAAAGATCAGTTTAATTATTTCTTGACTATAGTATTCATCATGTATATAGGTGTAGTGCTTCTGTGTAGTCTATCAACCTTTGATTTCTTTTATTTCTTACTCCTGAAACCATATTTTCCAACAATTTTTTGTCTTTCACTATGTTCACTTTTGTTTTGAAATCAGCTTTTATTAAGATTGTTGATTTCACTTCGAGTGCCTTCTCAGATCATTAAATGTCCCCTGAAATGATGATTTTTGTTGCCCTGGTAGGGATTGTTTCATTTTTGGCTTTGCATCCCTAGACCCCAAAATAGTGCCTGGCACATAGTAGGCCCTTAATAAATGCTTATTGATCAATTTATTGGGATGCATGATAAAACTAACTCTGTTAATTTTGCTACAGTGAAGACCTGTGAACAATTTTCCTTTTAGCTTTGCCTTTCTTTTGTCTTCTGGCTTCATTTATAGTGAGAATGTCAAGATACAATGATTGAATTCCTCAAGTATAAGAAGTTCTTAACCTTTTCTTATACCACGTACCCCTTTTGGCAATTGGGGAAAGTTTGTGGACCTTTTTATTTCCCAGAATAATTTTATTTTTATTTCACAGAGTAATATTTTTAAATGCACAAAATAAAAGGCAATTATATTGAATTAGTTATAAAAATATTTTTAAATTTTAGAAAACAAAAAACTTAGATATACATAGAGAGATAGTTATATTTCAATGAAATACAATTATCAGTAATTATATTTTTTTAAATTCACAGATCCTAGATTAAGAATTCTTTCTGTGTTAATATGTCCACTTGTGGGTCACTGGACAAAGAGCCCACATTTAAAGTATTGACAGTTAAGCAAATGTTTGTAGGTCATTTTAAGACTGTGATTCTTAGTCTCCTCTCCCCCCTTTTTCTGCTATTGTACCACAGTCACTGTTGAAGTGAAAGGGGACTGCCATGGGACCAAGGGCCATTTTGAATTTTGCTTTGTTTCATGGGTTGTCACAGCCAAAGAATTCATCACCTAGTGGTTAGCCTACTTGTAATGAGCCTCTCTATATTTAGCTAGTTTGGCCGTCAAAAAAGCAAACTGTCTGTTGCCAGGACCCTACTTGAAATCTTTCCAGCTTGGTAAAATCTGCCAGAACTTCTGGTCTGCAAGCATTGTCTTCAGGAACCCCAAGTTACATCCATACCACAATGAGACATGGAAATAAGACTCTCTTGAGGCCTCTTGGCCATTGTTTATTGAAATATAAACATACAACCCCCCTGCAACATAGAGGTCACTGGTGTAGTATTGATGCCTATTGACAACAATCAGCTTTGCTATTGACATAGACAGTCAAGTAGTATGGTTAATGAATGTTAAAATCTGAACATCAAAGGATTGTTTTTCGTTGTTATTGTTAATACTTGTTGGGATCATTTTCATATAGCTACATACTTTCTGTTTTGTTTTAGATTTGGGGGAAATTTTTATCTCAATTATTCCTGTCAGTCCCCTTCTAAATACAATCTACTCGTAATACAAAGCCGAGATATTGAGGAACTCTATACGAGTGGTGTTCATAGTATACTTCAGTTTAAGTCAGGTTCTTTGAGATCTCATGGGAAAAGTGTGAAATGAGCATTTGGAATTGTCGTTAAGAAGAGTATATCATTTAGCAACTAGGTCAAGTAACTTTTATATGTTTTTTCTCAGATTGGAAAGTATTTCTTCCAGGTAGCACCAAACATTTGACCTGTGCTTTCTTTTCTATCAAAGGCAACATTGTAAGAGTTATTTGCATTGAAGTACCTTCAATTTCAGCACTTTTCTTGAATTGACATTTGGGATAGATGAGTCAGTTGCTAACTTTGTGACAAAGCTCCACACTGAAAAATGAAACTCTTATTTCAAAAAATTCTGGCATTTGGGGAAAGGGTTTGCTCTGAAGAAGGGAGGGGAAAAAAGATAGAGAATAATGAATTCATCAAGCTGAAAATGCACGAGCCAGCGGAGCGCTGAGGTTTCAATACATGGCAAATGGAAAGAGAGCTCCCATTACTGTCGAGATACACAGACATAGCTCTGCTAATCGCTTGGTCATGCTTGGAAGACACTAAGTCATCACAGGCCATGACATGGTGAGAACAGGGTTCCAGGGGTTTGTTGTAAGAAAAAATTGTTTATTTAACATCCATAACCAGCACCACTCCCTTTCCCCACCCCCATCCCCAATCTACAAACCTTGGTAAGAAAATGCTTCTTAACTCTTTCAACACAACCAGGTTTCAAAACAAATTGTAGATATCAGCTCAGAATTCCAGAATTAGGTAATTCATTTTCAATCAGTTCAAGGTTTTTTAAGACACTAATCACATATATAACACTGAATTAGATATTGCAGGGAATACAAAGGGAGTACAGGATTTTCTCCCCTTGCCTATGAAAAACATCTAGACTAATTAGGGAGACACAGCATAGTTACATGAAAAAGTAGATGATATGTCCAAGGTGATATATAGGGAAGTGCCTAATTTAATAACAAACAGCATAGATAAGGACTAGGAGAATTCAGAGTAAGGGAAAAGTCACCATAGGATGGGGTTAATCAGGGAGCACTTCTAGGAAGAGGGGATTTTTGGAGGAAATTTAGTATTAGGACTTTTAAGAAAAGAAATCAAGGAACGGCAAGAATGAATTCATGGAGAAGGTGATGAAAACCATTCCATCTGGGATGAGAACATGCACACATACAGTAATGTGATAGTATAAAGGCTTTTACATGGAGGTAACCAGTCTAAATCTTGTATCTGTTGGATGAATCTGTTGCTTCAGTTAAAAGCATTTTCGAAATCCATAAAAAAAAAAGAGAGCTAGAGGTTTATAGACGATTTATACTTTTAGCAAAGTCCTGTTATTGAAAGCTAGTCATCACTTCACTCTCAGTTGTTACACTATTAACACTTGTATCAAATCTTTATTTCTCTTGCTACTATGACAATGCCCTGTCATCAGGCACCTAGAAAGCTTTCTTTATGTAGCACAATGCAGAGATACAGGGCAAGCAACCCTGAAAGGGGTTGTACTTGGCTGATGTTTTTTTTAGGCAAGAGATTCCTATTCAATAATGTTAGACTCTCCCTCCTCCACTACGACTACCAACCTCCCTGGCTTTCTTAAAGTCCCAACTAAAACCCCACCTTCTACAGGGAGCCTTCCCTACTCCTCTTAATTCCAGTGATTTCCTTTTCTTAATTATTTCTTATTTGTCCTGTATGTAGCTTACTTTGAATCTGTTTGCATATTATCTCCCCCTTTAGATTGTAAGCTTTTTGAGGGCAGGGACTGTCTTTTACCTCTTTTTGTATCCCCCAGCGCTTGGCACAGTGCCTGGCACATAGTAGGTGCTTAATAAATGTTTACTGAATGAATAAGCCCCTTTCCCCAAGGACCTTACTGATTGGGATAGTGTTGGATTTAGGTATATGACATGAGACTGGGAAATAGATTACTGAAAATACTTTCCTAGATTTCATTGTACATTTTCCAGGCTCCATGACCACAATTCCTGGGCTCAGGATAGATCATATAGATCAATATTGCATCATTACCCATTGAAAGAGCAAAGATTCTATATTGTAGCCTCAATCTGCCCATAACTAACTGTATTACCTTGGAAAAATCACTTAATCACTTGGTGCTTTAGCTTCATCAGCTCAGGCACACTGATTTAGATATGAGAGGGACCTTAGAAACTAAGTAGTCCATTACTCTCATTTCACAGTTAAGGAAGTGAAGCCTAGAAAGGCTAGAAATGACTAGTCCCAGGTTACACAGGCAGTAAAAGACCTGGGTTTGAATCCAGATTCTCAGATTGTTTAACTGTGTTCTTTTCGATCAAATACAATTGATTGCTGTTCCACCTACTTAGTTTATGAAATCTTTGTGAATAGAATTAAGAAATGTGGCTATCGTAGAAGAAACGTTGGACAAAGAAATGAAGAATTCTAATCCCAGATTTGCCATTAATTAACTATGTGATCCTAAATGAGCCATTTCTATTTTCTGGACCTCAGTTTCCTGATCTGTAAAATGAAGGGATTATTCTAAATTATCTTCCTGGTCTTAAATTTTATGATGCTATGTGCAAGAGCTTTGAGAAAGTTAGAAATGCTATATGAATTTTTTTCCTTAAAATATTCTTAATCAAGCCTACCATTTGATTTGGGCAAATAAGCTTCTTTATTTTCTTAGAAAAAATAATACAAATTCTCACTATTCTACTGTAAGCTCCTTGAGGGAAGGGACTATTTTTGCCTTTCTTTGTATCCCCAGTGATTAGCATGGTGCCTGGCACAGAGTAGACATTTAATAAGTGCATATTGCCCAACTGACTGAAGCCCAAGAACTTTGTTCAGTTTTTCATAATAGCCAAGGGCCTCCTTGTTTTTGGAAGAGTCTTTGTGCCTAATTACATTGGGAACTGAACAGAACTCAACTGATTAGGTCCCATATACTAGTAAGGCCAGAAGCCTGACAGCCAACAAGTAGAGGCAAAGCACTAATTTAGGGGACAGCCAAGGAAATTTCTGTACCAAAAAAATTAAAAAGATAATAGTGGAACAGAAATGTAATTTCTTGATTCAAAACTGCTCCCTGGATTTCTCCTAACAATGCAAATAATGGACACGAAGGATAAAAAATGAGGCTCTACTGACTTTAACCCCTTTTATGAGTGAAGACTTAAAAAGATTGAATCCTGTGCTGCATACTGACTTTACGAAAGAAAATGAATCTGTCTCCATTCTAGAATCTCACCATACTCTGGGGTCCACCATTATGATTAAACTAATAAGGATAGAGGGGAAACTCAGGAACTACTTATTTCCCCTCTAGTGCCCTTGATTTAAGGCTGAATGTGGAACTAAATGTGCATATACACACACTCTTTCTCCTCCCCACCCCCTTCTAAAAGCCAGAAGAATAATAAAGAGAAAAGAAAGAGTCATTTGATCGCAATCCATTGCTTAAGGACAAAACAAAACACAAACCCCAGTATTGAAGGGGAAAAAATTAATCTGACTGGCAGCTACCTTTCTACAAATAAAAATTGCCACCACTACTGCATTGTCCTGCCTTTGTGACCTGAAGAGATGAATGCTACCTTTGTTAAATGAGCCCATCATTAAGAGTCTTTTTAACATGGAGAGCTATAGCTTTAAAAAAAAAAAAGGTATTGTCATGTAAATGTCAGACCTGTGGAGACACTGGCTTATGAAGGTTATAACTACTAAAAGTAAACTTTATAAAATGGCCAGTGGAGCTGATATGGTTTTGGATTTTACCAGACAAGTCAAAAGGCTGACCAAATTGGAAGACACTCTCAATCCTCACCAATTTCTTTTCTTGAATAGGAAAAACGGTGCTTTTTTTGGAGGGGATAATTTATTTAGAATCATCTCCTTTGAAATATTGGATTAAAGTTGCATGGATCAAAGTCATTTGGAGATTTGAGTCTGATTTTTATCCTACATATTAATACATCAATATTTAGCTTTTGGGGCAGTGCCCTTTGGTTTGGCATAGCACTTACACAGCATTCTATTACATATTATTCTACTAAGACATTGGACTGGAAATTTATATTTAACAAAATGCCAAATATTTTGGAGTAATTGAAATGTTGTCTCTCACTTAGCACCTAGCTCTGCATCAAGCAGGTGCCTAATAAATGCTTGTAGATTTTAATTGAACTAGGTTGAGAAAAGTAAGGTTGAAGAGATGAATTGATCTGATCTGGGCCATTCCTAGGATCAATCAATAAATCCAACAGCTATTATTTATTAAGTACCTACTATGTGGAAGACTCTGTGCTAAGTGCATAAAGAAAGGTAAAAAACAATCCCTGCTCTCAAGGAATTCACAGTCTGAGTAGGAAGACAAAATGCAAACAGCAATGTACAAACAAGATACATACAGATAAATTGGAGGATGGTCTCAAAGGGAAGGAACAAAGTAAGATTAAGGAGAGCTACCTTCAGAAGGCAGAACTTGTAGCTGAGACTTGAAGGAAGCCAGAGAAGTTAAGAGGTGGAGATGAGGGAGTCGTTCCAGGCATGGGGGACAGCCAGTGAAGGTGCCCAGAGTTGGGAAGATAACGAGGAGGCCAGTGTTACTGAATCTCAGAGTATTTGGAAAGGGGTAAGATCTTAGAAGACTGGCAAGGCAGGGAGTAACCAGGTCATGAAGGGCTTTAGACGTTTAACAGAGGATTTTGTTTTGGTCCTGCAGCTAATAGATAGCCACTGGAGGATCCATGAACTTCTAAAAGGCGGTAGTATACTAGCCCGTGTTCCTAGACCCAGGCTCTAACCACTGAGAGTTCTTTTAGGTGAGAGAAGAAAACTTGGTACAGGTAAGGAGGACAAAATGATCTTCAGATGACCTTGTATCATCTGTATTATTGTATTACCCACTCTATTATATGGTTCATAAGAATTTTTATTTGAAAGCATATGTCTGGGGTCAACCTAGTGAGACACAGGCCTGAGATTAGAATTCAGATCTTCTAGGCTGTTTAGTGTCCTGCTTGGCTTCCTGTGCCACATTGTCACTGTCCTCTTTTCATAACTTGGAAAGCCAGAAGCAGAATATATAAAATGGTGTTGGATGAGATTGAAGTAGACTGTCAGAATGCTGTGAATGGCTTTTTATTACTAAGCACTTTGTATTTTGAAAGTGCTTGAAACTAATTTATTAGTTATTCCTCACAACATTGCCCCGTCAGCATTATTACTTTTATTGTGCAGGTGAAGAAATTGAGACACAGACGGGGCTAGAGAAAGGAACCCCAAGGTCACACAGGGACTTGGAAATAGACCTACAGAACTGAAAAGTCGTTGCTCACAATTGGGCTTCTGCCCCATCTCTGCTTCTCAACTTTCTCTCATAGAAGACCAGGTTCACCAGAATTTTAAAGGAAGACACAGGCTGTTTCTGTTCTCCTTCCCTTGCCTTTTCTGTCCTTGCTATGTTCAGGGTGCTGATAAAAGGTAGGTAAAGGATAGGTCATTGAAAGATGAATATGAAATAGGTTCATATAGCAATTTGATTTCATTTGAGTCCCCAATTGATGTTTGTTTTTATTAAAAATGTCTGTAAAGGTAACTGTTCCGAGGATACTGTTCAGTATAATAGCATTAACTGGCATGGCTGCAGAATCAATACCAGTAACAAAAATATACGTCTGCTGATTAAGAATGACACAAAACAAATTTATAAACTAAAATAGATAGGTAACAGTTTAAACATACATCATAAGTGTTTAAATCCTATTCACATCTCTTGTTCTTTTAAAAAAAATTTAATAAATTACTTTTTAAAGAATGTTTGGAGCTTGCTGAACAAAATAGAAAAAAAAAGAGGTAAGGTAACCCAGAAACTGCCCTCCTTGTCCTCAGAGTTAAAAAAAAAAAAATCGGTATACTTCACCCAGGGAAAGTAATTGAAAATGCTAATTCTTTGCCCACAGTCTTAAACTTTGAAGGACAGGTCCTTGTCATTGGGCTCCTCAAGAAACAGCAGAGCAGAAATAAAAATAGACCACTGACCAAAAATATCTCTTTCCAACTGAGAAGTTGTAAAGTGCTGCTGTCTATTTTTCTGTTAAAAAATTATAAACCTGCTTTTTTTTTCTTTCCTTTTCCTCCTGAGGAACTAAGGAGACTAAGCTACCGAGGTCAAAAGCAGAAGTGTTATGAGACTCAGTTTATGCAAGCTTTGGAGCATTTTTTTCCCTTACATATCCCCTTTGGGTGCCTTGCAGGCATCATCCCTAAGTGTCAAGTCCTCTTCTCAGAGTAGAAAGTTCTTTCTGATCAGCTCAAGCCAGTTAATGATTTAAAAAAAAAAAAACAACAACAACCAGTGAGCACAGTTGGAACTTAACTGTTTTTGTCCTTTTAAGTAAAATGAACAGAAGTGCTGATAGAAATTATTCAGGTTGTAGCAACAGCTCTTATGTCTTTCTAATTCTTTTTGACAACTCCAGATCTGGAAATAGGCACAATGGCTGATTTGTAGTGGGATGGTTAGAATGGGGCAAGTGAGGCAGTTGCCCCAACTAAAGTCCAGGAGAGGTTACAGATTTGTACCTCACAAAGAGAGATTGGGGAGGGTGAGTGGGTAGGAAGATCTTTTTAAAGAACAAATAGTTCAACATCTAGAGGGAATAGGCTAAACAGATCTCAGAAGGTACTCCTGTCTTTAAAATTGTTCATTTTGCCTTTGCTTATTTACAGGCGTATTTCTGTAGTAGCCTCGGTGCAGCTAGTTTCCCACCTTGAGGTAGAATTCTTTAGGTCTCCCTCTGGACCCATTAGACTGTCTACAGAATCTTGAATGATTGGCATGGTTCAGCCGCCTCTTTAAGAACATAACTGTTATGAACTCATTTTTCTTTTTTTGACTCAGTTTACACATTTGCAGAATTGATGTTAGCAAGTTGTCCTGCCACAAGGAATGATGGTGAAACCTAACTTGGAACAGAAGATCCCCATAAGTTGTTATCAGTAGTAATACTAGTATCCAAGTTATTAATGACCACTTCTGAGGTTTGAGTCCACGTCTTGTATCATCTCTATTATTGTGTGGTGCAGATGTAGATGACGCTTCTGACTCAAAATCAGAAGAGCATTTACTTTGTATTATTTTTCGAATAGCTAAGGTGGATTTGTGCTTATTTTTGCATATGACAGCATCCAGTCTTCTTTATGACTCATGGTACACAATTATAAGACAGAGATTCAGTGTATGGCTGTGAAGTAGAGAAAAAGCTCATGGGCCCGCACAGTACCCAAACCCACGACTTCATTAGCATTTTATCTTAATCAACTGAAGTATTATCATCTTTTTACTGATATGGATGAGACTGATGACTTCAGCATGTTGTATATTTGATCAGAATAACTGGTTGCTTAAAATGGTTACTTGCCCCCATCTTCTTATTTGATGGATGCACTGAAGGCAAAACTGTTTTGTGGAACTGAGTATTGATGAAAGGCAATAATAATATCTACAATAATAGAAATAGCTACTAATCCAAGACTTTCAGAGGTAATGATACCTAAATACCTTAACCTCAAACTCATTAGTCTTGAATATCTCAATCAATATGGATTCTCTCAGAAATCAATTTCCAGCCACAAATATGATTGCTAAATAATTCAGAAGTTATAGGCCTTCAGGCAAGAAGAGGTTAGAGAATCTGAAAGGACGAGTGGTATTGACCTCAGATGAGATTTCAATTAAAAGAAAAGAAATCTCTCAAAGGTAGTTGGATGCTAGAAATGTCTGTATTGGGGTGTTTTGTTGTTATTTAAGTTTATAAATATGGCTCTAAATGGGTCAGATTAATTCAGTTTCACTGTTCATAATCAACTCAGAGAAATGGTTCCCTGAAGTACCCATAAACCTCTTATTAAAAACAATGGAAATTTTTGTTTTATTTAACAGACTTTTTAAAAAAAAATAACTTAGTGACAGCTGTCGAATTACAATTTGTTTACTTAGTGTGGATTTTCTTCCGGATGAAGTGAAAATTCTTGTTTAAAAATTTTCATTTGCTATGTTTTGTGCCTTATGTTTTCTGTTTAGGTAATACTGCCACCGAATTATGCTAATGTATAGTACAAAATTCTCTTAATAAATTTTGTAAATCTGTAATATGCAAGTCCCAAATTGATAATAATTCTTATATGTAATATCCAACTTGATTCTCTTTTATTATTTTCTTCTTGACTCCAGAGAATTAGTTTTCGTTTGAGCCTAAACTCTTCTCTGACCCAGGGTCAATACTTTTCTTATGCCTACATATACGTGATCCAAGGAGATAACCACATTTCCTCTGTTAGTAACTTCTACAATCATTGACTGGAACTCAGTTCTACACTACTTTAAAATAGTGTAGAAAAGTGTTTAAATGGGGCCTGCAAAGGTCATTGCTTCACACCCAGGAGAATGTCCTATCACCAGAATGAGTGACCTCACCCTTACCCTGGGCCACACCCTGAAATAGGGCTAGGTGACCTTGTTTCAATTTGCATAATATTCCTTGCTGGAGTTTATTCTCCATCCCTGGGTCAGGGAATGGGGCTTATTAATAAACATTTATTGTACACCAACAGGGTGTTATGTTCCAGAAATATTCCCTTCCCTGTAGATTGAGAATTCACAATTTTGGCTTCCAGCAGTCACCTCTGCCCTAATTTTGAGACTAACTACTAAGTTATCCAAGCAACTGAAAGCATATTTGACTATTTGTGCATTTCAAAGGGATAGTCCTTCATCTGGAATGTCCTTTCAAATGGTTAAGAGCATATGAATGTTATCAGTTGCCCAATAAGCCAAGGTGAGAAACATGGTGAGCTGGGAGTTCCAAGGAAGAATATAAGCAATGGAAAGGTTAACAATGTTAACACTTGCTGAGCCTTATTAGACTTTAAAGGTAAACCAAGGTCATTATTGACACACAATTTTAAAGGTCATTTGGGCTAGATATTCTGGCAGCTAGAAATCTGATAGGTAAGAAAAGACAGAGAAAGCCTTACATTCTTAGGTTATATGCACATTTTTACTGGTGTAGGATAAATAATTGAAAATGCCTTCTGCACATCCTAGTCTTAATGGGAAAATAGTATGTCACGCAGCCTTTCAATTATAGCATTCACTAATTCAAATTGGTTTAGCACTTGAAAATTTGGGATTGCTAGTGATGCATTTTCTCTTCCTTTCTTTATCTTTACCTGCAATTTTGCTATCAATTGCAGAGAAGTTGGAGGTCTCAGTAGAGTACCCATTATGGAGGAAACCATCATTGGTATTACTTAGTATGTTGACAGACTTATCAAAGTGGCCTAGCTATGGCTGAGATTAGATACCTAAACAATAAACAAGTGTACAATAAAGTGAAACTGTTATTAAACAAGTATATAGGATGCTATTGTGTTCTTTGTATAATGATAAAAATATTTAAATAAGCATGTATATAGCCACTTTAAGATTTGCAAAGTGCTTTACAAATATTATCTCATTTAATCCTCACCACAGCTCTAGGAGGTAGGTACTTTCACCATTTTACAGAGAAGTAAACTGAATCAGAAATTAAGAGACTTGCCCAGGGTCACACAGCTAGTAATTGTCTAAGATGGGATTTCAATTCTGGTATTTCCGACTTCAGGTCCACACTCTCTCAGCTATGCCTGATACTGCCCCTGCATTGTGGAGACAATCCACTAGAAATATAATAATGATAGCTAACATTTATATAATGCTTACATATGCCAGGCATTGTGCTAAGCACTCTACAGACATTATGTGATCCTCATAACAATCTTGAGAGGTAGGTGTTGTTATTATCTTCTTTTTACAGATGAAGAAACTGAGCCAAACAGAGTTGAAGTGTCTTGTCCATGGTCACTGAATCACTAAGTGTCTGAATCAAGTATCCATAGTTACCATCTTCTCGGACTTCAGAGAATTAGTTTTCCTTAAGCCTAGAATCTTCTCTGACCCAGAGTCAATACTTTTCTACGTATCCGTTGTCCAAAGTTTTCTTGACTCCTGGTCCAGCACTCTATCTACTGGGCCACCCAGCTACCCTGAGGAGTTTATGGTCTCATTGTGGGAAGATGGTTAATATATGTGAAACAATAGATAGCCATCCAATTCAAAGGAAAATTTGTAATGTCCCTATTCAGTGGAAAAATAGGCCTAAATTTTAGGATTAAGTGGTTCTTTCAAGCCTTTGTTAAGGTGAAATATGAGTCATTCTTATGGACCAAAATTTTCTCCAGATTTGGCAATAATACATCTCTGGGAGTGAGGAGGAATGTATTGAAATTGCCATATACTTTTTCCTAATATAGTCTACTTTTTAATTCTAAAATGGCTCAGGAATGAATTGTTCAGTGATCATATTTAAAGACCAAACACCTTATCTTGCCATTCTCAGGTCCTTCTGCAACCTGATAACTTCCCTTCTCTTACATTCTGGTCTCATATTGTTTTTTTCCATGTGTCCAAACTATACTAGTCTCACCATCCCTTGGTACCTCTGCTGAGAATGTTCTCCCCACCTAACTGATTCTTCTTTGAGACCCCATCTTGAATGTTAGTTTTATCCTGAAACTTGCTTTGATCCTCCAAGTCAGAAATGATCTTTCTGGAAATAATCCTTCCTTCTTCATGATCTAGTTATAGAGTTTATGAGACCTTTTCAGCTCTATAGGACTTTAGAAGTCATCTAGCTCAACTCTCTTATTTTTTTCCATATGAGGAATCTGAGGCCACTGAAGTTAAATGATTTGACCAAATTCACACAGCTAATTAGGGGAGCTAGGACACAAATCCAGGGTTTATGGCTGTATATGCAGTATATCCTATCTTCTCCTACATCATGCTGCCTCACCTAGCAATTGTACCTTTATTGTGCTTTTATTATATTTTCCTTCTTTATGATTATTATACAGCTATTGTGTGTTTCTAATAGTTATACTAGTTGAAAACAAATTTATAATAACTATACAATATCTCCTACATCTGTCTCCTTTCTACTGTAGTCTAGAACTTCACCACCTTTCACTTGGACTGTTAAGGGCTCTTAATTGGTTTTCTTGTTCCCAATTTCTCCTTTCTCCTATTCATTCTTGCTATAGCTGCCAAAATAATCTCTCTAATATGCAGTTCTCATCACTGTAGAGACTAATATTACATTCAGCCCTAATAGCATTGCTGGAAGAATGTTGGGGGTAAGAATTCCAGCCTTTGTTTCAAGGAAAAGTTTGGGATCATTAAAAACATTGCATAATTTCCCAAATTGTGGCAATATAGCCAGCTCTCTCCCTCCTCTTTGACCCTGGGCCCAATTCCCTGTCTGTCTGTAGCATCTTTCCAAGGTATATGTATTGATGGATCTATAAATTCTCTCTAACTTCATGAGAAAATCTTAACAAGCCTTAATTCACTTGGTTTTTCCTTTATTGATTGTTGGACCAAACTCTTTTAAATCATAATGGACTTTATTTAGATGGCTTTCCAATCATCTAGTTTGATGAAGTAAGGCATATAGAAAACACTTAATAAATGTTTGTTGACTTGCATTAAAGGTAATATATTTTTAAATATGTATTGTCATTTTGATCATTCATGAAGATAGGGATCATGTTCTTTGTTTTTCCTCCATACTTTCATAGTTCACATCCTAGTATATAGTGTTTTGAACCTGTTAAGCACTTAATAATGATTGTTGATTGAATGAATACTTGACACAGGGACACCAAAGAATTCTTTGGTGTACATCTCCAGTTGAATGGCAATATTCAAATTGTCCATATTGAAATGTTTAATTCTTTTATTCAGTCAAAAATCAGCTAAAGTAAGAGTAACATATGCTTGTTGCTTCTCTTTCAAATCTAGATCTGCATTGCATGTACTTTAATTTTAAAAAAATACATAATGAAGTGTGATTAGTGCAAATGCCTGTGAAATTTATTGTACTATTAAAATCCTATTGGGTCTTTGTTTATGAAATGTATTTTTCTGTATTTGAGGTTTAGGGAGGCTTGATAATGAGGCTTTGAAGATTCATGGCCTCTTTTCTACAGCTTAATTTAGGCTCTATATCAAATATGTAAAATAACATTATATCTTCCTGCGGCCTCTGTGTATCATACATTTTGGTATTGTTTCCCTGTCTCTTTTTTTTCCCTTCTCTTCTTTTATAAATACAGCACCAGTAAAACTGTGTAATGTAGTGTCTTCTCCTAATAACTATACCAATGGGAGCTAGTTTTGTAGACTCTCACTTTCTAGTTTGTTTTTTTTTTACTTTTGGTGTTAAATGGATAATCTTAAACTAAGACTTGGAAGAATGTTCAATCTTGTTCAGTATTAATTCTCTTGTATAATTTAAGTGCCCACACTCATTCTTTACCATCATTAAATACCACTCATTATATGCAAGAATGGGCCTAAGTGCCTTATCACAACCACAATCACAGAAAATCAGAATGCTGCTTGAAATTGGACCTTTTATACTGCTGGCAGTTGGGTAGTGACAGATTGGCAGCTGAAGGAGGAGACAGTTAGGGACGAAGAATACCTAAGAGTTTTATCAGTCCATGACCTCCTCTCCCTTTCACTGCCTTCCCCCCAAGCTGTCACCAAAGCAAAACAGGTTATAGTATTCTGCTTGTCTTCCTCATATATGCCTAAATGTACCCTTTTATAACATCAATTACTTTTGATGTTAATTTTAATGAATAGAACCTAAAATAAAAGTGAGAGAATAACAGTCATGAGGAAAAGGAACACAAAATGATTTTGATGAACTCCATGCTCCTATGCACTAAGGGATAGGTTACATAAGAGTATATCTGGCCAAGTTCTATGCATGTCCACCAGATAAACTATTTTTGTTAGTTCACAAATCTTTTAAAATAATCTTCAGTTGTTATGGAGAGCAGGGACATAGGTTGGTCTTTTCCTAACTTGAAACAGCAAGCAAAGGCTTTTTGGTTTATTTATTTTGCATGCCCCAAGACATCCAGGAATTTCCCAAGGAGTAGGTTATAAGTGCTTCACAGTAAATTTCACTTGTTAATATATTTTATTAACCTCCAACAAAGACTTTTGGCCTGGGACAGACATTGAGTGCATTATTCCCCTTGCTTTTATGAAAGACTTCCCTACTCATACCAAACAAATGGTAGTCTATGCTATTTTTAAATTATAATGAAAAGGAATCCTAACACTTCCCTTGTTAATAAAATGCCATGTTAAGTTCAGAATGTTTTTCCTTCTGTTTAATCTTAGTTCCTTTTGCTGCAATTTAAGCATTCTGTCCCCTCTTATTCTTTCTTCTGGGAGAACAAAGAAGAGTTTCTAAACCTCTTCTATATACTATCCCTTTAAATGTTAGAAGAGTGATGCTCTAATTAGCTCCTCCTTTGGCTTGTCTCCACAGGGTTAAATCAGTCCAAATCATAGAGTCTTTCTCAGTTCTTATTTCCTACTGCTTTGTTCATTTTCAGTGCCTTCATCTCATTTCTGGGGTTTCAACATCTCACTTTGGTTGTGTGGTCCTGAAGTAAATACAAGTTTAATAAAAGACTATCAAGGCTTAGAATTCATGGTTCTTGCTCACAATACTCCTGTTTGTACAATTGAGTATTTCACTTGCCTTTTTAGCAACAGGCCTTCTTTGTCAAGCAGTCAGTCAGTAACATTAATGGGATTCCTGCTGTGTGCAGAGCATTCTCCTGGGGAGTTACAAAGGAAATACAAGGCCTGGTCTGTGCCCTGAGGGAGCTTAAAATCCAATAGGATAGCCAGTTCAAGAACGTTGCCAATTCAGCTTGTAGTCTATTATTATCCCTCGAAACCCCTCCTGCATGGAGGCTTTAAAAAATAGACTGTCATGAAACAGGAACTTTTTTTTTTTGCCACCTGCTTCGTTAAGGTTTATCTCCTTGGAGTGAGGAAAGGGAGAAACACGGAAGAAAAGGAAGGAGGTAGATGAAAGGGGGGAATCTGAAGGGAAGTTAGATCTTAGTTAAGATAAATGATGAGTAAAGAACTAGACCAGCAGGAGTGAAGACTGTCAGTGCCAATGTAAGAGCCTGATTGATCATCATTAGTTAGTGAGGTCCCTGAGAAGAGAGAATTTTTCATTTGTGGTCTTTGTTCTACTAAGGCCAGTACAATGCTTGTCACACAGTAGGCAGTTAATAAATGCTTTTTGATCATTTTTGTAACATAGCATGACACATAGTAGGCAATTAATAAATGCTTTTTTTAAATCATTGATCAAAATTTAATCATTTGGATCATGTTTGTTAAAATATAATGTAAGATAAAGTAATATTGCAATTTCACTGATCTGTCCTGATAGGATTCTCCTATAATACTATTTCATCCTTTTCTCTTCTGACTCCTTTCTTTTCACTGTGTAGAACATGTACATTGTACATAGTACATAATACATAGTGCATAGTATATGGATTAAAAGAGAGGATGTTGGGGCTTCCTTTTTTGAAGGGTATCTAGGAAGTTGGGAAGACAAAGCACTTAATCGAATTATGTAAGTATTGTTCTAATGCTTGTAAACATTCAAAAATATTCATTAGGCAAAATACTCATTGAAAATGAGTTATCCCTAGTGAAGATTCTTCTCTATCATAGTTTATGTATGTGTGTGTGTTTTCTCTTAGCCAGATTGTTTTCAGTAGCAATTGAAGTGTCAATGACTTCTGATTCAATTGCACTAGAAAACTTAGATAAAGTTTCAGTGGTATCAGTCTTACTGTCATCCAGGTAATCTAGAACATAACATTTACTACAACAATGCCAGCTATAAAAAGCAGCCTTTATTTATAAGAAAGTAGAATTTTACAGATGTCACTTTTCACAGACAAGTCCATCCAAGACAGGCCAATGTGAGTCTGTGGGTTAATAGGCATTTATTGAAGATTTACTCTCCAGAATAGAGGAAGAGGTAGAATAGAAGATATGATTCCTGCCCTAACTTTTAAGGGAAGATAGTGCCAATATTCATGAAAAAGAAAGAATATATAAAATAATAAAATATTAACAAGTGTAAGTTGTTGTAATAGTCATCTTGAGATTTTTTTCTATTTTTGTTCCTTAAATTTTAGTCATACTGTTTTCTCAGCTGCATTCCCAAGGTTATGTGAATTCTAGCTTTGTCTTCTAGAGGGAGTGGGTAGGGTCTTTTTTATTCCAATGTTCCTTGGAACCTTTTCTAGAGAGATTTAATTGAAGATTGAAACTTCATGCAGCTTAAGTTTGCAAACATTCCAAATCTCCAGTCTACATTATCCATTTGGAGAGTAGAAAGAAAGATTTGGGTGTCATAAATCAATCACAAGCTTACATTAATAAAAATATGTGTGTCTCTATAGATAAATGTGTGTATACCTGTGTTTAGAGTAATTAGTGTATAGTACTTAGTCTATTGTCAGAGAAAGGAGCAAGCATGGTACAGTGAAGAGTATTGGCTTTGGAGTCCAAGGCCCTGGATTTCAGCACAAGTTCTGCCACTTTATACCAGTGTAACCTTGAGCAGCTCATGAAACCTCTTGAGGCCTACAGTCTTCATCTGTAATATGAAGGGCTTGGATTAGATGGCCTCCAGGAACCCTTTCAGTCCTGAATCTATAATCCTACCATCCTAAAATTTGGATATTTGCAAATTGTGTGTGGCTTAAACCATCAAATATCTAAATCTTAAGTCATAGAATTAGAGCTTCAAGGAACCTCAGAGAGGCTCCCTTGAACAGCCTCCTCATTTTACAATGAGAGAAACTGGGGCCCAGAGAAGTTAAATGATATGTTTACGATGTATGAAGAGTAAGAACATACCTAAAATTAGAAGCTAGGTTTACTTGACTTAAAATCCAGGGCTCTTTTCCCTATATCATTGAAGGAAAACATGCCATAATTGAAGTAAATGTTCATATATATGTATGTGTGTATATAGGTGGCCAGTGGCAGAGTGGATAGAGGGCTAGGCCTGGAGTAAGGAAGAACTGAGTTCAAGTGTGGCCGCAGACATTTACTAGCTGTGTGACCCTGGGCAAGTCAATAACTTCTGTTTCCTCAGTTTCCTCAGACTATAAAATGGGGATAATAATAGCTTCTACTTACCTCAAAGTGTTGTTGTGAGAATCAGCTGAGATAATTGTAAAAAGTACTTCACACAGGGTCTAGCACATAGTAGGTGTTATATAAATGCTTATTCCCTTCCTTTCCCCCTTTCTTTCCTTTTCCTTCTCATAGTAAGTGTATATGTAGATATAAGTTTACTGAGATTATAGTGTGGCACATACCTTCTATGACATACATTCAATTTAACAAATATTTTTTTCAGTGCCTCTTATGTACAAAGCACCACTGTGCTTTGTAATCTGAACTTCAAGTTGAGATTAAAAAATGAAACAGGCCTCTGCTCTCAGGGGCTTCATGCTCTATTGGAAGAATATATCATATATCCAGGTAAGTAAATACCAGACCGCTATAGGAAAAAAAGAGACTTCATTGATAAAGCTGGTCTCAGAACTAGGATCACCAGTGTTCAGGTCTAGCTTCTGATACATACTTGCTACATGACCCTTAACAAGTTGTCTAGCCTCTCATTACTCTAAGACTCCAAGTTTCAGAAAAGATGCCAGTCTTCAATGGGAGAGGGGATTTTTCATGAGGAGCTTACTCTCCCAGTACAAGAAGAAGTCTGGTCCCAATTTCATGGGAGGCAACTGCTTAGGAGGCAGCTAGCTACCTGAGTCTGTAAAAAAGCCAGGGATGCTAAGAGGCACAAATGAGGAGGGGCTACATTCCAGGGATGAGGGATAGTGATATGTACAGCTCTGGATGTGGGACATAGAATTCCAAGTCTGGAGAGAAGTCAGTCCAGGGGTGGGGAACCTGTGGACTCGAGGCCATATGTGGCTCTCTAGGTCCTCAAGTGCAGCTCTTTGACTGAATCCAAACTTAACAGAGCAAATCCCCTTAATAAAAGTATTTGTTTTGTAAAACTTGGATTCAATCAAAAGGCCACACCCAAGAACCTAGAAGGCCAGAGGCTGCAGGTTCCCCACACCTGTGAGTAGGCCCACTTGGATAGAATATAGGGTATGTGAAGGAGAGTCATTTGAACTATGTCTAGAAACATGGATTGTATCCACATTGTGGATAGACTCTTAAGCCTGTCATTAAAATGGCATATATGATACTCTAGACTGAGGCACTAGAGAGCCACTGATGATGAATGGGGTGATATGGCTGTCTATTCATGTTTTAGGAATTTTTAATTGGACAACTGTCTAGAGGATGGATCAGAGGAAATGGAAGGTGGGAAACCAACCAACAAGTTATTTATTGTGCGCATGCTATGTGCCTATTACTGTGCTAGGCCTGAGGATGGAAGTACAAAGAATAAAGCAGTCTCTACTTGCAATAAGCTTACATTTTAATGACAGCAACTACATATAAAATATGTATTGCATAAATATAAAGTTAATAGATGCTAACATCTACAAAGTAGATAAAAAAGAGTTTGGAAAGGAGGGCCGCAGTGGTTGGGGGAATCAGGAAATCCTTCGCATAGAAGATGGAGCCTGAGCAGCATCTCAAAAGGAAGAATAAACAGTACACAATCTGGCCTCATTCTGTCTTTTCAACCTCATTACTTTCTCCCTCCTGCATTCTGTGATTCAGTTAAACTGCCTTCTTTCTATTATTCCCACACAACACTCCATCTCTGTGTCTTTACAGGGACCATCCTGTGCACCTGGAATGCGTTCCATATATTTTATGATCTTTATTAAGTACAGAGTAACGAAACCATTAAAATTTTTAAGGAGGTGTAATGGTTGATAAATACAAAGCAGCATAGGAAGACTTATGTGAACTGATGCAAAGTGAAATAAAGTGAACCAGGAAAACAATGTCTACAGCAGTGGAAATGTAATTGGAAATTGTGGAGGAAAATTTAGCTTTGTTATTAGGGAAAACTTCCTAACAATTAGAGCTGTCTAAATATGGAATAAGATACTTAGATATGTGTTGGATCTCTCCTTATTGGTGGTCGTCAAGAAGAGACTGGACCTCTTTTCTTTCATTTTCCTTGAGGCATTCAGGGTTAAGTAACTTACCCAAGGTCACACTGCTAGGCCATTGCTGTATCTACTGCACTGCCTACCTGACCCAAGAGACTGGAATTCTACTTGTCAAATATGTTATGCTTGGGATTCTTTTATGCTATAGATTGGAATGTAGTTACTGTGGTTTCTTCTCACTCTAAAATTTGTTGATTCTATGATCCATGATATAGAGTGGTCAGATAGCCGTGAGGAGAGAGCAGTGTCACAGAATTCACAGAATATAGAGAGCATCCAGGTTGACAGTGTCAAAAACTGCAGAGATGTCAGGTAGAATGAAGATTAATAAAAGGGCCATTGGATTGAGTACTTTGGAAGTTGTTGCTTACTTCGAAGAAATGTTTCAATTGAATTAATTAAGGTCAGAACACAGATTGTAAGGAGTTGAAAAATGAATGGAGAAAAGATAAAATGGAGGCAGTATAAAAGTAAGTATAGAAATTCATTTCAAGAGTTTGGCCATGAAGGGAAGAGAGTATGGGATGCTGGTTAATGAGGATGCTAGGGCAAGATTTTGTTCTTTTTAAGAATGAGATGAGCACTGACCCTGGAGTCAGGAGGACCTGAGTTCAAATCCAGACTCAGACACTTCACACTTACTAGCTGTGTGACCCTGGGCAAGTCACTTAACCCCAATTGCCTCACAAAAAAAAAAAAGAATAATATGGATCTGGAATGTTGTAGACAGCAGGAAGGAAGCCATATAAGGAGGAGAGTAATGAGGAATAGTAGAGGGGATAGCTCCCAGAAGAGAAAAGAAGGAAAGAGAGAGGGGAGGGGTTCATTAAAATAGCAGTTAAAATCCTCTGCTGAAATGGGGGGAGAAGAGAATGGTGTAGAAAGTATGAGAGAAGAGGAGAGGTTTGAAATAGCCATTTTAGAAGTGTGAGAAAGATTCAATCCGGTAATAATAGAAGAATTGTTGGTAAGTAATGAGTGCCCAGTTGAAATTAAATAACATGTATTTGTAGTGTCTTATTGATTCTACCTCCACAGAATCTCTTGCACCTGTCTCCACTCTGCTCCCATCATCTCTTACCAGGGCTATTATCTTAGCTTCCTAATTGGTCTCCTTCCATTCTCTACTCTTTCTCATCTATTCTCCACACAGCTGCCAAGTTAAAATTCCTAAAACATAGGTCTGACCATGTCCCTCCCTTGTTCAGAAGTCAGCATGGTTGTATGACTTTTTTCCAGCCGTGTTAGTAGTGTACAATTAGGTATGGAAATGGAATATAGTGGAGGTAAAGTTAGAATTTGGCAAAAATCAAACGAAAAACCTGAGTGGAAACAGGACAAAAAGGCAAGAGATTCAAGGTCAAATATTAGCATGTGTTGAACTCATCAACCATAGGGGATCAGGAAAGGCTTTGTATCGAAGGGGTTACTTGTGCTATGCCTTGCGGAAAGAGAGGGAAATTCCTCCATACCATTGTGAATTTCTTTAACTGTAATTGCACTCCACTGAAAATTCTTTAAGAGAACTGCTAACACATCCCGTTGTTGTATCTACCAAAATACTTTAAGGCAGTTAGGTCACTAAGTAAATAAGAGTGCTGGACTTGGGATCAGGAAGGTCTGAGTTTGAATCCTGTCTTACACACTATGTGACCTTAGGTAAGTCACTTGATCTTGATCTACCTCAGTTTCCTTCTCCGTAAAATCTGGATAATAATAGAGTCTACCTCATGAGTGAAATAATATTTATAAAGCTCTTTATGAACCTTAAAGCACAACATAAATGCTAGTTATTATTATTATCATGTTAATTGAAGTAGCAAAAGTAGAATTAGAAATAGAGTGGTATTTCAGGAATCTCCGTGAATGTAGAAAATTAAATTTGGTTTTGACAGGAGCAGTGAAAAGTTAGATGGAATGAAATAGGTGGAACCAGTGCCAAGGTTCTTCTTGGACCCCTTCAAGGTGGTTTCTGAAAGAGACCAGAAGGAATGTTTGATTACTTCTGCAGCTGAGAGAGACTGGTTTGTATTGATTTCTCTATTTTTATTACCCTGAATTATAACTTAGTACATTTGTAATCTGCACGGAGTCTTGCAATTAAAAAAATATAGCTATAGAACTCTTATTAACAAGACCATTAGCTCAGGCTTTTTAAAAATTCCAGTCATAAGAGATTATATAGCAGTTTAACTTGTGAGCTTTAGATAAAATACCAAGGTGATAATTTACTAGTTAGCTAGGGTTAATTTCTCTTTTTCCTTGAAATGTAAAGATGGGAGAAAATGTGGAACACATGGAAAATTCAAAATAAAAAAGACTAAAATGTCAATCTTGGCTCATTTTTCATTTTTTTTTTTTGGCATTTTATGTTTTCCCAGTAACTAATTTTATGGTTTCTTTTTTTTCCTGCCTAAAAGATGGTTGCATCATTCATTAATGAAGGCCCTTATAATTACGTCTAATGTTTCAATTCTATCTAAAAAGGAGCATGAATTTTGCTTTAGGAGCATATGAAAGAAGACAAAAGAATCTTTGAGCTATTTTTTATGTAATTTAAAAATAATTTTGGCATTTTTCCCCTTTGACCTTAAGGTTCTGTGATTTATGATGACATCATCATCCTTTCAGAGACAACATTATTATGTCACTGATCCTGAAATGATAAGGTCAGAAGTACACATGAAGCAATTAAGGGCCCAGAAGACATGGTTCTGCTCAAGGAAAACAAACAGACCAGAGAGTAAGGACGGAAAGAGTGTAGAGTGGACAGGGTTTAAAAGAAAAAAGAAAAAAAAAAAGCAAAGTACATCTTTGAAATATAGACTTTGGCACAGGCAGGTTTTCTGCTATCAGCATTTTAGTAGTGTGCATTGGGAAATGGAAAAAAAATCCATTTCCCTGAAAAAAAAATCCAGTGAGCCTTTGAAACTTTCTTCTGTTGCATTACTAGGAAAGAGAGTTGAAAACAGAGGGGTTACATAAATGAGAGCAGGTGCGGGTCGTGCAGAGGTAACTATTCAGCATATGTAAGTGCAGTTGGAAAATCATTGTCTTGCAGAGAATACTTGAAATTGGTCCCTAATGGCCTTGGTTTTTGTCATATGGTCTTGATTATAAGGCTAAAATTGCATTGCCATGCCTTTAGTGTGAACGAGATGGATGGATAATTATTACGTGCGCTGAATACCTTTCTGCAAGGAGGAACCAGGACATCCCTGGGCCACTGTAGCTCCTATTTCACCCGGCTGTCAGGAAAACTATAAGCAGCCAATTCATCACTTGATTTCGGGGTGGGGGAAGGGAAAGCAAAATGTAAATATGGTATAGGTGTGGGCATGTGCAGACACACTAACACGTATATACATATGCAAATTGCGGACAAGCCAAGATGGTCCATTTTAAAGAAACTGTGAAGTAAATCTCAAGGAAACAGTGGCATTTCTGGAAATGAGAAACAGAGAGAGTGACAGCCCTATACTGTCATTTTCTAAATCAGCTGCTGGTGTTGATATCCAGGTGCTTCAGAAGGGGGTTAAAGAGCTTCTGAAGGTCACTTTAAAAGACTCACAAAAGGGGAAAAACCCCAATAGGGAATATAAATAGACAGATAAAGAGAAGAGGATATTTAGAATGATTATGAAAAGACTCTGGAATGAGAAACAATGGGAAAGAGAAAACTCTCCTCTTGTCCTTTAATTTTTGTGTCTTACCCTATCAGCAGCATCAGATGGTAGAGTTAATAGTAGTGGAAATCCAGTTGCTGTTCTAGGGAATAAATCTCAGTGGTGTTTAATGGTTGCTCATGAGGGGAAGAAAAGTGCTCTGGAGGATGAGTGTTGATAAGATTCAGAAGTGTTCCTGACCACAACCATGACAGCCTTGCTCATCCACCTTGGGAATATTTCTTATATACCATGGCCTTGTGTGGCTGTTGCTGCTTTCTTCCATGCAGCCTTTGCAAAACATGGGCAGTTGTTAGCTAAGAGGGCCATTGTGAGCTAAACACTAGACCTTGAACTTTTTTGTTAACACCCAAGAGAAACTAATCACACATCTGTGTCACAGGGTATAAGGGAGCAAAATGTGTTATACCAACACAAGTTTCAGAGGTTCTTCTAGCCCAGTATTGGTGTCTGAAAGTTTCCTGATTAATTAGTTGGTGTCATTTACCACTAGATGTTAATGAGGTGGGGTGAGAGATGTTTGATTAAATAATCACCCCAACAATGCAGTTGTACTGATTGTCTTTTAAACAGTTATTTTTTAACACCATTTCCCTGCATATAGCAAAGAGTAGCCACAATCCCAGAGATGGGCATTTCTTAAAAATAGAAAAAAGAACAAAATAAAAAATTACGTATCTATAAAATTTTAAATGGAAAGAAACAGAGATATGAAATTGTTACTAAACTGAAGTTAATAAATGCCCATATATCTCCATATATGTATATAAAGCTAGACATGTTTCAGTTATCAAGTTATACCATATTTAGTTAAATTTGGAATTCTGGAGCAAAAAAAAAAAAGAAAGAAAACCCAAACAAACAAACAAACAAACAAAAAAAAAAACAACCTGAGAGGAATGTTACAATGTTTGGTGCTATTTTTAGCATTCATTTCTATTGAAAGGGGCTAAATTGATAGCATTTTATGATTCCTGATTTAGCTCTTTTAATCAGAAGCAAAAGCTAAAAACAGCCCAACCAAGCAGTTGAAGTCTTATCACAAGCCAGTTAGATCAATAATCTAAAAAAAAAGTATGAAAAGTTTTTGAGTGACAGTTTAAAAATGGAAAATTTAAATATATATCACTGCCTTCTGCTCCATTGTGTATTGCTTAAAGCCCATTTTGGCAATATGTTTTTAAGCAGTCATGAGGGTGATTTATTAGTAACACTGACTTTGTGTTTATGTTCCACACTGTAAACTGTGCTTATAGCAATATATCTGAATTAAGGCATTAATCCTAGGAGGGCTACCTAAACTTAACTTTACCAGTATTATTCAAAAGGTGGCTTACAGAGTTATAAATAGTATCATCAGTATTGACACTTGCTGTATCATCTGAGTCCGTAGGAATTTGTCTAGTGACTATGCTATAGCCAACAGTATACAAAACATAAGTAAACACGAGGGCTATTTTATGATTATGTCTGGTTCTTCTACTCAAAAACTGTATTCTTTACAGAAGAATGTCTACATCTGACATTACGCAGCTTGATTTTTTGAGTTTTAAGATGAGATATATGGTGAGGAGTTGGAATTGTTAGATTAAGCCTTGTCTTAAGTCTTCTCATTTTCAATGACAATGAATTAGTAAAATTTTAACATTTTGGTGAAGGATTAGCTGTAAATATAATTGAGTTAGACCAGGTGGTCTCCTTAATTTATGAAAACTGTTTTGCTATCATCACATAGAGGTATGGCTATACATACAAAGATAGTATGAATTGTATTTTTGTAAATAGAAATAATGTAATTAGTTTGACATTCTAGGATATCTTCCTGGCTCCCCACTTATGCTTTTAGACAATTGTAATTTTAAAGTGTTTGGGTTGTCCCTTCTATGTCTTTGTATTTAGGGAATATTTTAATTTTCTCAGATGTATAAATGCTAAGTGATATTGTGTATTGTGAAAATATGTTTCATATGTGTTCAAATGTGGGTGAACAGAACATCTCCAACACTTCTATAGAAGGATCAATGTTTTATGTTACCACTAAAGATCGCAGTTTTTCCAGAGTAAGGAAATAAGAATTTACAAATATATTAATTGAATTTCTGTTTGGACTTCCATTCCCAAAGCAAATTGTTTAATGTCTTTCTTTCTCAGAGCTGTTAATTCATTTTTACATTTACTTGATAAATATTTATTGAATGTTTTTTAAGTATAAGGCATGATGATAGGCACTTAGTACTTGATTTATTTTTCTGATTTTTTACTCTCCCTAGTACTTAGGAGAGGATGTAGCACATATTAGGTACTTAATAAATGAGTGTTGATTAATTGATTGAATATGAAATGAAATAATAAATTTCACAAGATGTTTAAATTTTATCAAACACATTTTCATTTATTGAAGTTCATTATCACGGCAAAAAATAATAATTGAACAACTTTCAGAATTCAAGTTTAAACCAATACAGTTGATAAATATCTTCCCTTCTTTAGGTCTTTTTACTTTTGGCAGTTTGCAGTATAACACAGTGGAATGAGTATTAGATTTGAAGTGAAAGGATCTGGATTGAAATCCTAATTAACACTTAACTACTTGTATGATCTTGGGCAAGTCACTCTGGGCCTCAGTTTCTTTCTCTGTGAAAGGAGGAATTTGAACTAGATGACCTGTAAGATCACTTAATTTTCAAAAGGTTGGGGGAGGAAGAGGAGAAAGAGGTGAAGATAGAGAAAGAATTGTTAAGGTGGATGGACTCCATATGTGGACTCTCTGTGGAGAGTTTTGTGAAGAAGGTTGTGGTTGAGAGTCTGGAGAAAGGCTGAAGAAGGGATAGGTTGAAAGACTGGAGCTTAAAGACAAGAGTTTGAGGAAGTTTGTTGGTTTTTTTTTTTTGTATCCCTAGCACCTGGTGCAGTGACTCGTACTTAGTAAGGACTTAATGAGTGCTTGTTAATGATAAAGAAATGAAAGACTTCAGCATGAGGGCTCAAGAGGTCAAGGGCTTGAGTTGAAGGAGAGAAACAGGAGGAGAAGAAGGTAGTTGTTAAGACAAGGTAATGAGATAGTTTTGTAAGCCAATGTAAAAGGTTAGAGAGTAAAGGGAAAAGAATTTGGCTTTATTGATCAAAGTGTAAATGAGGTCTGATGAGATAAGGAGAATGTGAATAGGCAAGTTTTGGAGCAAGAAAAAAGAAGATCCCAGGATCTGCTCAGTGGAAAGAAGGGAAAATTTTTCAGGACCCACATTGAGTATGTAATATTGGTATTCCTGCCACTACGCACAGAAGAAAGGTTTCATTGTATAAACAGAAAAACAAAACAAAACCAAAAAAATGACCTGAAGGAGCAAAGGGGAATCCTGACTTGTGCCAGGAACTTGGGGGTGAAGAGAAGAAGAGAAAAAACCATCACTGAACATTTGGAGCTAAGAAACAGTAAATTCTTCCTGAGGAAGAGGGAGCTGGACACTTTGTAGAAGAAGTGTTGTTGCTTGGCTTTCAAGGAATCGTGTTCCTTGAAATACAGGTCACATAAGGTGATAGAGTATGCACACACACGTATATATGCATATATATGCATATATTCATATGCATGCCTTTGTGCATGCATACATATAGATACCTGTGTGTGCATGCATGCATACATTGTGCACATGTGTTTATGCACATGTATATATATTTGTATTATATGAACAATATGTGTGCTGATATATTTGTGCGTGAATATACATGTGCATATATATACGTACTTATATACATATTTTAAGGGCAAAAGAAACAAGTAGTAGTGATAGTGACTCTTTGCTAAAGTATATTGAAGGAGCTATGTGTCAATCTGAAAATAATAACAGTTATGTTAATATTCTCATTAGAATATTAATTAATATTAGAATATTAACATTCTAATACCAATATTCTTCTATTTTTTCATTACATGGGTCCAAGTCCTGACAGAATCCACTTCACCACTCACCCCAAGACATATTGAATGAGATAACTGTCACTCCCTTCTGGAGATATGTTGTTGTTGTTCAGTTGTGTCTAATTCTTTGTGTCCCTGTGGGCCATACTATCCATGGGATTTTCTTGGCAAAGATACTGGAGTGATTTACCATTTCCTCTTCCAGTCGATCAAGGCAGAGATGAAGTGACTAGCCCAGAGTCACAGAGCTAGTAAATATTTGAGGTCACATTTGAACTCAGGTCTTCCTGACTCTAGGCTTGGCACTTTATCCATTCACCACCTAGCTACCTCCTTTTGGAGATACAGGGACATGTAAATGATACTTCCAGAATGGTACAGTAGAAAAGCACTAGATTTAGAGTCAGAGGATTTGGGTTTGCATTGAGGTTGAATTCTGACCCTGCCACTTACTATGTTTGTGGCCTTGGAAAAGATACCTAAGGGCTCTAAGCCTCAGTTTCTTTCATTTTTAAAATAAGAAGGTTAAACTAAATGACATTGTAGTATCTTCTATCTCTACATCTGTGATCCTATGTGAAAAATTGCTAAAAATTATAACATCTTGTATGAGAAACTGAAGATCTTATAGGCACAGGAGTCTTTTGTCACAGCTGTGCATTGAAAGCAAGGAATTCAAAAGTGAATGTTAGATTTGGGAAATGAACAACTATGTAAGATAGATGGGTTCTGAAAATGGAATTTTGGTTTCTGTGTTGCAGCTTAAAATATAGAAATGCCATACTCCTGGCCAAGAATGTAGTACACCAAACAATAATAATGTATTTCCCTGGATTCTTGCAAATCTAATCAAAAGTTGTTAAACTGCAAAGGCAGGAAGGAGAACAGCATCATGGATGTGTATATCCATCAAGCTAGATACCATAGAAAGGAGCAACGATGTAGGGAGAAGACTAGAATGGACCAGAGAAGGGCCGGTAGGAACCCTGGGGAGTAAAATTTCATAGGGCAAATAAGGCCAAAAGAGATTAAAAAGCTCTCAGGGATGATATTCTGAAGATACAAAGAAAAACCATTCTCATAAGAAGGAAAAGGGGAGTTGGTGGGTGAAGAATAGCAAGAAAGCTAGTTTGTCTGTAGAGTGGAAGAAAAGGAGTAATATATAATAAGGCTGAAAAGGTAGGTTGAGGCTGGGTTGTGAAAGGCTATAATAGCCAAACAGAAAAGTTTTTATTTTATCATAGAGGTATTAGAGAGTCCATGGAGTGTATTGAAAGGCCTGAACTAAGGTGGTGGATGTATGAGTGAAGAGAAGAGATGGGATTCAAAAGATAGAAATAGGAGTTGATTGGATGTGTAAAGTGAGAGAAAGACTGAAGAGTGAAGAGTTTGGGAAACTGCCAAGATTATGAACCTGGATGACTGGAAGAATGATGATACCTTTGACAGAAATAGAGAAGTTTGAAAGAGATAGTTTAGGAGTAAAGATAATGAGTTCTCTTTAGAAATGCTAACTTTAAGATGTCTCTGGGCCATCCACTTGGAATTGATGATGTGAGACTGAAGCACAGAGGAGGGACTGGGGCTAGATGTGTGAGCATATGTATACATACACACATGTATATCTGGGAATCATCTGCATAAAACAATATAGTTGACCCGTGGGAGCTGGTGAAGTTACCAAGAGAGTATAGAATGAGAAGAGGACCCAGCACAGAACCATGGGGAAAACCCACAGTTAAGGGGGCACCTTGTGGATGATAAGCCAGCTCACAATACTGAGGAGTAGTTAGTCAGGTAGGAGGCAGTGCTTACGCAAGGTACAGGTGACCCAGAGCTGGGAATGATAGCTAAGACACAGATTTGGCAAATTAAGATTCAGAAGCTTGACAGGAAAGATCTTTGGACCAAAATGAATAAGATTAAATTCATGAGGGACTAAAGTTAGACTTTAATCCAAGTTGTTTTTATTCAAACCCAAATCCAAGTTTTTAATCTATTTGGATTAAAAAGAAGTTGTCTTCACAAATATAAATGACAAGAAGGCAATGCATCTGAAAAAAGTCTTCATATTTTAGTGGACTACACACTCATCTTACACTGTGACCTGGTAGCTGAAAAAATCTAGAACTTCATTCAGGAAAGTTATACAGCCCAAAGTAAGGAGGTGGGAGTACCCACTGTGCTCTACCCAAATCACTTTGGGAGAATTGTGCTCATTTCTCAGTGCCACATTTTAGAAATGCCATTGATAAGATGGAGAAAGTACAAATGAAGGCAACAAAGATGGCAGAGGACCTCTAGAGGATGCCTTGTATTGGTGGAAAGAACTGGGAATGTTTAGCCTGAGGAAGAGAAGAAGGAGCACATCATGCTGTCTTCAAGTCTTTGCAGAGAGGTCAAGTGTAAAAGGGATTAAAAGTGCTGCTTTTTAGGGGCAACTAGGTGGTGCAGTGGTTAGAGCACTGGTCCTGCACCAGAGTACAGAACTAAGAGTAAAATGGGTGGAAGGTGCAGAGCACCACTGTAGACTGGCTATAAGGAAAAACTCCTTAACCGTTAGATGTATCTTATCATTGAATAGACTGTCTTCACAGGTCGTGACTTCTCCTCCACTGTAGGTCTTCAACAAAGGCTGGATGTCCATTTGTTGGGGACATTGAAGAGAACATTTTTTTTGCTCTGGCATGGATTGGTCTAGTCTAGACTAGAGCGTCTTAAACTTTTCCCACTCACTACCCCTTCAGTACTTCTTAAACTGTGGATCGTGACCACATGGGGTCACGCTGGTCTAGATGCCCTCCCGGGTCCCTTTTGAATCTGATATTCTGCATTTCTGAGGCCCCTAAATGTACAATTTTAATACTATAGTATAGATTATGAAGTGTTGCTTTTTCCTTAGATTAGAGAAGGAACGAAATATAGCCAAGGTAATAAAAAGAAAGTATACAGACAGTGGCTCATTATTTCTGATTTAATGATAGATACTAAGGACTCCTGGGCCTTGCAATATGCAATGCTGTTGTAGTCTTAGGACTTCCGGACCTTCCTTCTGCAGTGCAGCTGAACTTTAAGTACTGTCTCCCCTAATTAGAGAGTGAGTTCCATGAGAGCAGGGCACTTGATTTTGTATCCCCACCCCTTAGTATGATGCTTGGCATATACATAATCTCTTAATATGCTTTTTTCATCATTTATTAATTCATTCTCCATACTAGGAGAAGGGAAAAGAGGTACCATACTGTAAGATAGTTGATCATAATGAAATTCATTTTTCTTTGAAACACACTTAAATGCTTATATACTTACAAGGCTTCCCTGTATGCAGACCTGTGCGCTTCTCCTTCCAAACTGATCCTTGTTCAGTAGCATATCATGAGCTTAGGTTTGGCCAGATGGTGACGTTGAGAATGTCAATTTGGGTAATTTACCAAGTAGATAACCCAGCTTCAATTTAATATTTTAGTTGAAGGGACTTGAAAAGTAGCAAGAAAGGAAGTTCAAACAGATTGTCTATTATGACAGACTAAAAGTATATTCTTAAAAGATTTTGAGTTGAATGGGGATCTTAGTAGAGGTAGGATTTGATCCTACCACTTCTAATTCCAAATCCAATGTTTCTTCCATTTTATCACCCTCTCTCTTTTCAGAGATAGAATGTATGAGACATCGATGGAACTCCTATATGCTTATTTTGTTTTCATATTTGGATAAAACAAAGCCTGAGCCTCCATATTTTTATAGATAGTGACTGTGAAGACAAGGTGTGTATAAGGAAAGAATGGGACCATAGGCAAGTATTACCTTTGGAAGAATAGCTTCCCATTCATTATCTTATAAGAGATCTTTTGGCATTAATATACAGAAATATGGCAAGTATTATTGGATGTAGCCAATAGAAGTAATTTGCTCAACAGACTAGTAAAGCTGAGGAACATATTCAGTTAAAAGATATTAACATGGTGAGGCTTGGCAGCCACAGTCCAGTCTATCAGGGTACCATCTGGGTTTTATCTCCTTCTGAAACTGGTTCTTTTCCATTCACTATATTGTTGCAGTTAGACACTTCAAATTATGCCATGATATGGCTATCCCTTTTAGAGGGCAGGTAGGTAGGTTAAGTGGATAGAATGCTGGTCCTGGAGTTAGGAGGACCTGAGTTAAAATCTGGCCTTAGACACTTACAAGCTGTGTGACCCCGGGAAGGTCACTTAACCCTGTTTGCCTCAGTTCCTCATCTGTAAAATGAGCTGAAGAGGGAAATGGCAAACCACTCCAGTATGATTGTCAAGAAAACCCTAAATGGGGTCACAGAGAGTCAGACATGACTGAAACGGCTAAACAGCATGGCTATCTTTTCACTCATGGAGCCTACAAAGGGGACTCAAAGGCAAAACCTAGCAAAAGGAGTATGGTGCCATTCTGCTTTCTCATCTTCCCTTGAATTTAAATTCCTGGTAGCTGAGAATGATATCACTTCCTTTTCATTTTCCAACTGAGAGCTGAACTTTGCTGCTCTCTCCTCCTTATCAATTTGCTTTTATGGACTGGCTAGCCTGAGACCATGGAACTGCAGTCATATGATAAAGCATAAGTACTTAACCTCACTACATCAACATCAATGGAAGATAAGTATTTCAGCAGTTAGAGGTGAGGAGGGAACCAGGCATGGAGAAGGGTCTGTGTGAATGTATTGAGGCATGACAGTGATAGACAAGATCAGAGCCTCCCACTTTGACTCAGAAGTAGAATGTTTGAGATAGACCACTGTAAAAAGTAGGTTGGAGTCAGATTGTGGAGGACTTTGTGTACTAATTTATCCTATAAACAATTGTTTGTTGTTCATTTGTTTTCAGTCATGTCTGACTCTTCTTGACTCCATTTTAGGATTTTCTTGGCAAGATATTGGAGTGGTTTGCCATTTTCTTCTCCAGCTCCTTTTTACAGATGAGGAAACTGAGGCAAACAGGGTTAAGTGTTTTGCCCAGGGTCACATAGCTAGTAAGTGTGTGAGGACAGATTTGAACTCCAGAAGATGAACCTTCCTGCCTCCAGGCCCATCACTCTATCCACTGTGCTACCTAGCTCCTGCAATAAACAATGTGGAGCCATTTAAGGTGTTTGTACCGGAGAATGTTATAGTCAAGGAGGAATTGGAAGCAGAACGAAGTGAGTAAGGCTTGAACTAGGGTTATTAGAATTAGGAGCAGAGAGGCTTTCCAGTTGATTAAAGGAAGAAAGAAGAATAAAAGATGACTGTCATTCATAATTGATACATCACAAGCAATGGTCATGTCTCTTCTTTGATCATCCTCTTGCTTCTAATTCTCCAACAATCCAATAGATTTATGATCTCATCTATGTGGGTCTTCCTTTCCAATGATGCAAATCATAACCTATCTGTATTTGCCCATCCTATACTATTCTCCTCCATCTCGTCCCTTAAATCCACTTTAGGGAACCCACCCAACTTATCACGGCCTTTCTCACTTTGTTCTGACTTTGCCAAGAAACAAGTAAAGCATGTGAGCTGTGCATCTGTTATTCCTTGCTATGACCCATCTTTTTTTTTGCTAGTACATTTCTCTGGTGACATCTTTTATATGACTTCACCTTTTTAAATTCATTTGTAATGTGCTGCAGTTTGTTCATGCCCATCACATACTTCTCCTTTGCCTTTAGGGTGATCCTTATCACCACTTCTTTGGAGACTATACTGTTCCATGACTTATAGCCATATAGCATCACTGGAACAATATTGCTATTAAATAAATGGTCCTTTGTTTCAGAGGGAAGCTCGAGGTCATTAAAAGAACCCTCCAGTTTTCAAAAGCAATCTAGACTGCTCTCTTTCTCCATCAATTCTGGGCCCAGCTCAATGAGGTCTTACTCTCAGATTTTATCACCAGCTTCAGCCCATTCTGAATTTCAGTGCTCCTAACATTATCCTTATAAGGCAATGCCACTCTTCTGTATCTACCTTCTCCAGATCTTTCTTTAAAATAAAAAAGTCTGAGTTTGTTCATGAGTTAACTAAATATTGACATCAGTCTCTTTATAAAGTTTTCTTTTGTGCATAGTGCACACACAAATCTTTGTCTAATTGAACTCTTTATCAGATTTAGTTGCCTTTATATCATTAGAATTTTATGTTTGGAAACTTTCTTCTTGAGCTGGTTTCCCTTGTAGAATTTTATTTATTTAATATTTTATTTTTCACTAATTACATATAAAAACAATTCTTAACATTTAAAAAAATTTTGAGCTCCATATTGTCTCCTTCCTTCCCTCCCTATTTCCCCTTCCTCCTCATTGAGAAGGCAAGTAATTTGATATAGATTATATATGTGAAGTCATACAAAACATTTCTATATTAAATCATGTTGTAAAAGGAAATACAGACCAAAAAAAGTTTAAAAAAAGAATGCTTTGATTTGCATTCAGATTTATCAGTTTTTTCTCTGGAGATTGATAGCATTTTTCATCATAAGTCCTTTGGTATTATCTTGGCTCATTTTATTGCTGAGAATAGCGAAGTCATTCACAGTTGATTATCTTACAATACTGCTGTTGCTGGCCAATGTTCTCCTGATTCTACTTATTTCATTTTGCATCAGTTCATGTAAGGCTTTCCAGATTTTTCTAGAGCATCCTGCTCATCGTTTCTTATAGTATAACTATATTTGATTACAATCACATGCTACAACTTGTTCAGCCATTCTCCACTTGATGGGCATCCCCTAGATTTCCAGTTCTTTGCCTCCACAAAAAAGAGCTGCTGTAAATCTTTTTGTGTATAGGTCACCTTCCTTTTTGTTCTTTATCTCTTTGAGGTACAGACTTAGTAGTGGTATTGCTGGGTCAAACGGTATGTACAGTTTTATAGCTTTTTGGGCATAGCTCCAAATTGCTCTACAGAGTGGTTGACTCAGTGTTGACTTCATCACCTTGTAGGGTTTTAGACTGTGGGATCCCATCAGTTTATTCTCTGAGCTTTCTGAAATCAGCTCTCCTCAACCTAATGTATATACTAGTCTTTTCCTGGACTCTAACACTTCCTTCCAAGATTCCCACCATTTCTACTTCAGCCATTGGTTTTTAATTGGTCAACAACAGTTTTTCTTGTTGGCTACATCTATAATAGCAGTTTCCTTCATTACTTTTTCCATCTTTGAAATTATCATTAAGTCAAGAATTTATCACCCAGAGTTCAATGTAGAGAGAGAAAGAGTGTGAAGTGTAGCATTTGTCTGGAAGTCCCCCATTTTTCCTGTATCATATTCTTATGTCATGTTTTGATATATTTCCCAAACTCATCATTCATTTCCTCCTTTTGCATATAGTATATTCCCAGTACAATATTTTTCCATGTTTCCTTTCATTTATCCTAATCCAAATCCTTTTCATTATGTCATCCTACTCTAGTTCATGGGTTTTCTTACATAAGTATATTGTTAATGCATAATGCTGTTTCATTTTTTTTCTTTTTCTCATTACCTTTACCAAGCTCCAAAGGTTCAGTGGTCCTTATTCTTTGTGTGCTCAGTTTCATATTCTTTCCCCCTTTATAGGTTAAGCTTTTTCAGATGCTAATTATGTCTTCCTTTTGAAACGATTCTCATTATTTCAAGGAATCCTTCATTCTCTGCTAATCTGGAGAGTAGATAGATATATTTCTCCAGTTCTTTCAACTTTTTCTTTGGGAAAGAGACTATCCTGTAATTTGTTCCCACACAACTTTCTTGGCACTGGTAAGAACAGTGCAGTTCTGATAATTCACTGAAAATTACCCATGTTCTCCATACTTACTATAATTGATATCCTCAGTTATTTTTCAATCATGTGATTAACTCATGGGGCTAACTGCTATGGCAAACTGTTGTTGGCTGTGCCTGATCACTGAACCAAGGGGGTTGGTCAGCAGGGGCTACTTAATAAGGCTTTCTCTTTTGTTTTCTTGCTTAACATCATTTGGTCCTAATTAGATTAGATTTCTGCCAAAACTCAAATACAAACAAAAATTGCTCTCAGTTATCTACAAAGAGAAAGTCTTATTTATAAACTCAACTTTTGGCATTTTAACCCTGTGATAGAGGAATAGCATTTAGAATTGTAAGAGACCTTAGAGATCATTCAGTTCATTTTATAGAAGAAACTGAGGCTCAGGAAGGTTAAGTCACACAGGGTCACACAGAAAGTAAGTGGTAGAGCCAGGATTCAAAGCCAGCTCTGATGACTCCAAATCTAATATTTTTTCCACTCTGCCAAATCTTCCTTTCTCTTCTTCTCACTGTAGAGATTTGAGATTCTTGTCTTGCCTCTTTGATGTTTAAAGGAAGGATTTTTGTTATTGAACTGAATACCAATTCAGTTTTCATTCTGTTGAGTTTGACATACTGGTAGAACAACCCGGGGTAGACGTTCAGTAGGCTGCTGAGGATTCAGATTTGGAAGTCCAGATATATTGGGGCTGGATATTTTGGAATCATTTACAAAAGACATTTTGCTTTGCATTTAATAACTATGTTTATATGCCTTTTCAATAGAAAGCTAAAAATACTTTTTACATATATTATCGTCTTTTTGACCTTAAGTGGTTGACTCTCTTGGTGTGTGGGGGGGGGAGGGAGGAGGGAGGTTGATGGCACAAAACAGTGAATTCCAGTCTTTTTGTCACTAGTCTTTACTCCTTCCTATTACTGGTGATTCTAAGCTTTGCTCTCAAAATTGGCTAAAATTCTTGTACAAGGAGAGCCTGTAAATAAACACCCACTTAAACCATCTGGTCCTATAACACACACAAATGATTAAGCCTCAGTTCTATGTTTATAAAATTAAAAACAACCAAAAACCCCAAATAGACTCTTTAGGTAGATAGATAGATATAGCTGTATAGATATTTTGATTGCAGAACTTATTTTTTGATTTATTTGTGTTCCTTAGTTGTATCTGAGATATGCTCTTGTCAGTTCCATAGAGTTAGGATAAGAATTTCCTTCTATACTATATTAAGACCACATTGTTAGCAGTATAAGATCATTCATTCATTTGGACGTCTACAGTGTTCTAGGCAACATGCTAGATGCTATATACTGTATACTCAAAAATAAAGCATTTGTATTCTGAGGGAAACTAACAGGTACAGTGAAAATTAAATTATACAAAGAATGTATACAAAGAAATTTCTGGGGGAAAGCACTTGCATCTGGGGTGGAATCAGAATGTACTTCCTGTAGGAAATTGCTTGAGTTGAGCTTTGAAGGAACTAATGATTTTATGAGGCAGAAGCAAGGGGTGGGGTGCTTTCCAGGCCTAGAAGCCTATTCAAAGGCATGGAGACAGGAGATGGATTGTTATGTATAGGAAATAGCAAGTAAGCTAGTTTGGGGAGTAATGAATAGTAAACCTGGAAAGGCAGACTGGAGCAGATGGTGAAGGGTTTCAAATGCCAAACAGAGAAGTTTGTATTTGATGCAAGAAGCAGTAGAAGGTTAGCTAGTAGAGCCAGGCCTAGAGACAAGAAGACCTGAGTTCAAATCCAGCCTCCAACACTACCTAGCTGTGTGATTCTGGGAAAATCACTTTAACCCTGTTTGCCTTAGTTTCCTTATCTGTAAAATGAGCTGGAGAAGGAAATGGCAAATCACTCCATTATCTTTGCCAAGAAAACCCCAAATAGGGTAATGAAAATGACTAAACACATACTTATTTTCTTGAGCAGGAGAGTGATATGATTAGTTTTTTCATTAAGAATATCAATTAGTAACTATGGAGATGGATTGGGGAGAGACCGGAGGCTAGGAAACCAACTGAAGCAACTAAGAGGCTATTGTGATAGTTCAGGGAAGAAAATATAAACTCCTCTTATTGTCCTCTTCGTTTGTTACACCTGTCTTAAAAGCTCTTCTATTGTAGCATATATTAAGAAGAAAAATTCTTTTTAATCTATACTTGCAAAATTCGGGGTATCTGCAAATAATATATTTATGTTTTTCTTTCCCAGCAATACTAAGACAGTGAAGGGGGGAAAAAATCAAATGTTATATGTTTAACATTTTCATTTTCATTTTGCTAGATGGGGCATCTTTTTTCGTAGTTAATTTCCTTGACAGCTCTTAGTGCTTATGGATTAGGTTCTTTATATAGTTCTGAAGAGGAAATGAATATAGATTGGAAGACTTCATTCAGGTGACATCACTGAAGAAGGTAGGATGAGTTGCCCACTCTCTGTATTGCAGGGGGTTGGGAGTGATACATTTCCTTGTGGAACAAACTGGTTATATGCCAAGAACCCAAAATTGTCAAGTGTGGTGAAAGCATGAGCCGAGGGAAGAAAAGCATACCCTTCTGCTTTGTTTCGTCTTCACAATCTTAACCAGTCCCCACCTCTGGAAGATGCTAAGATCGACCTGAACAAGGAGAGGATAAAAGATAATTCAGGAGAATAGGAAAGCAAACGAAGAGCGGAAAAAGGGGAAAAGAAAACAAGGATGTTGTATAGGTCAGTCTGGAGCTTGCTTAGAAATGGAGTGGACTAAAGCTCTTCACTGCACCTCAGGCCCCAAGAAAAACCAGGCCATTGTTTTGGAAATCTGTGAGCTTGCTTTTCTCTGCTTGATGTTTAACTCAAGGAAACAGTCCACAAGGAGCATTTAAATGAGGATATTATTAACAGCCTCTAGGACTGAATTGTTCTCTCATCGAAAGGGCCATCAATGAAAAGTGTTCATATTAAAAACAGACTGTTGTAGTTTTTCTCTTGAAAAGACTGTAAAGGAAATTAACTGTTTAAAAATGCCAAATAGTGGTTGCACATTTGAACACACAGAAGCTAGGACAAACAAACCTATAATATTAATTCACATGTATTTAACTCACTGCAGTTTAAGGCAAAACACTGAATGTGCTAACCAGTCATTGGATGTACTATGTGGAATGGATATGAATTTATATTAGAATCATAGGATCGTAGATTCAGAGTTGGAAGCAAAGCCAGTTGTCTGTTAGTCTAGACCCCTTGTTTTTATAGATAAGGATCTGAGGCTGAGAAGGGCCAAAGGTCAAAAGGATACTAAGTAGCTGAACTGAGGTTTGAACCTACTTCCCTGGACTCATTTTCCCCATCATACTACACTGCATTCTTTTTAGTTGTAAGGTTCCTGGCTTGGTGTGTTCGATAATGTTTGTGATCATAGCATAGCATTAACATAATTTGTTTTGCAAATCATGTAGGGAAAGATTGCATGTTTTTTACATGCATGTCTTGCCAGAATTTTTAACAAAAATCCTTTGAGTACTTTGAGTGATGGAAGAATCCAAGAGAAAGGTCATTTAGAAGGGCACAAGAGCCAGACCCACTCATCTACAACTTGATCACGTGATGTCCTTGGACCAATCCCACACTGCTAACAACTGCCTAAGGAATAATCCAAGGAGCCAGAGCCCACCTCTTGAACAATATTTTTTTCTGAAATCTGTCATGGTTTGTCCTATGATTGCTATCCAAGAAAGGGAATGAAATAAAATCAATTGGTAATTTGCTTTACATTTAGGCTGAAATGCTTTTCATGTATGTATGGAATATAGATGGTTTGAGAAGTAATAAAAAAGGATATTAGTATGTTTCCTTTCACATATCAAAATTGTAAGTTCACACATCAAAATGATGGTGCCATGTAATTTTTAGACTGTCTCTTTAGGCTTTTTGAGTAGGCTAGAGAAAAGGAATTGGAATTGTTATGGAATGATATATTTTCATAATTATAAATTCTGTTAACGTTTTTGTGAACTCCAATATTTGCCTGTATATTTCTTAATATGTGTATTACTTTTTATAAAAAATTATTTATTTGTTTTTAGTTTTCAAAATTCACTTCCATAAGATTTTAAGTTCCAAATTTTCTCCCCATCCCTCCCCTCTCCCCACTCCAGGACAGCATGCAATTTGATATAGGCTCTACATATACAATGTGTGTATTACTTTTAACTGTGAGAATGATGGTGGTTTATCCTTAGCCCCAAATCCTGCCAAAGAAGCAATTGCTTAAACACAGTTTTGGGGTGGTATGTGTGTGTGTATTTTTTTTAACCCATCAGTAATATCGGTTCCTAGGAAAGCAAAGCATGATAGTTTCAAAGAAAGCTCTATTAGACTCCAAGTTATCAATTATCAAGTAAATTCTGTCATTACCACCCACAGCAATAAAAAATTTACCTGCCAGAATGGCTGCCCTATAGAAACATACAGTGTAAGACAAACAGGGCAGCATTGACAACTACCTTTGTAGACAAGCTGTGTCAAGAGAACTTTACAGAAAATTCCTTGATCAGTAGCTTTTTCATAACACATGGCATGACTGGCATTGCTTTCCCCTTAGTTCCCTTCACTAGTTTAAACATGGTAGGACTTGGCATTTGCTTAGCAGAGACTCTTGGGCAGTTACAATAACAAAACACCCTTCTATGAACTCTTAGCTTAAGGAAGTGTTGAAATGCTTCACATCAAGCAGATTTTCACCTGAGTAGGTAGATATGGAAGGCACCAAGATTTTTTTTTGTTTAACCCATTGCTGCCCGATATTCAATTTTAATTTTCCGTTTTTGACTTTCTGGATGTAGTGCACCAGATAAAACTTTTCAACCAAATCAGCTAGCCCATGGAACCATAGTATGGTTTGTCCCACCCTGCCTAACCTATCTGGATTTAGTGTAGCTAGATGATCTATGTGGTGATCCAAACAGATGGTTGATATCTGATTTTACCATGTTGCTAAACACCAACAGCTTCAGAAAAAGTGTAGCATCTTTTTGAATGAAGTTTGAATGCAATTTGGGAATAGTTATGTTTTGGATCTTTAATATACCAGAAAGAATATTTTATTATTAGCTCTTTTTTTTAATGGGAGAATTACTCTCTTTTCCTCAAAGTAAGTTGCTAAGACTTAGACTAAAAACTACTTTGCTAGAGTACAAGATGAGAAAAATTTGGCAAATTAAGTAAGTCCTTGTTGGTGACAACTTTTGTTTCTATTCAGCAGTTTATTTAAATTAATCATATAATTTATAAGAGGCGCTATAGCTTGGTGCAGCCGTGTCAGATAGAAATGGTGGTCACTATGCGCTACATAAGGTTTCCTGTGGGGCCATATATGGACTTAAAAAACCACATATTAATATTATCTATGTTTTATTGTATTTTATTTATTTTGTTAAATACTTCCCAATTACATTTTAGTCTGGTTCTGCCTCACTAAGAGTGTTGCAGGCTGTGTGTTTGACACTTCATTTGGGCTTAGTGGATAGGAGTCAGAAAAGTAGATACCCTGCTTCTGCCTCTTACTAGTATAGTAACTTTTCTGTGCTTCAGACCACTCTCCAAGTCTTACCCATTAAGTCATGAGGAAAGGACAGATCTTTGATTTGTATCTTTGGTGAAAAATCACAGATATGGTTAACAGGAGTGTTATTGAAGTACTGAAGGGCTCTCCATTGGGTTTTTCATTCAAGGCTTCAAAGAATGAGCTATACTAGATAGCATTTCCTATTTTCTAGCCATTGTGAAAATATTATAATGATGATAATGATTGACATTTACGTGGGGCCTACTATGTGCCAGGCATTATGTTAAGCACTTTACAAAAATTATCTCATTTGACTGATTTGTACTCCCAAAAAACTTGTTAGTGCCAATCTATTACATTGAAATATTCCTTAATAGTGGTCTGCCAAGAGCAGTTTGAGGCCTTGGCACTCTGGTTTTGATCAGACCAACCATCAGCATTGTAATGTCCTAAGTACAAAGCCTACTAATTGAATTTTGTTCACCAGAACTGAAATATAGCATCCAAGGCAGAGAACACTGTCGGCTATTTTTTATGAGGCCCCAAGTCGAAAGTCATTTTTAAAATGTGAGTGATGCAATTTCTTGTATCTTTCATTTAATATGCTACTTGGTAAACAGTGTTTCAGATTAGTGTATTTGTAATTTAAATGAAGACAATACATCAGGCTGAGTCAGAAAAGAAAGAAGAAGTTTAAGAAATGATTGATTCCTCTTTCAGTATTATCCACTGCTTAAAATAAATAAATTTTAAAAAAAAGGAGGGGAAAAAGAGATATGTGTGGCTTTCAGGGGCAAACATACACTATTTTTAAAACTAAAGCCAGCCCCAGTGGCTAAATCTCTGTTTTCTTCAAGCACACTAATAAATTCTGCCTAATTCATTTTTTATTCTCTCTTGGGATCTGCTTGCAGATTTGCCTCAACAAAGGAAGCATCATGTTACATCTTTTAAATAATTGATGGCTTTCGGTCCGAGCCAGGTTGAAGGAAATTCTGAAAATAGGTACTGATTGAGCAAATGCCCTCCATCCTCTCTGTCTTCTCTCCCCATGCTCTTCACTCTCATCCCCTTTCAGCATCCTCTATGCCGACACTGCCTTTTGCTGTGATATTTGTTCTCTTAGTGACTGGCAGCTGCCGATGATGTCATCCAGTCTTTGGAGTAGTCCAGCACTTAGCAGCTCTCATTTCATTTATTTATTTATTTATTTGAGAAAGGGGAAGCTGTTAATTATAAGCTGTCTGATGTAACTAAGAGCTCTTAATAAATCATCAGAAATGTTATGCCTTAATCACCATCAGAAGTGGTTTGTCTGGATTGTAAAAAGTTGGGCTAGGAGCTAGCTGGTAACTTCCCATCTTATAGGGAACCATCTCACTGGGTTCATGTTGCAGTGAGATACAGGTGACCCCTTGCATTGACCAATTCTAACTGGTCCTGTAGGTTTTGCCACAGTATAACTTATGGCAGCTACAGAAAAACCATTTTTCTCTTGGAGAGGAGTTTGGAATCTGATACTAGTCTTGATGGATCCAGTGATTTTTCAGAACCTGTTAATACCTTCCTCTCTATCTATCTCTTAAATACTTCCCAATTACATTAAAAATTTTTTTAACATTCATCTTTTAAAATCTTGAGTTTCTATGCCCAAAGGGCTGTAAAACTGTGCATACCTTTTGATCCAGCAATATCCCTACTAGGTCTGTAACCCAAAGAGATCATTATAAAAGGGAAAAAGACCCACATGTGCAAAAATATTTATAGCAGCTCTTTTTGTGATGGCAAAGAATTGGAAATTGAGGGGATGCCTATCAATGGCAATGGCTGAACCAGTTGTGGTATACGAATGTAATGGAATACTATTATTCCATGAGAAATGATGAGCAGGTGGATTTCAGAAAAACCTAGAAAAACTTACATGAACTGATACTGAGTGAAGGAGCAGAACCAGGAGAACATTGTATACAGTAACAGCAACATTATGCGATGACCAACTTTGACAGACTTAGCTCTTCTCGGCAATACAATGATGTAAGACCATTCCAAAAGATCTATGATGGGAAATGCTATATACATCCAGAAAAAAAAAATTATGGAGTTTGAATGAAGGTCAAAACATACTATTTTCTCTTTTTTTTTCTTTCTCATGGTTTTTCCCTTTTGTTCTGATTCTTCTATCACAACATGATTAATGTGGAAATATGTTTAATATGATTGTACATGTATATATATCAGATTGCATGCCATCTTGAGGAGGGGGGAAAGGAGGGAGGGGAAAAATTTTAGAACCCAACATCTTATAAAAGTGAATGTTGAAAACTGAACATTAAATAAATAAATAAATAAAGTAATTTTGGGAACATGGAAAAATAAAATAAAATAAAATTTGGAGTTCCATATTCTCTCCTGCCCTCCTCTCCCTCCCCCACCCCTTGAGAAGGCAAGCAATATGATATCAGTTGTACATGTGAAGTTATGCAAAACGTTTTTCCATATTTGGTGTGTTTCAAAAGAAAATATACACACACATACACACACACACACAAACCTCAAGAAAAATAGAGAAAGTGAAAAAATATGCTTTAATTTTCACTCAGAGCTTATCAGTTCTCATCCAGGAAATAGATAGCATTTTTACTGTGGATCCATTGGCATTGTCTTGTTCAGGATAGCTGTGTTTCATAGTTAACCATCCTTACTATATTGTTACTCTGTACAATGTTCTCTGGAATCCTTTTAGTTCTTTCAGGGAAGAAAGGAGAATGAAGGCATTTCATCTTTAATTACTTTTATTTGCATTCCTTCCCTTAGGAGCTGTGGTAGGCTGCTTTCAAGACTCGCTCTTGTCCAGCCTTTGTTTTTACTTTTTTAAGTATTAGACTGTGACCTCCTTGAGAGCAGGGGTTGTTTTTGCTTTTCTTTGTTTCCCTGAGCACTTAGCACAGTGTGGTGGTGGTGTTGTCCTTCAGTTGTTTTTCAGTTGTATCTGACTCTTTGTAATCCCATATGGGGGTTTTCTTGGCAGAGATACTGGAGTGGTTTGCCATTTCCTTCTCCACCTCATTTTACAAATGAGAAACTGAGGCAGACAGGTTTAAATGACTTGCCTAGAGTCACACAGGTAGTAAGGGTCCGAGAAGACACTTATTAGATAAATCTTCCTGATTCCAAGCCCAGTGTTCTACCTGTTGTGCCACCTAGCTGCCTTTGGCACATAGTAGGTGCTTAGTAAATGTTTGTTAATGACTTTTCTTTCTCTTTCCCTAGTCCTAGATGTTTCTGGCACTGCACCAAAGTGTGGCCTGTGACATTATATTTGGAGAGGTTTGTTGTAGTAGAGGCACTCAGTGTTGAACAGTTTTCTGCAAGTGTGGAATTTATAGGGAAGGAATAGGCAGAACCACAGTAGTTTCAATGGATAGCAGATTCAAGAAAAGGCCTTTTTTTCCTAGGGGAGGAGGGTCCAAAGGGAAAACAGAACATTTTTACAGATGAAACAAGATGAGAGGGGAGGATTGAAGGTGTATAACGTTATCTGACCAAGATTCTAAAGGAGATGGGAAGGAATAGGATCAAACCTATAGTTCACTTTCCAACTCACCCACATACTCTCTGCCCCATCCCTTTCCTTTCAATGTACTGATATAAATATTAATGTTCTTTCTTTCCATTAGACTGCAACCATCTTGAGGGCAAGAAGCACCTTAGTTGTATATTATCTAAGTGCCTAAAAGAGGGGTGGGGAACCTATGGCCTCGAGGCCACATGTGGTCCTCTAGGTCCTCGAGTGTGCCTCTTTAACTGAATCCAAATTTTACAAAACAATGAAGTTGTTCTAGAAAGCCACATGTGGTCTCAAGGCCACAGATTCCCCACCCCTGTGTGCTTCCTCTGAGTCCCCAATAAACCCATCTGTGCTCACAAAACTGATCTATTCTTGGAATGCCCCCTCTTGACACTCACATGGTTTTTACTTTGTCTCAGTCTTGCATTACCTCCCTTTGATAGTAAGAATCATCTTAGCTATATGTTAGTTAAGCGCGTAGTTGAGTACTATGTACTCTAAGGCAAAGCAAAGCATCCTCGTCTTGATAAATAATCAAACCAAGTTAAATACATCTGGTATACAGTAACTAGATAGAAAAGCTGAGAAATTCCTTTCTTCCTCTTTGTATACTTTACTGTGTACTTATACACTAAAATTACATAGAAATAGATATTTAAATTTTTTTCTTTCTGATTTTTTGCTTCTGTGCTTTTACCTTTTGAAGTATTATGTATTATACTTATAGCCCTGGAGATGGGGAAAGTGGAGCCTCTCACATTCTTTACTTTTGGATCATATTTCCAATGTGTTTTTTGCTGTCCTCGCCTAAGCGCACCTTTGGTCAGTCAGTCATCAAGTATTTGTTAAGGGCCTACTATCTGCCAGGCACTGAGTGTTGATTTAATTTGGAGAATCTTACCAAGTCCATCCGAGTACCTCTCTACCCCTTTATTCTCTGCAACAAATATACTGGTTCATAAGCTGCAATTATTTTTATGGTGGTCTTTTTGCATGAGCACTGCATTATGTTATGACCAAATGTCTCATGAAATGATTGCCTTTAGAATGCATGATAAGACCAATACCACCAATTCCTTTACTTGCCTCCATAAGAAGAATCCGAGTTTCAGTCTTCCATTTGGCTGCACCTTCTTTTTATCTTCTGATTTCATTTATAGTAAGAATGCTATAATTTATATGATTCCATTTCTCCAGTGGTCTGTCCATTTAGTTATTATACAAGGATCTCATATACGGAAGTGACAAATAGTAGAAAAAAAAAACCCTGTGCTATTAAAAATGTTTAGAATTTCAGTTACATTGTAAGTTAAGTAGGTGTTTGTGGGATAGCCTGGGAGCTTCATTCCCATTTACAAATGATTCTATGGGAAATTGTATTCTATGGTGCATCAATATATGCCAAGAAGGAACCACAATATTAACAGTAATATGTCCTTTCCCTACTTCCCCTTCCCTGTAATTCTTGAGAGGAAAGGGAGAATTGGAAGTCGAAGAGAATCAGAGAAAACAGAATAGGTGAGAGACAGTTACATTTATGGAGATTTGGAGGCAACGGACATGTCCAGTTCTTGATTCCTTGTCCTTCCAGTCCTCTTTGAAAATGAAGGCTCAAGGGACAGCTAGGTGGCGCAGTGGATAGGGCACCGACACTGAAGTCAGGAGGACCTGAGTTCAAATCCAGCCTCAGACACATAACACTTACTAGCTGTGTGGCCCTGGGCAAGTCACTTAACCCCAATTTCCATACCGAAAAAAAAAAGAAAATGAAGACTCAACAACAACAATAACAACTTATTTTTCACCTAGACCCCTGATGCTGGGACTTCTGAAACACTGTCTCAGATCATTCACTTAAGACCTTCTTCCTAGGATTCATTCCCCTGATATTTCTCCAAAGAACAATAGAACTACAGCTCCCCTCCACCTCTCCCATCCCCATCACAGCACTCAGTGCCTGGCACATGACTTGAAGGAAGCAAGGTGTCTCAGAGAGCTCTTCTCCTGGACTCCGGCGGCAGCTTCCTTCCATGTACATGTCAGCTGTTTGTATATCTCATGTGGAATGTTCAAATGATGAGGAGTAGTGGTGGTGGGGAAATGGAGGTATGCTTGGAGTCAAAAGGAGAGGGGGGCCAGACAATTACCTTTATAATACAATATTACCTCGCATGTGTTTAGGGCCTTTTCTTAGATGAGCTGAGGCAATTTATAACTTTTTAATGTTAAGTTACGAAGTTCACTGTCATGCAGCAAGTGATCTCAGATTTCAATGTCATTGCCAGCATTAAGTGGATGATGTTACATACAAATGAACTATTTTTAAGCAACATTTCTGATATAATATGCGTAAGAAGAGATTGTCTGTGCAAGTTTTTCTCTTGCACTTATAAAATCCCAAACTTCTTTATATTCAGCATGAATAAATTCTCTTCCCTTATCCTTTAATATCAATTAGGATTATATATTTTAATGTCTCCTAATATTTCATTGCGTGTTTGCAATGTAGTGAAGCTAAACATACCCTATATGCTACTCCAGACAGCGATGACTTTTCTATTTCCACATGTTACAATCCTCCTTTTTTCCTTTGCGCTACCATGAACTAGAAAGCTTCCCAACTTCCTATCTACCTGCATATTCCTCACTCTGATTCGAGACTCCTGTTAAGTCTGTTTATACAGGATGGTGAGCTGTGGGGCTTTCATACTTCTCTGTGTGTAATCCTTGATTTTTAAAATGTCCCCTTGTTAAAAATTACTTTTATTAGTTCTTCCATTGGAATGAATGATTAGTCAAGATTTCTTGAAAGCTGTCTTTTCTGATTTCCTACTTTAGGAAAGTGAGAGAAAGGAAGAATTACAACCTTAATTTTATGTAATTGTTGTTTTGCTATTTAACCTTCCTTCTCTCTTAAAAAATAAAAAAGCAAAACAAAGGAAAAAAATATGGGTTTGAAGGTCTGCACTGGTGAATACTGTTAACAGGCCTCTCATAGAATCTTCTCATCGCAACATGGAACCCTCTTTGAAGCACTCACACTCTAAAGTACACAGTTACCACAAGTAGGCCTCAAGGGTGTGATGGAAAATGGCCTTGTGCCACTTTGCTAATTAGTTTTCCCCCATGTTGTACTTCAGGAACCGTATGTGTACTCACCAAGCTAATCCGTTAGGGGTCTATCAGCTGCTCTTTTGGTAGCAGGCACCCCACTGTTAGGAACTGAGCACAGAGCTCCCCTTGACATCAAAGGGATCCCATTGGTACTCTGAAATGTCAGAGGATTCCATTGGTACTCCAAAATGTCCTCATTCATGAGAGAAAAGGTACAGCTGGCTTTGAGAAGGCAGGCTTCCCTTAGGAAGCATTTTACCTGGAACCATATTTTTAAAAATTCATTTGTTTAACTCATACAGTGGAGTTATTTAAAAGAGTCTTCTCATTTTTTTTCTAAGCAGAAAGATTGACCTTATCTTTTCTTTTATCTTGCCAAATAAAAAAGAAAGAAGAAATGTACCCAACATTGGGAGAAATGCATAAATTTGGGACCAGTGTATAACAAATAAGAAATTCTTTGGTCCCTCTGATCAAAGAATATTTTTGAAAGTTAAAAATGGGGGTTATAATGGGAAATGCTTTGAAACCTTAAGCAGAGTATTAGCTATAAATAAAGGAGGAGCAGAAGATTAATAAAGCACATAAAATTTGGAAGGAAGAAAACTTAAAACAATAAAGACTAGCTTATTTTGAGTGTTAATACAGTCCTGAGTATGGATATGGAAAAATAAAAAAAAAATTGCTAAAGGCGAAGTCTCCATCCAAAGTCATATCTATTAATGTGTGGTTAACCCTGTTGCCTTGGGAAATTTTATTAAATGTAGTAGCCAAGAAAACTGACCTTACTTTTTTTTTCCTTTTTTTGGGTTGGATCCTTGCTCATATCACATAAATGAATAGAGCTGGCAATTTACTGGTTCATCAACGAAACAATATTGAATTATGAAGATGTAAGAAAAATTCCTGTGCACACGTTGTTGAAGTTTAAAAGGTAAGCTGCTCCTCATGTGCCATGTGACAAATATATCATTTGTCAGGTTATCATTGATAATCATATTTATGATAATCACTTATGATACACACTTAGTTGTCATCTATGTAATAACAAGCAGCTTACTTTGGAAATGAACCTCTCTGGGACGTAGAACTAATCTTAGCATCAACTTATTAAAAATATGGGAATTCATTTTTTATTTTTAAAAGTTTTATTTTAATATTGAATATTTAAGCAAATAAAATTTATTGAATGTGGTTAATAGAAATCATTCAACTCCTAGTATTAGCTTTGAATTTCCAAAAGCTATTTCAGTGGAAGCAGATATTCTACCTATGGTTCTACTGGTTTTTAGGGTCCGGCTGGATTTCTTTTCTTTTTTTGAGGAACAATGGGAATGCTTTGCAATGAGGGAAAATAATTATCCCCTAAGTTCAGGGTAAGATAACCTTCATAAAATGGCCTGGAAAAATCCTTGTGGCCATAGTCAAACTTTACAGGAATTCTCACATTTAGGGTGATAGGATCTAAAACTGCAAGAGATCTAGGATTTAGTCCAAACCCTTTATTTTACAGAGGAAGAAATTGAGGCCTGGAGAGATAAAATGACTATCTCAAGGTCACTCAGGTATGAAACAGGAAAGATGTGATTCAAATTCAGGTCTTCTGACTCAAAGTCTAATATTTTTTAGCTACTGCTACTCTCTTTTCCTGTATCCACCCCCAGATAAAAGATATAAAAGCTTTGTTTTGCCACAGACAATGAATAAAATATCCCTCTACTCTCCAGATATTGAGTTCTTGCCTACCGTTCTTTCATTTCTCTTAATTCTGTGGGAATTGGTACTTTTTGGAAACAACAGTAAGTGGTATTTAACTTTCCTGGTTACCATCAAAAATCCTCAACCTAACCTGAGTGTCAAGTCATCATGTACATAAAATAACAGTTTACTTTGGTATTATTGAGTTTATTTTTAAACTCATGGTCATCAACAATGTACCTTTACAAACTTACACAGTACCAGACACCTTCAGGATGCTCCCTAAGGAAAAACTAACATATTTTCTCAGTACTATTATTCAAATTACTGTTTCACTTTGCATTATCGGGCTTTCGTAGTTTCAAAGAGTTAATATCGTGTTCTAAAGTTTTGTCATTTATGACTGGCGCAGGCACTGGGAAAATCTGGGCAGAAGTTTTTCTGCCCTTTATGTAAAACTGTCAAGTTTGGACCCATGTTCATGCCGTTATTTGGTTCCAATGTATCATCTACTGTTCTTCTCTGTATGGGAGCTGAATTTAGATTAGGAACATATTATTTAGAAATAGAAGAGGTTATCTGTTAAAGGTTAAAGGTTATCTGTTTCAATCCTCTCATTTTACCCATGAAGAAATTGAGAAATAAAAAGAAATAAAGAAAAAAAGAGAAATAAAATAATCCCATAGATAATAAGTAACAGAATTTAGATTTGAACTCAGATCCTCAGACTCCATGGATTATCCATGCAACTTTAGTTTTTCATTCTTGTCAGCTACAGATGTGATTTGATTTAAGAAGACCTCGTAAACTAAAATCCAAATTTTCCAAATATGCAAAGTATCTTTATTGTAGAGCCATCCTTTGTTTTATAAAGGGATTCAACATAGGATTCCTTCAATGATAGCTTCTTATAGTTCATTTAAAGAATCATTTGATTAAAAACAATAGAATATTCACACAACTTTTTGGTTATTGTATAATTTGAGCTAATCATGTCTAAGACAGGAAACTTTAACTTGGGAGGTCTGTAAATTTGTTTGTGAAAAATATTTGATAAATGCATTTCAATATGATTGGTTTCCTTTTATTGTATCCACTTAAAAACCATTATTCTGATATGAGCTCCGTAGATTTCATCAGACTTCCAAAGAGGTCAGTGATACAAAAATGGTGAAGAGCTATTGATTAAAGAGGATCTGATAAGCAGGTCTTTGAGGAATGGGAGGGTAGAAAAGGGCACAGTAAAATCAAACCAAGTAGAATTCTGATTATAGCAAATCAAAGGCCTTTAGGAAGTTGGATGGGGGTTAACATTTTACAGACAAAATTTGCTTTCCTAAAGTCCTTCAGGGAGTTCATTTTTGTCTTTAGAACCTGCAAAGTATATGAGTGAAACCAATGCAATTTGAGACTTGAAAAGATAAATCTGTTTCTTTGGGGGTGGGATGCATTGTGCATTATGTACGTAAAATGAAGGTTTGCTTTGATCCCGACTATTAAAAGTTTATTTTTAAACTCAGACTGGGCAATAGTCCAATAATGCTCTTTCCCTACATCATATACTGAGTTTCAATCCCCAGCCAGCCTGAATGCAGCTAAGCAGTAGGAAGTAGTTGAAAAGTATAGTCTTGATGGGTACTGAGCTTTTTTTCCCCTTCCTCCCCTCCAGTTTTGAAATTCAAATTGAATGCAATTTTCAGCTCATTTGAGCCAGAATATACTGCTGCTGAGCTTCAGTGGCTCTTAAATTCAAACTCACAGGAGAAAACAGATATCATCTGTCACAGAGGGTGGGAGAGAGAGCACTCCCCACATTTTATTCATGGGAGGCAGGGCTGAAGGGACTAATTCCATCCTTTCGGACTAATAATCATTCACTGGCAAACTAATCACTTAATCAATGAAACCTTCATGAGACCCATTTTCTTCAGTTTGGGCTCTGTTTACTTTGAAAAAAAATTGCTTGGATCTATTTTTGTATTATTTGTATTTCAATATCTTATTGCAACCCAAGATGGACTATAAAGGCAATTTTTGTTTGGGCTCTTCATGACTACTTTCATATCCTTAATGTCTTTGTCTGGGATGCTTATTATGGCTGAGAATTAGCTGAAAGCTGGGAGGATGAGTCCAGGCTTCTGATTGTTCCAGCTCTAAACTGGTTGGTTAGAAAATACTTGTCATTAATTATGCAAAAAAAATTTTAAGTATTTTAAAGTAGGTGGATAGATGAAAGATGTATAGTCAACTCTCAACTATCCATGTGGTGTTTACTCACTTTATGGATAATTCATAGAAAATTATTCATGCCAGAATGGCTTCCATATGCCTCTCTGCTTTATTGGGGAATCCTTTCCCCCACTTTGAGTTGTTATGTGCTTTGGGAATACAAACTAATTTTAATATAAATGTCAGCAAATCATAATTAGGAAGGTAAATTTGCTGAGCGGAAGACACGATTTAGAGTAATTGATCTTTGGATTATCTGATGTTTTGTATTGTATATATTGCTGCTCCCCTCCATCAGTGTGTACAATCAAGAGTTGACAGCATTAGCTTATGTTCAGTACTTCTCACTGTATTCCTATCTCCCCATTATCTTGGTCCTAAAATTTAGACAAGTATTTAAGGTTTTCTCCTTTTTTTTTTCCTCTTTTCCCTTACCTTGGACTCTATGATGTTGACATATAGGTTGAAATTTAATACTGGTGCTTATAATCAACTAGTAAAGTAGAATGCTTAAATTTCTATGGGTATATTAATATTCCTCATTTTCTTTTTCTTTTTTTTTCACATTTCTCTAGACCCTTGTGAGAAAAGTTAATTACTGCCTTATGAAGAGGTAACTGATGGTAAAACAATTCCCTTTAAAAGTATCATTGTTTCTAATGAAATTATTTGTTAGTCATCATACCACCCATTTATACCTACATATTTAAATGTAGATATGTATGTATATGTATAGATACATATGTATATGTATAGGTACATATAAATACATATGTATAGATACATATAGGTATATAGATACATATATATACATAGATACATACATACACACACACACACACATACATATATATGTGTACACACACACACACCAATATATATTTGGACCTTCCCAAAGATGTCACAGTAGTAATTTCAGGATTACTATTTATTTATAGAGTACAGTCATTGGTAATGTGTTTATATATTAGATAGCTGATAGAATACATTATTTTCCTTTATAAGAAGTTATACTTGATAGTCTGTGTTATATGAAATATATGCTTTTTTAATTTTATTTTGTTATTTTAAAAAAATACATACTGTAGAGAAAGGCATTGTGGCAATAATGCAGAGGTTCCCAAACATTTTTGTTTTATGGAGCCCTTAGTGTCTCTAATTTTTTTCATGGTGCCCCTAGGGATTCACTGAGCTTTAGCATTTAGTAGTGGATATTCATCTAGAGGGGGAGGCAGGTCACTCCACCCTTGGACAGTTCTAATCTTAAAAAAGTCAGGAAGGTGAGAGAACTCACCATCTAAATTTGCTTCTTTCCAACTTACACCCTTTGTCCTTGATTTTGCCCTCTTGGACCAAACAGGACAAGTCTAATTCTTCCTTCTCATGAGAGCCTACTTGAAGGCAGCTATCATGTCCAATCTCTAGACTAACCATGCCCACTTTATTCAACCGTTCCTTATGTTATGGACTTAAGACTCTTCTCCATCCTGGTTGAACTCCTCTGAATACTCTGCAGTTTGTCATTGATCCTCTTAAACTGTGGTGCCCAGAACTGAACACAGTGCTGCAGATGAGGAGGTCTGATGAGGGCAGAGCACAGTGGTACTCTCTACTCCCTCTTCCTGTAAGTTTTGCTCCTCTTAATGCAGCCCAAGATCACGTTAACTGTTTTGACTGCCTCATCACGCTGATAGGACCCATATCATATTCACAGTACACTAAAACCCTAGATTTTTTTCCAAACAACTACTCTTTAATCAGGCTTCTCTAATCTTATAATTGTGAAGTTGATTTTTTGTACTCAAGTTTAAAACTTCACATTTATTCCTATCAAATTTCATTTTATTAGATTTGGCCCAATGCTATAATAGCCCATGGGTCAGCAAAGTATAACCTGAGGGCCAGATCCAGTCGGTTTCTTGTATATTCGTGAGGTAAGAATGGTTTTTCCATTTGTAAATAAGATTGGATTTGGTCTAGAAGCTAGAGAATGCTGAACCCTGCAGCTTTTCCAGATTATTTCACATCTTGATTCTGCCATCCATTCTGCTAACTCTCTTTTCCAGATTTGTATCACCTTGAATTTGGTGAGTCTTTATTCAAACCATTGATAAAAATGTTAAACAACACAGACTATAACTACAGATCAAGCTTTTGTGTATAGCTATCCAAATCATTCTAAATCTAGCTGATTGTATTATCATCTAATACAATCCACCTTCTCCATGGAATAAGAGATACTTTATCAAAAACTTTGCTAAAATCTATATCCACAGTGTTTCCCTCATCTACTAATTTAGTAATCCTGTCAAGTTATGCTTCATCTTTATAATCATTTACCACTTTACTTTTGAAATGTTTGCCAACAATTTCTTTAATGATTCATTCTTAAAATTTCCCAGGATTTTATTATGCTCAGTTTGCAGACTCTTACTTTTTTTGAAAGCCACAGCATACGCCCTTCTCCAGTTTTTTGGTACCTCTCTTGTTTTCCATGATCTTTCAAATATCATTAGCAATATTTTGGCCATCACCTTTGCTAGTTCTCTCAGGAGCTAATGATGTAGTTCATCTGGGCCAGGCTGACTTGAATTCATCAAAGTCAGCTAGTTGTTCTGTTGCTGTTCTTTTACTTATCTTGGGTATCAGTGCCCTACTAGTCATTTTGATTCTGTCATTTCCCATATAAAGGCCATTATCCTCTTCAGTTAAAATAGAAACTAAGTAAGATTTTAGCAACTCTGCCTTCTCTCTGTTGTCAGTTATCATTGTCACATCCACCCTAAGTAAAGGGCCTATCCCTTCTTTGATCTTTATTTTTCTACCTATGTAGCTTAAAACAAAAAACAAAACCCTTTTGGTTGTCCTTAACTTTTCTTGACTGCCTCTGCTCATTCAAAGCCTTAATTTTGCTGACATTTTACCAGGCCCACACCTTACTCATTTATCTTGCCTTCCCTTGCTTTGTTTCTGTTTCTGTACATTTCTTTTAAAAATCTAAGGGTTAGTGAGTTCCTTATGCATTCACATTTTTTTTTTTAGATAAATCCCTTTTTTAACCCCTCATTGGAATTATTTCCCTTTCTGTCTTTGGAATTAAATTCTAGAGCTTCTCCCATCCCTCCTGGACTGACTTTCTCTGAAGCATTTTAGCCCATGAGAGCCTGCCTTTCTTTCCAGTGGAGCTTTTGAAATCTTCTTTCCCAGAACCTTAGGGTATATGTCAGACTATAGCCAGATTTCCTCTCTTCACTCCCCAATTTGAGGATAGAATAGGCACTTCCTCCCCAAAGTTTCCATCATTTCCACCCTAACAACCAGATTCTTCCTCCTAGTGAAATTCATTTCCAAAAAAGAATTTCCCATAGTTGTTGACTTTTCTACCTTTAAAAGGATGAAGTTATCACTAAAGTAAGTAAAGAAGTTTTTAACTGTCCTGATTTTGGCATATGAAAGCTTCCACAGATGTCTGGATAATTTAAGTTCCCCATTACTAATACATCATACCTCTCTGTTCCTAGCTTGTCATCTATTTCCTAAATTCCTCATCTAATTTCTTTCTGTCCAAGTGGTTTGTAGTATGTTCCAATGATGAAATGATTTGTATTTCTCCTTTCTTTTAGCTTCACTTGAATACTTTCCCTTATGCTTCCTCCATCCTCACCATACACAGACACACAGTACCTAGATTTTGTTAGAGCAGGGGTGGAGAACCTGTGGCCTTGAGGCCACATGTGGCCTTCTAGTTCCTTGGGTGCAGCCTTTTGACTGAGTCCAAGTTTTACAGAACAAATGCTTTTATTAAGGGGATTTGTTCTATGAAGTTTGGATTCAGTCAAAGGGTTGCACTTGAGGACCTAGAGGGCCACAGGTTCTCCACCCCTGTCTTAGATGAATGTGTTTTCTTAATATATATTGCTACCCCCTCTGCCTTCTTACATATCCTGTTTGCATCTGTGTGGCACAGTGGATAGAGCATTGGACCTGGAGTCAGGAAGACCTGAGTTTAAATCTTACAGATACTTACTAGCTGTGTAACCTTAGACTAGTCATTTAATCTCTTGCCTCAGTTTCCTCTTCTGTAAAATGGAGATAATAGCATTTACCTCCCAGGGTTGTTGTGAGGATCAAATGAAATAATAATTGTAAAGTGCCTAGCACCATGTCTGGTACGTCGTGGATGCTGTATAAATGTTAGCTGTCATTATTATTACTGTTATTATTATTAGCTATTTTGAATGAGGTATATTCATACAGACACATTGTTCAGTCATACCAAATGCCATCTTGCATTGAGATCTCTAGTTACTCTTGTCTGTTGTCTAAACTGTGGGCATTTGTATATAGATAGCTGATGCTATAACATTTTTTACTGCCTCCTTCTTGGATTTTTCTCCTGTGAATTCCTGTGTATTTTAGCTGGTATTCTTCATTTTTTTGTGGTTATTCTTTTCTATGGTATCTAACTTAAGGAATATATATATATATATATATATATATGAACAATCTTCTCGTCCCCCATTCTCTTCAGTTCAAAGCACTTTTAATTAAATTTGGAAGACATCCTGGAGACAGATTCTTACTGTTCTTTCTTAGGTATATACTTCATCTCTGGCCAGGAATTTGACAACCCTATATTATAAGCTGTGATCCAAAAATCCATCCCATTATCATACACTACCTTCTTAGCTAACTGTTCATATCCCAAATTACTTTTCTTGCAAGGAGTTCTCTATGTAAATGAAATCATAGGTGTATGTATATGTGAATTAGGTATATGTATTAGTGTATGTGTGAATAGGTAGGTGTATTTGTGAATATGTATATATCATGTGCATATATATATAATTAATACTGAATTATTAACCTCTTTTCCCAACATATATTACCTTATTTTTTTCACACTGTACACACATTGTAGTTTCTATTTCACATACAAAAAGAAGTTACAACATGCTAGGTAATGGAATTTCTCTTTTCTTTAGTTTAGTGGATTGAATTAAAGGTAGACCTTATGTTAAAATGTTTGTCATGAAGTCAGGAAGACGAGTTCAAATCCAGCCTCAGCTACTTATTAGCTGAGTGAGCCTGGGTAAGGATCTTAACTTTTGTTTGCCTCAGTTTCCTGATCTGTAAAATAGGGATAATAATAGCACCTACCTCCCAGGGTTGTTGTGAAGATCAAATCACTTAATTGTAAACACTGAGCACACTACCTGACACATGGGAAGCATTATATAAATGTTAGCTATCATTATTATTATTATCTAGTCCTGTCCTAGCTATGGAGTACAAACTAATAAGAAATGGTGTTTGTACACAAGGAACTTACGTTTTAATTGGGAATGGGGGAAGGGCTACAAAAAAAATCCTTGAGTTTAAAAAAAATTAAGTAGTGAATAGAACAACAATCAATCCACGTAGGTATAAGGACAGCATTAATACTGGCATAATGAAGTGATTATGTTGTGTAGATAACTAAAAAATAGGGGTTTATAAACTTAGCCAGAGAAGAATGAAATAGAGAAGGTGGAGATCAGAGGAAAATCCCCCTGTGCTCATGGAGAAGTGAAGCTTGAACTAGGCTTTGAAGGATGTACAGGATAGGAAGGTGTCAAAAGGAGGACAGTGGTCATTCCAGCGAGGAGGACTGGTGTGAGCAGAGATAGACAGAGGGAAGATGTGAGAGGGGTGTTTGCCTACAATGGAAAAGAAGCGTAGGCACGGTATCCTGATGATAAGATGCTTAAAATCTTATTGTAGAATTGTTTTTCAGGGTCCCAAAACAAGGAGAGACACAACTGCCCTTCATCACCAGTTCCAGGGTGGATGGCCCTCTCGATAAAGATATTTTTCCTTACAACTAATCCAGGCTTTTCATGCTTCAGTTGGAGCGCATTTCTTCTTATTTTTCCTTTGCTACTGTAAGATACTCCATATTACAGAATGTTTTACTAAGATAATACTCAGACTTATTTCATTCCTTTAACCTTCCTTACTAGTTTTCCCTTACAAATCTCTAATTGCCTTTTGGAGTGTTTAAGATTTCTCAAATTTGAAATACACAAGTCTTGAGTCAAAGCATTGTTTAAATAAATGGAATTGTTGTTGGGAATGGTGGCTCCTTCTCACTTCATCACTCCTCTACAGTCCAGATATATGGCTTCTTTCTGATTTTCTTTTTTTAGAGACCCCGATATGTCTGTAATATTTCTGACTAGAGTTTCCTCCCAGCTGTTCTATTTATTATCATGCTTACCTCAGCTACAGAACAGGACAAACATAGTTCCTTGAACTGGGTTTGTGTTGCCATTAAGGCAGCTGGGTTTTGTTCCCTCTCCTACAGAGGTTTAGTACATTGGCCCTTTTCATGTTTCCTTTGTGTGTTTGGCTGAAATTCCCCAGATCCTTGAATCGCTTTCAGCAAAGACTCCTGTCTGTCAGTTTACTAGACCCCTCTTAGGCCAAGTCAGCATTCATAACTTTGTTCTCATTCATCTCCCACCCTCCGTGCAGAGGTGCTTTTTCTCTGGCCCTTCATCATATTCAATTAGGGGAAAGTCTTCCTGCCAGAAGAACTTTGCTTATAGGATAGGCTCTTCTTATTTTGCTGGCAAGGTAAAAAAATGGAGACTTAATTTTGAGTATTGTATATATGTTATGTACCTAGCACTAAAGAAGTATCTATAAAGTTTCAGCATGGTATCAGGTTTTACTCTGTCATCAGAGGGCAGAGCTATTGGGTTATGGCTGGGATCACATTTAAAATTAAAAGAAGGTTGCCATGGCTGAGCATATGGTCTTTTAGTAACCATAACCACTTATTTGAGAATTTCTCTCTAGACACTAATCCCGCAACAGGTTGAATCCCAGTGAGACAGAGTGGCCATGAAATATAGTAATTGGTGCTGTGTTTAGCTATTCTTCTTGCAGAGAAAGCTAGGATAGTGACAGCATGCAGCATTCAAAATTCCTCCATGTACTCCTGTTACTTATTTGCCAGGATGAAAGCTCCCTTCACTTACAAAGCCCTCTTGGCTTTTTTGTCAGCTACCTGCTACCTTCAGATCCCCCCAGGGGAAACATTATATGCTACTTCCAACATCTTGAGCTACTGTCCCCAGCATTAAGTGAAACATTATCCATTTTTTCCCCCTGATCTCTAAACTATTACTGGTTTGCAAAGTCACTCTCCAGCCAGAAAAAGAAATCAGATCTTTTTACTAGACGTATAATCACAATCCTAAAAACAGTAAAAATCAAATCCTTTCTCTCCTGTGGGGAAAAACAATGAACCATTTCCTCACTGTCAAAAATTGAATATACTGAACCATAAAGATATTTTGATGTAAAGTGTATGTGACATACATGAAATTATTTTTCATTAAATATTCACATAGTCTACTTTTTAGTGCTCCTGTTTTCATTATCACCTCTTTGTGTCAGTTACCCTCCTCAGCTTCAGTAGATTGGGTCACCTGAGCATCCCTCTGTCCAACAAAGAGTAGTGAACGAGTCCCCTTTGACTCTGAGAACTTGATTCCTTCCCTTGTCAGAAACCTGCCTCTCAGGGCACCAACAAAGTCAGATTTTGTGTATTTATTCAGAAGAAAACACTTGAATCCCGTACCTGTAGTGCATAATGTAGTTTCCAGTCCCCTCACGTCAGCTGATGTTGCGCTGTGGTATGCCAAAGTCACATTTGTTCTGTCCTACCATAAACCCAGACTGGGACTGCAAATTGTATCAACAAGAAAGGCATGACATTAGCTGTGCGTATATTTGCAACACTCTTTGAATTGCCATGGCAACAATAGTTTTAATTATGGAGGGCCAAAATGATAACTTGTATATCAGATGTGGCTGGGTTTTCCCTGTGGACAAAACTCTGATTAGACATTTGAGAGAAGCTTTGTATGCGGATTTTCCTTCTAGGCTGGATTTTATTATCTGCTTTCACAGACAGCTGTTTTGCTCATGGTATGAACCAAAAAAACTAAAGTACTGGCTGAAGGGGCTGCTGGACAGTGGCCTTCAAGACGATGAACTGGACATTTTGTATCCAAGGCAGCCTGGTGCACTAGTCACTTGGGCACATAAAAGCAGAGAGCTCTTGTTCTAGAGGGCTGCTATTGGCTTCCCCTCTCGACCACTAGAAATCTGAATATTAGAGTAAAAACTTGCAAGAGGTGTCATCAAATAATCATCCTTGACAATATTCATGATTATGCTGGGGGAACAAACAAGTCATTCTATTGCTTTAGCAGCCATGGAAATTCATATAGCATGACAGTCAAGGCTAGAGAGCAAATAATGTTTACAAACAAGTAAGACTCACTCTGGTAGAAGAAGCTTCTTTCCATTTAGGCATTACTCTCCTCTTTATTTTTCGGTAAGATTCTCTCCCTGAACTTTCCTCCAGGTTTAGGAGAGACCATGCCATATTGAAATCTTTCTGGGCTTCTTTATTCTGAAAGATGTGGCGAAGCTAAATAATTTTCCCTGTAGGTAAACATAAATCATTGTCTACCTTTCCTGCTCCTTGAGTAGACCTTCTGATATATTCATTAATTATGGCTGCTGTGTGGTGACATAGTGATGGCAGTTGGGCAGAATCACTGCTATGAGCTTCCCTTCAGCAGTGCCCCCTTTTCTGAAGTTAGAGTCGAATGATCCAACTCAGGAATAAAGAGGCCCTCCTCCTTTGTGCTTTGCCCTGCAGAACTGCGAGAACTGAGGGAAATGCTACAGAAAAGGCAATGGTCTTATTGCTGGGTACGAGAGAAGAAAGAGGTTAAATGAAGTACTGGTGGGGTGATGAAGACCCTAAAATACATTGCCACTACTCTGACCTCTGGCAGATGGCTCTAACCACTAGTAAAAACCTAGGATGAGACCTTGGCAATCAGCTCATTGGGCTTGCTGACTTCACTAACAGTTTAGTAGTTAATCAAGACTCTCTGTTGAGGGCATATCTATGCTCATCTTCCTCAGAAATAGTACCATCATTTTTACCACAATTTTAAAAAATCTTTTGCTATATTGAAAGTAATAATCCAGTTTTGTTTAGCTTTTTTTTCTTGGTAAACCCTACTTAATAAATGATATGGTTTTTCAGTTGCTGTTTGTCTGGATTCCAAATTCAGGAAACCTTGCATATATGATTTTGATTTTGCTGTTTAGGGCAGTTAATTAAGCCTTCGTACGAAAGCAGAGGGGTTTGGTTTCTTGTTTGTTAGTTTAATAAGATTTTATGTTAAGAATGGTACTGCAAATCTGTCAGACTTAGCTTTGCTGCATATGTGTAGCTCTGTGCTTTGAGACCCTTGAAATGTCTGTTTTTAGGACATCAGCAGGGGGCTAATGAAAAGGCTTTGTTGATTTTAACGAATTGCAAGCCACTGTAGCCAAAATAAATATAATCTGCTTTTTGGATTAGTTGTCACAGATGATTTTACCTACTAACAGTGATTAAAGAACCCTAGTGGACCAGAAGCATAGCTGCTCTCTGGTGACTCTTGCTAAAATAGCAATAAACAGAAGTAAATAAAGACTTAGGGCATTAGTTATCTTTAATAAACAATGACACCCTGTTTGCAGGCAGTGAAAGGTTAGAGGGAGAATAGGAGGAATTGAAGACCTACACAATATACAGCAGTGTGCCAAAAAGCAGTGAATATGTTCAAGAATAAAACATACTGTCTGGTGCTGCTAATATCATGTTGTTGTGCTTCATTAAGTAAATGTTCAAGATCCAGAGTCTTCCCTTCATTTCCTGTTCTTCTATCCAAAGCTACTCAGCCAATTGGACTCATTGGTGTTCTGCATTCATCTTGTAGTAGACTCTGAGAGCAAAGTTGAAATCCTACAACTATAGGATTATAGTATGAAAATTGAGGAAGTATAAATTATTTGTGTAATTATTATCCTTTTAGCTGAAGTAATTCCATCCAGATAATGAACAGAGAAGGCTAGTGCCATATCCTTCCCAGAGTCTTTATACCCTAATGAAAAGAATTACTTGCCCCCTGCTGACATGTTTATCCCCAAATTTCTCCAAGAAAGTCAGAGAGGAGCCTACTGTTCTCTTCCATTTAAATTTGATCTAGGAAAAGGCAGATTTGTTGATGAAACCCTCCAAGCTGACTTTTGTAACTGATGGCTCTTAGATAGCAGACAGCAAATATCAAATTTCTAAAGCTATCGTCATTTCTTGATATGTTAAATTATACTGAGTGTTTAAGGTAATGAGAACAGGCTGTATGCTTTATCCTAGCCTAGGATCTCAAAGTGTGTCGTAAGAAGCACTTTCTCCTTCTGCTCTTTAAGGTTAAATAGGTATTAACCTATTTAAGGTTAATAATAACAATATTATTGTTTTCATTTATATCAGATATAGAAACACAGACCACACAGCGAGTTATGTTAAGACCAAGAATAGAATGGAAGAGCTAAAATTCTGTGTCCCAGCCCCGAGACTATAACTCCCTTACAGATGTGTTTGTGCTATTGACTTCATAATACCATTTTCTCATTCCTAATTCATAAGAGATTAGAAAAATACATATGTATTTGTATACATATGTAGATACATATACATATAAATAAATATTTATAACTAATATCTTTCTTGAGTTTTGTAAACCTTTTATTTTTAAGATAATAGCTTTCAGATATATATATCATGCCATTATTTTTTGTTTACTTGGATGAACAAAAACAACTTAGTGTATTTTGTATCATTGGCAAAGGAAGAAACTTAAGATGTATTCCTATAGAGTAGTATAACTTCTCCTAAAACAGGCCAACCAGGCCAATTTTGTTAATCCATTGCAAAAAGTTTCTAAGAATGGTAAGCTGCTCTTTCCCCTATCCACTTCACCCCACTTGACACAAGGTAAAAATATATATATTACTCCCCCCCCAAGCCATTGGGAAAATTGCCCAATACCCTCTGGGGCAGTGCCAGTCTGTAGCCAGGCCATATACCATTCAGTGTATTAGATCATACCTTAATATCTCAGTCATTACATAGTGTAGAATAATAGGGAAACCACTTGTTTTAATATTAGGAGATTAGACTTCAGTTTTAGCTTTGTCATGTACCAGCCATGTGATTTTAAATTTCTCTGAACATAAATGTCTTGATCTTTAAAATGAAGATAATGATACTTGCACTTTGTACTTTACAGGATTGTTGAGAGGAAAATATTTTGTAAATTATAAAACACCATTGAAATGTGTGTATTTTCATTAGCCATACTTCCTTTTTCTTAGTTCAGGACTTTTTAAATCTAAATTTTACTGAATATCTTATAGAGCTCTACTGTTGAGTGAAATTAATCTGATTTTAACATCAGTCAATACCATGTCTTTTTTTATGAGATGTAAAAAAAAAAGTAGGCATCAAATATTATGAAATGATGCTTATAATTAATGTAATACTTCATAAAAGCCAGATACAGAAGTACACACACACACACACAGAGTTCACTTTGCTTTCCAGGCTTCATGGGTGATTTTGACCTAATCTGGTGACAATGACACATAGGTTACAACCTGAGCAAGTTAAATAAAAGTTACTCCACATTTTCTAAAGAACCATCACTTTTTAAAGTCAATGACAAATTCTGGCTCTGTTTTTTTTAAGAAGGGGTCTTTATACCTGAATTTTTAAAATTTGAGTAACACAAATGTGACATTCCTAAAGTTTTTTTCTTTAAATTGTCCTCTCTTCCAAGATTCTTTCTTTTAACTAGCAAAAAAAACTACTGCCTGCGTGATGCACAGCTTTAGTAGATCTTCCTGAAAAAAGCCTTGCTTCCATGTATTTCTAAAGTTGTCATTCATAGCAGTTCTCCCCTTCCAAAGGGTTTATTTAGCATCTACTCATGGTAGCATAACATGATGCTAGAGACACTGAATCTTGGGTTTATTAAAACAAAACTTAATGCAATTGTTCTCTTCATTTCCCATGGAAGTCTTCTGCAGGTGTCTAGTGTTTTAAAATCAAATGAAAATATTATCTTATTATGCAGCTATATGCTGACAGGTGGGTGGAACTGAGAAAATACTTAGTTCTGCTTAAAATTCAAATGAAAGTGTAGGTCAGTGCTGTGGCAGTATAGAAGCATGATGTGACTCTTCCACACAGGACTAATTCAGAAGCGGAGTGCATCACCAAAAAAAGGGTCCAACAAAAAAAACAAAAAAGTGGCAATTTAGAGTTCTTTCAAAGCATTCTTTAATTTAAGTTTTTTTTAAAAATTCACCGTGTTAGTATTAAGAGACATTTTCATTAGAGCCCTACTGTGAAAGCTGTGCAAGCTCTGACAATGCCTAACAAGGAACTTAAAAGGCCTGGCTAGTATAGGACTGACCAGCTTGTCTAAATTCAGAGAATCTCATCACCAGAAGCTTGGCTATTTGGTAATGTTTATTTTTGGCAACAGAAAGCCAGGAAGCCATCTACTGAGATGTTCATCTACTAAGATGTTGCAGGCTTATGTTTTACGTTGGGTTGGGGAAAACCCACACTGATGAAATCACAGCTTTTTTTTTTTTTTTGAAGTGTTGAAGACATTGAAACAAAACACTCTTGTTTATTAGACAACACTGTTAACCTAGCAACAAACTTACATTAGTAGGTGTTCACATTGCCCTTTTATCAGAATTATCCATCACCTGTTCAAACTCTTTGCAACAAGTAACCTTTCACCCAAACCCAAAGTACTATACCTAAATATGGCTCCATCTTGCTAAGGCGTGAACATGTATCCTTCTCTCATAGATTCTTTGTGCAAAGAGTGAATTTTGGAGAAAGGTAGCTGAAGCAATGTGAATTAAAAACTGAAACGATATTCCCCCAAAATTCTGACAAATTAGCCTTTTGGGGAGGGTATCTCGAGTTCACAGATTCACGGAATTTGAGAGGTAGCTAGAAGTACAGTGGCAATCTGGTCTAACCCATATCTGAAAAGGAATTCTTACTATAACATACCCAAACAGTGGTCATCCAACCTTTGCTTAAAGGCCTCCAATATAGGGAAACTCACCACCTTCCACGGCTGTCCGTTTCAACTTTTGGATAGTTCTAATAGTTTTATTTATTAGGAAATTGTCCCCCCCCAAGGCTGTCCATTTCAACTTTTGGATAGTTCTGATAGTTCCAATTATTAGGAAAGTGTCCCCTTCTCTAGATTCTTACCTAAATTTGCCTGTTTACAACTTCTACTAGTAACAGGGTCATTATCTTGGAGTGTATGCTCTAGCTCCATGAGGATGGACACTCACATTGACTAAAGAGATGAGAACCTCACTTAGCTGAAATGACATAACTTCTGCTTGGTCCCCAAATGTTCTGTGACTAGGGGTTGTGTCTAAGAGGATTGGCCACTGAGCATCATGGAGAACAGAGTATAGTGGAGAAACCTCCCCTATTAGTAGACTACAAGACATGTAGAAAAATTCCGTCCATTCCCCATTCAATAAAGGCCTCAAGATAGATCTAATACGAGGTCTCCTTTGGATGGACATTGTGCTTAGGGAGGAGGAAAGAGATCCTGGTTCTACTCTCTCTGGTTAAAAAACAAGCCTTATCCTTCTTTCACAAGATAGTTCTTCATGTACTTGAACACTAGCTATGAGGTCCTTCCTGGTTCTTCTCTTCATTAAAGCTATACATTGTCAATTCCTTCAATCGCTCCTCCTAGATCATGGACTCAAGGCCTTTAACCATCCTCATTGTCCTCTGGATAGTTTGTATCTTATCAGTGATTTTCCTGAACTGTGTGGAACTCATTTAGACTGTCCACTTTTAAACTGATGTGAATAGGTAAAGTTTTAATGACACTGAGTAAGGATAACGTCAAAACATAGAGCAAGGCAAATTTTGAATTAGAAGGGACCTTAGAGATTGTTCAGCCTACTCCCGTGAGTTTACAAAAGAATTTGAGTGACAGATCAGGGACTAGAACACAAATCTCCTCACTTTTTGTTCAGTACTCTTCACTGCACCCTTGATACTCAACTGGTAGCTTCTCATATTTGGAACATCTGGAGGTGTACACTCCAATAAGAATCAGCTTTCTGGGAAATGAGCTTTTTAAAAAAATTTGATCTTCTTGTGCACTTATCAGTCTTACAGAATTTCTAGTTGGATTGAAGCAAATGAATGGAAATTGAGTAGGTGGTAAAGAAGAAGACGATGAGCTTTCTGTATCTGGAAGCAGATGTTCAGTGCTGAGAAGAGAAGTTTGCTGATGTAGCAAGGAAGGGTTGCCAGTCATGAGAAGTACACTCTCCTACATGAATAACAAGACAAGTCAGAATTGTCTTCTAACCTTAAGGATTATATATTGTATATTTAAATGCCTACAGACCATGCAGACATTTAGCATATATAATCTCCTACTATGAAAAGGACTGTGACAACACTAATTATCAAAATCACCCTTGTATACATTAGTAGTAGTTAGAAATAGTCAGCACATCTTCTGAAATAAAGGATATGAGATTATATATCTAAAACTCTTGTAAATATTTCAAATAAAACTTTGGAAGTATGTTTCCTAAAACAGGAAGTTTCCCAGGAGTAAACAAAATTAGCTCTCCCAGAAATTGATGTTTAGACCAGAATTTTGAATGCCTTTGTAGATTTTAAACTTGGCAAAACACATTCTCCCATAATTTAAAAATAAAGACTTTAAAGAGTTCATAAATAGAGACATAAAAAGCATTTTGACATTTAATACAAAAACAGAAATTTGATGAACTGAGTGTAAATGAATCATAGACATATGGATTACATTTTCCTTAAGTCTTCACAAGTTTAAAAATTGAAGGATTGGAAATATGGCAAAATATTTTTGGGAGGAGGAGTTTAAAGAGGGATGTATTTATTTTTAAAAGGTTGAATACCAGATTCCTATCACTGTGTTTGTTCATGAGTTGAATTAGCTAAATCCTATTAAAAGAAATAGCTTGATCCTTTTCCATGTGAGATGGAAGTGAATATTCTACTTAGATGATCCCAGTGTATTTGAAGAAGGCAGAAAAATCTTGTGGCATGTTGGTAGTGGTCTACACTGAATACCTCTCTGAATAGTCAGGACCTGAGACTGGGGAGAAATTCATTCATTATGAAGAAAAAAAATCTGCCAATAACTTTTTAGCACAAAGGGAATAACAGAACCCAACCAATGTTAAAGTTTCTGCTCCTTCTGCCTTATTTGTGTGTATGGTATAATGTGCACAAGAACAGAGAGAATACTAGTTGCATAGCCACATATTTTCATTCCTAGTGTTCTTCCTGGGCAGGTGGCCATGTAAATGTTTATATTGACTTTATTTAGAATTATCAAGCTAATAACTGATGGCAATGAATTCCTGCCTTTCATTTGGGAGTTATAAAGTAAATACAGAAGTTTGAAAAAGTATACAAGCCTAAGTTACACACACACACACACATATGAAATGTTGTGAACAGAGACACAAAACAAATGGTTATCAAAACAGATGAAACCTAGGCAGCATGCAGTGGTCAGGGAGAGTAGAGTGTCCCCAGTAGACAGCACAGAGGAATGCTTGAAAGGATAATTTTCTGGAAAGTCCACGTTTGAAGTGATGTCATCCTTTTCATTCTCTCAACTCAATTGCTTCTCTGAAGCTCATTCTATCCATTCTGATGTGGAGCAAAAATGTTACATCAAAGGTTAATGCTTGAATCTAGGCTGAAAGAGAGAGGCAAAGAGAGAAAGAAGAGAGTGGGGCACACACGTACAGAGAGACCAACAGAGGGAGAGCATAGGGAAAGGGAGAATCACAAGTACTAAAAGTTCTTAAAAGTAAAAGATAAAGGAAAATAACAGTCTTCCTCCCCTGACAGAGAGTTCAAAAGATAGCCCAGAGTTTGGATCTGAACTGTCACATTGCATACCAATGAGGATACTGTCGCTCTATGTTTCTTTTGAAAGCTTTTGATGTTGCCTTCTGTGGGAAAGGGCATGTGGTATGATCAGCACGTCTAGTCTATAAGACATAGTCAAACTCCTGATCTGTAGAAAATAGCCCTTGCTGATTTCTTCTCTCATTGTTACCTTCATATGGTTAACAATGATGTTTTCCCAAAACCTCCTTCTGAGACTATCTTGAGTTGATCTGCCCTTACCTCCTGAGATGATAACATATGGGAACAGAAGTTCATATTTCTTTTTACAAAGGGAGTACAGGTTTGGATTTTAAAAAAAAATACATTGGCTCTTGTTTGGATTTGGAGATTGGGTTGGCTTAAACCTGTATTGATTGAAAATGGGTGGAAGAGGGCCGGGGGAGGGGGCAGGAGGAAAAATGCATTTATTCTCTTGAGCAAGGGCAAAAGAAAGTAGATGTGGCTACAATGTTCCAACATATTCTAGTTTCTGCAGCCATGCCAGGGATAAGGCGAAGATGGGATGGCCATAATGCAGCTAGGTATTCTGTAGAGCACCTCTGAGCTGTGACCACTTGTTGAGTATATTGCTATTATAAGCTGAATCCTCTTTTAGTTTATGCATTGGACAAGGTTCCTTCCCACTCAGGAAATCTATGAGTCTGTGTGATTCTGTATTGACATAATCCCTATACTCTTATACATTTTTAAAAAGTGCAAGTTCATAGGTCCCTGCTATGTACAGAAGAATGCAGAATACCTGTTAGTCCTATGGCTCTGAAAAATAGTCAATCTCCAGAGCCAGCCTGGGAAAATTGGAGCAAATATGTAATAATACTGAGTGAAACAATATGTTTACTAGTGGGAATTTGAGGGGAGCACAAATATGGTGTTTATTATATGCAATCAGACACGCCTATTCAATAGGAGATGGTGGTTAGGACTGACTATTCCTTATGCCTTCTCTTTGCTTACAGTTTTCTAGGGAGCCCTATAATATTCAGAAGACGATAGAGGAGACTCCCAGAGCTGAAAGGGTGAGTTCCTGTCACTTGCCTGATGACAAGATTCTTATCTCTTCTGTCTGTAAAGTGTGGTTGCTACCATCCATCTGACAAGTTAAATATGTGCATTTATAGACATGTTGTTGGCTGTGGTTCTGTCACCAGTACTGGCTTAGTACACCAAGAAGGAAAAATATGGGGAATGACAGAGAAACTTGTAAGAGAGTTTGGAACATATTACTTTGTTGGTTTTCCACAAAGGGTTAAAGTTTGAGCGTGGCATCTTGGAGACAAAACAGTTTTGTTCTGGAGACTTTTAAAACATCTGAAAATTATGCTAGTTAACATGATGAACACTTTCTTATTTCACATTCGTATTTATAGTCCTTCTGTTGAGAAAGTTTGGAAAGTTTAGAAAATTACAGTGCCGTACATGACTAGGTAAATGACCTAGGGAAATTACACTATAAAAAAGTGAACATATGAATACAGTTTTATTAGATTCATGTAATGAAACCCATTTAATAATCAGTACCAGGCTGCTATGCTGGGGTCAGGTACATACAAAAATACTTTTCTAAAACTAAAGTAACCCTAGACACTACATGATTCTGAGGCCATTTTTACTACATTCTAGGTTTGTTGTGCTGTTTCATGTTATAAACTATCGACAAATTTTCTCCTGATCCCCTAGCAGTGTATCTCTTTTAAGCTATACAAAAGACACGTGAACTCACAGGCAAAAAGTCTTTGATTATGGCAGAATATGAAGGTAAATAACAAGAAACTGAATCAAATAGCAGGCTTTCTCTGCACATACTAACAAAAAATGGCAACCACCTTCCATACCACTAGGAAGTTATACTCATGTATCCCTTTGATTCCCTCTGCTTCCTTTCCATAGTAGGAGGACACCATCAGTTAAGACTGATGGCACTCATGGAGAAACTCAAGATCTGAAGCTATGTACCTCTTGAGTTTCTTTCTCTTGAGTCCCAAGGTTGTTGACAAATGACATTTCAAGTCATAAAACTGGATGTAATGGCTAGGCCACATAATGTGGCCTGTCTCTTGTGACTCTCATGGCTTTGCTTCCGGCTTCTTCATCTGTTAAGTCTTATGGCTCATATAGCTGCTTTCTTCTAAGTTCTTATCCTTGTGTGCTTTCTCCATGGTACTACCTTTTCCTTCCTAGTTAGTACTCACCCTCTCTCCTTTATGTGGTGGGTCTTAGTCTGTGATGTAACATGATCTCAAATCCAGGCACAACGTACCTTAGGAGTCTTATTTCCCAAGACTTTCTCCAATAAGCAATAGTTCTGACGGTGTCAGAATTGCAAAAGAACTACAATTCAGAAAAGTTTGGAGTTTTGAAAGTTTGAGCTAGGGACAGAGACAGCCTGGTTATATTGTACAAATAATAACAAAATTAATAATTTCCTCAGAAAATATTACAAATAGTTTATTAATCTCTTGCATAATACCTGATTAAGTCTCATAGTTTTGCTTACTAGTTTACTCATTTTATCTTTTAAAAATGGAAAAACCCATAAAAATAAAAGGATGGGAAGAGAGAAGCAAGTAGAAATTGAGAATGAGTCTGATATTAAAACTCAAGTTGATTTCCCCATCCTTATTTGACCAAGACCTGTGAAAGAGAGCTTATTCAGTGTTTTTCAGAATATTATCATTATTTATGGAAAAATATGTAATATTGTAGTGGATTGGTATCAATGTAACAATGGAACATTTATCCCAGTTCTTCCCTTATTTCTCCATTTGGTACAACCGTGAGCCCTAAAAGCCTACATTAAAAAAAAAAAGTAAGTCTATACTTTTTCTTATCCTCATGTAAAATGACACATTATTTCTCTATGCTAATTTATGTTGCCTTGCCTCCTGGTCCATAGTATGGAGAATCATTTAAAATTTTTGTGTACTTTATAGTCAATGTTTAAAAAAATATGATGAATTGAAACCAAGATCTGGCACATATGGAAACACTAAAGCAGATAATGTTCCCGTATCATTCTTTAGCACAGTAGAAGATGAATTCTATAATAACATTCCAGAATTTAGGAAAGTTCATCTCTTGGTTTGCAATAATCATAATCATAGTAGTAGTTATATATTATAATTCAGACATTGGCCAATAGTAGGCACATAGTAAACATTTGCGGAATTTAATTAATTTTTGTCATTAGTCATTGAGGACCCTGTTTATAGATCTATTATAGGTTCATTAAGTGCTTGTAAAAAAAAGAAAAAGATAGGAAGAGTTTTAATGATAGAAGGTATTATCCCTGACCTGCCATCTTGGAATTTCTAGGATAGATATTTCGAAACTGACAGCTATATACAAAGCATAGCTAGAGATGATACATATATATTGACCTGAACACCTGTCTGTGTTTTGGACTTCACATGTGTTCTATTTAATTAATATCATAAGCTCTGAGAAGGTAATGGCCCTGCTTTTTTCACATATCTTACAGCATGCAGCATAGTGAATTTTATAGCAGCCAGTACAGTGTAAGCTGGTATCTGATAACAGTAAAAATCTTGTTACATGTAGTCAGTGATGTACAATTTGTCTCCCTTTAAATGTAGAAAGCAGTGCTGTCCTGGTCTTCTGACATTGACATTGTAATGGAGTTGTGTATACATGAATTGATGGTGACCTGTTCATTATAAACCCCAAATTCTCATCTTCTGTTCAGTCTGGTGACTTTTGCTGAATTAATGAGAATTATATCTGTAGTGCCAAGCATGTGTTAGCATAGGTTAGTGAAAGTTTTAAGGAAGATGTCTGTGACAGATTTTCTTTTAATACATTGGAACACTTGTTATAAAGCTAATGAATGGAAAGAGCTGCACATTTTCAATTAGTAGCATATATCGAAATCTTAAAAACAATTAGTGGTTGAAATAGTTTATAGTTATTTTAAAATGCTGTTTCCATTTTGTAAGGCTCTTCATGGAGTTTGCTTTGGCATTGTGCCATTTTGAGGAAGAAGAAAAAGAGAGAGAGAGAGAAAGCCATGATTCTAGATACATGTGTATTGCCACAGAACTTTTTTCAATTTAGTGTAATATTGTACTTTTACTGCTCAGGTTTCAGCAAACCTGAATTTCTGATCCTTATGCAGTACAGTTTTCTTTATCTGGCCCCAAAGCCCAAGTCTATTCAGACTCCCTTGCTGTGTAAACTGCTGAGAAAACAAGATTTCTCCAGCATCTCCATCAGAGAACAAAGCTCATCCCTTTGGAATCGTGTGCTTACTGGATAGAGCCAGTTTGGTGGTTCATACAGTATGGTTTCCCAGCGTATTTGAGTGCTTAGTTCCTCTTTCAGGAAAGTGCACTGAGATTACATGGGCAGATATGCAGGTTTGTGTAGGTCAGGGTTGACCCTATTCAACTGAAGAACAGTTATTACGGCCTCAGATAATTGACACTTACTAGCTGTGTGACCCTGGGCAAGTCACTTAATCTCTATTGCCTTACCAAAAAGCAAAAGAAAAAAGTTATTAAATTATTGCTGTGTTCTGGACGTTATCCTGAACTCTGAAGGAAAAAAAAGGTAAAATTCCCCTGCCCTCATGGAGTTTATATTATAATAAAGGGATATACCACAAGCACAGTAGTTATAATTTAAAAATTATTCATAAGTTCATTAGACAAGTACAAAACACACACACACAAACACACACACCTAATATAATTCTGTGAGGTTCAATTGTATTTTCATTTCTTTTCTATCCAAACAGCATTCAGTATAAACTTCAGAGAAAATGTAAAGTAATATTTTCAATAAAGATTTTTTCACATTGTAGGAGAAAATGAATAAGGTGAAAGCTTAATGCTGAGCCTTTTAAATAGCACTCTTTGTGATTTATTATTCTCCTTGGGATTTTAGTCACAGTCTTAAAAACTTAATAAAAAAAAAAGAAAAAAAAGGAGACTCTTTCCTATGGTCTAGTTTTAACATGCAACTAGAGTGGTGAATTTGTGCAGAGCATTTGGACAGAATAATCTTGATTCTCTATGACTTATGTCCTTGAGAGTAAGACTGTGAACAGGAAACAGCAAAAAGTTGAGAGCGAGTACTGTAATATACTAAGGAATATTATACTGCTCACCCAATTAGTTGAAAGCCTTGGGTTATAAGGTTCTGGCAACATGTCAGTTTATTTTATTTTTTATATATTCTACTTCAGCGGGTTTCTCTCTCTCTCATTTATTATCATTTGTATCCACACTGGTGAACCACATGTCTCTAAGACTCTAAGATGCTATAATAATATTAGGGAGTCTTCTTTTGAGAAGAAAATCCAGTTGTTCAATGAAGTAGGTAGAAGGTAGCAGAGAAGAGCTTATTCCTTGGACATTCAAGTCAGCTAACTATACTGAAAGAGAATTAACGTGGCCAGCACACACCACACTTGCTCATCTTGAAGCAGGCTCACAAACTGCAGCAAAGCCCGCCATTTCTCTCCAACAGTTTCTCGGTTCCAGCCGTTTGATCACAAATGCAGCATCTCCTCTCCTAATGCTGTGCAGGTTGATAAAACAGTTGCCGAGCCGGAATCCCTAAAGAAATTATTAATTATCTGGTTAATGTGCATCAGGCTGTGGGAGTGTGAGATTAATCACCAGCGCTGGGATGAGTTGCTGAAGTGGATTTTGGTTTTTTGTCTCCTGTCACTCGGTAATGGCTTTTCCTTCCTTCACCATCAGGTGAACAGGTGCGGAGATGCTGTATTTTCATTTTCCTGGAGTTAGGAACAGCCGGTGGCCAGGAGATGCCTTTTTCTCAGTCCTGCTGCATGAGCAGTTTACAACATGGAGTGTGCTACCTACTCAAAATGTTCCAGCTGTAGGACATTCTCTTAACATGACAGGCTCTATCTCAACCTTCTCTGGGTTGAGTAGGAACACACCCAGACTAACGTGTGTGTGCATATACACATATAAACAAAAATACATGTATACCCACCCACAAAAAAAAAAAAGACTTTAAACATCTACTCTGTCACTGGATGCTGTATAACAGAGATCTAGGAACTTGGTTTTCAAACAAGATTTTAATGACTATATTTTAAATATACTTGGTGCAGTGGCACTTGCTTGTATCTGGTTGTCTGAATTAAGTTTGGTCTTAATATAGTGAGTCCCCAGGAGTGGGAGGCCAGCAGATTGCCTAAGGAAGGGTGAGCTGCCCCTGGTCAAACTTCATATAACTATGAGTAATGGGAGTGGGCCCAGGAGTTGATCCTGCATTTTCCAGCCTGGGTGAGATAGGGTGACCTAGTCTAAAATACACAAACACACACACACACACTCATGTGTCTGTGTGTATATGTATGCTATGTGTGTATGTGTGTGTATATATATATATGATCTCTGTATGTGTGTTTGTAATGTATATATATATATGCACCCATGCATATGTAATGTATATGTATGTATATAACACATATACACAAACAGAATGTCCCAAAAGTCTTAGTGCACTTTAAAGCTTTAATAGCTTAAGCTTAAAGATTTTTGGGATGCCCACTGCACTAAGACTTTTAGGTTACTCTGTGTGTATGTGTGTGTGTGTTTGTGCATGCACACTCATGCATATGTGTGTATACAATTGATTTCCTTTGTATTATATACAATTTTATGTATTTCATTTTTTGCATTTAAAAACATTCTGTGAAGGGGTTCATATGCTTCACTAGATTATCACAGGAATCTATGACAACAAAAAAGGCTGAGACACTGTTCTATAAAGGAATCATTTTTCAGATGTTTTGTTCATTTATTTTATTCTTGAAATACAAGTTCCTTTGCTCCGTGTGCAAGGAAAAGAGGTAGCTCATGGTTGTTCCTTTTAAAAAAAAATAAAAGGGAGAAGGGGTAAGGAAGAGTTTGTCATCTGTCACGTCATGGTTTTTGGTATAATATTTCATATTGGAATAATTCCCTAGACTTCTTGCTTTCCACCCTTTTTCTCTTTTTTATCCAAATATAAGGAAGTAGCTTTGTTCAGGTTGCTCTCTAGTGTGTGTCGTAATCTCTCCATTAAGATAAGTTTATTTCTAGAATGTTAATCTTTATGAGAACAAATCTGACTTGGACTTTATGGAATGAGTAGTAAGGAGGGTTGGATGATAAGCATTTAATGAAGACATGCTGTGCAAGGTATCACAGAATCCACAGAATAGTCATGAGGTGGTGATTTAAGGACAAATTTCATTGGTCAATGGAGGCAATATTTCCTAACAAGTTTCATTGGTCAATGGAGACAATATTTCCTAACAAGTTTCATTGGTCAATGGGGGCAATATTTCCTAATCTCCTATTTCATTAAGACAAAATGGTCTATGTAGCATCAGCCACCAATGATGCAGCTCACTGTAGTTCAGATGGGCTTTCCTGGATCTGATCTGATGCCCTAAAAATATCCTACATTCTCCGGCCAATTCTGCTTATTGTTGTTCTTCTTTCCATTTTGGAACGTTCCTAAGGCCTTGAAGGTGAAAGTGTTTGGGGTATATACATATATATAAATGTATGTATGTGTGTATACATACACACATATATATATACCCGCATACATATATGTTTTTGTTACTCATTTGCATTTACCAAGTCTGAGAAAGCCAGTTATTCTATCAAGTTGAATAAATAGCAGTGAGTTAACAACCTTAGTCCTGTAGGCCTTGGGAATATGTTCAAGACCTGGAGTCAAAGCCAGTCTGAATGAGTGAAAAGTTCAAATTATAGATTCTTTAAAGACATGTGGTTTTATGATTTTCAAATATGAATATTGTGACTAAGGCTTCCTGTGTTAACAAAAAACATTATTTTTTAACCCTTAGCAAATAAACTGGATTACTGAACTTGTCCTACCCTCTTCTGTTTCAGTGTCTAGGCCTAGGAAGTCTTTTATGGTGGAGACACACTCTGCCTGCTAAAATCTTTCTCTTCTTTCAAGGTCCAGCTTAAGTGCTACCCCCTTCCTGAACTATTTCCCTTTATCTGCTGCCAGAAAGCCTCATCTTGTATACCAATTTGTCTAGACCCCTACTGGGTCCTTATTATGGTCATATCTATTTGAAAACATGTCTTTCTTCCCCACCCTCCTTCCCCTTATTAGATCATAAATGCCTTGAGATCTGAGACTATGTTGTTTTCATCTTTGAAGAAAAACTTCCTAGGATAGTGGCTTACACACAGTAGTTGCTTAATAGAATTCATTTCAATAGTTAAATTGAATGAATAGTTCATTGAATATTGAAGTAAAAGTTTAACTCTGCCTGCCTTAATGAACAAATCAAATCTGTTTCTAATCAGCATCTAATTGCATGGACTATTCTCCTATCTTTAAAGTACATACAGTTGGTTCCCTCGAGTAGGTTAAACAAGTATCTTGTGTAACAGTTATGTTGTGGACCTTTCTTCCAGAGCCCATGAGGGGTCTGTGGGGTATCTCTTTTTCTCTCTCTTTCTTTTTCTGTCTCTCTCTCTCCATTAGTTTGAGCCACCACTTGCTGTGCTCCCCCCATTTTAGGGAGTTGTGACCACCCTATCTCTTCCCTTTGAACACTTATTAGTTGACTTTAACAAAGGCATATTTTCTTCATAGCAATAGCAAGAGTGAATATACGAGCATTTCCCCTAATACCTTTGGAGCATTCTCTCCACATACCACCTCAGTTTCTGAGGAAGTAGGCTCAAAGTTTAGCACAGTTCCTAAATAACATTGGTCCCACCAAGTTCCCATTGCTGCTGGTTGAGTCCTTATTTCAGCTTCTGTTGGCATGGGTTCAGAAGGTCACTGCTTTTGTTCCTTGGAGCATTGATTCTGGGGCTGGCTGCCATACCCGGCTTGGATTTTGACTTCTAGATACCTGTGACTCGCTTTTCCATAGTTAGAGACTTCACTCTGTGCACCTAGCTTGGAAAATGATGAAAGAACAAGACAAAAACTCTGGCCTATTTCTTGGGGGCTATACAACCTTAGAAGGAAAGAGGGCTTGGAGGTCTTTCATCTTACAGTAGAGTCTTTCACCAGATGCATCTCTGTTGTTTGGGTTGCGGCCCTTCTTAGGGCTTCCTGAGCTCTCTCTGGTAAGTAAAACCAAAATTCCTTTTTCGGCTTAGCAGTTCCCAAGAAAAATCAAGAAATAAAGTGGAGGACAGAGATATAGGAGGGGGACTAATATCTTTAGGGAAAAAAGAAGCTATTGCTATTTATAAGGGACAATCAGTATGCATTTTGTTGATTATTTAATATTAATTCTCACATTGAATTTAAAGAATACAAAAAGTATGTAAACTGAAGTTGGATAAAAGTTAAGATTAAGCCAGTTGTCTCTCCTAGTTTGCATTTAATCTACTCTGTAATAGTCATTTTAGTCTGCAGGTAGATGTTTTTCAAAAGTATAAATCGTAGTATAAGAGATTTGTGAGAAATATACCTATAGAAATATAGAAGTAGGTTTTATTCACCAAAAGAATTGAGGAATTAAATTCTTCTGATGATCAGCTGGAAAATGATTTGGAAAGCTACATTAAATCCTCAAGGTAATCGTATTTGTTTTGTTCTCTCCCTCTTCCTTCTCTTCCTTCTCCTCTTTTTCTTCCTCTTTTTCCTCCTGTCTCCTGTCTGCTGTCAACCTTCCTCCACTGCCTAGAAACAAATCCCCAAGTGCTCAAGCAACAAAATTTGATCTTATGTAAATTTACCTGGGGACATTTTTTTGTACAATAACCAGTGACTGATAGTGAAATCTCTTCTGTGTTTAGGAGAATAGAAACATTTTGCACTCTGGTATGGATTGGTTTTTAAATGCAAGTTAAATTAAGTTATGAGGCAGCATGGCTTAGTTGATAGAAACCTGATCTCTAAACTTGGAACACCTGGGTTCGAGTCCCACCTCAGACACATATTAGTTGTGTGACCCTGGACAAGTCACTTAATCTCTCAGTGGCCCTAGGCAACTCTCTAAGACTATAAGTTACAGAGGAAGGGCCAAACTGTATTTGTGGAGAGTGTTTCCTCACCTTAGAGTTCCCTCTACTAATAAATAATAAATCTAGTAATGACCCTTAATTTAATTAAGACATCCAGAGTCCCCCAAACCTAAAGGTCTGAGCAGAAATATCCTGGCTCCTAATTGAACTTTCTTCAACCTTTATTCCCCAAGATGCTTCTTATTTTTCCTGGGTGGACTTTTCTCTCTTCAGAATCTCTAAACTGTTTCCCAGATATATACTAGCCCAAATCACCTTAGAAGGAATTTTGATGGTATAAAACAAGAAATATTTGTTAAATCCCTCATTGCTATATTAATAAGGGCTTTTACAATTAATTTGTTTTTTTTTTTTCAGAGCACTGTGCTTGATCTTGGAGGAGGTATACAGTTTAGATAATTCCCTGTCTTCTAGAAGCTTATAATCTCCTAATAGGACAGCAGCTATCCTTTCAATGTTCTATTCCCTGCTGCTCCCTCTAGCATCATTATAAATGGAAGACCAAGAATCAAATATTGCTTTTAAATGGTACGACCTTTGCCCTTTGCCCTCGCTACTCCATAGTCATAGACTTCCTTTTGCCTAAATGTATTTGAATGACAATAACTGGTATCTTATATATAGCCAGCCTTTTGTAGTTCGCAGGCATTTTCTCCCATAAGCCTCCAAACAACTTTGTAAAAGGAAATATTACAGGTATTATTATTCCCATTTTATAGATAAGGAAGTCTATAAGTGACTAAGTCTATTAGTGACTAAGAGAGGTCGTGACCTCTCTTGGTCACACAGCTGATAACTATCAGAGTTAGGCATGAAACCCAGATTTTTTTGGACTTCAGGTCCAGCATGTGACCCACTATTTCATGCTCCCTTCTTTTAAAAGCTAGAAGATTAGCTGTGAACTATTCACATGTTTCATAAACGGGTACTTCAGGCAGCACATGCTCCCTGGTAATGTCATATGGCACTTATCACACAGTAGCATAATATTATATTCTAGTCTTCTATATTCTGAGAGGTCATTTAAACAGATATTGATAGACAAAGTAATATTGAGAGACTGTAAAATTAAAAACCAAACAAATGATTTGCCCCCTTTCTTAAAGTATATAGAAAAGAATACTATTATGTATAGATACTTTTCTAGAATTAAAATATGTACCACCAAGTTGGCATCTAGTTCTGGGTTCTTTATTACAATAGGTGTTCATAAGTGCTTATTCATTGAATGACAATATTCCATAGCTAGTTGTGGCTGGAATGACTTTTGGCTGATGGAGTTCTTGGCATTTTTTTGTTTAGTTTAGTGAAGACATGACTTTCTTCATAAGTACAGTTTATATCTTTCAAGAACCTTCTCTAATTTCCTCATTTCATGCTTCAGCTATGAGCAGGAATGTTGAGATCACCAGCTGGAGATGGTCAGAGAGGGGGAATCTACTCCTCTCTATCCCTAATGCCCTCCACTTTTCTGCTAAGAAACCCACCAGCTGAAAAGCGTTCACCATGGTGATGTTCCAAGTGATAATAATAAAGGGTTCACATTGATATGGTACTCCACTACTTAAAAGTGCAATTCAACCTAAATTTCCCTTGCTGAAAATTAAGTCAGAATCAGAGCATTTGACAGTTAGAAGGTAACCTAAGGGACATTTAGTCTAACCCATGTGTGAAAGATGGTGGGTGTGAGCCTGCTTTACCATTTGACAATCATCAAATCAATGTATGGTCAAAAAGTAAGACAGGCTTACATGACCATGTAGCAAGAGCAGTGAATAACATGCAGACACAGCCTGTGTGCTTCATTGGCATTCCTACAATGTCAGGATAAGGTGTGGGATGCCCCCTAGTATATTGAATAGACTTTTTGTGGCAGATTTATGGGAGGACATGGACACGAGTTGTATAAGATTTTGTTGTTCAGTCGTGTCTGATTCTTCATAACCCCATTTGGGGTTTTCTTGGCAAATGTACTGGAGTGGTTTGCCATTTCCTTCTCCAGCTCATTTTACAGATGAGGAAACTGAGGCAAACAGGGTCAAGTGACTTGCCCAGGGTCACACAACTAGTAAGTGTCCGAGGCCACGTTTGAACTCATGAATATGAGTCTTTCTGATTCTAAGCCCAGCGTTCTATCCATTGCACCATCTAGCTGTCCCTAAAGGCACAAGATGGGCAGGTATAGATCAGTTGTGATCTGTGCCACTGGAAGGAACATCCATAGATAAGACCTGAGGGCCATTTGAGTGAAGAAAATGTTAAATATCTTTGGGACTCTGAAAAAAAAATTATACAAGAGATGGTAAAAACCATTGCTTTGTTTCCCTTAAATTAAGGAGATGAGATCCCTGGGGTCATTTTGCATGCCAGGGGTCCTTATTTATGCCTTAGTGGTCTCCATTTCTTTTTGAGTTTGACACCACTGAACCTGAGGTTATTGAAACCTTACAATTCTTTACTTCCTCTTTTCCCCTGTGCACAAGAAAGTGGCCATTTCTTTACCATCCCAATCCACTCCTTTGCTCTCTCTCTTCCAAATGCACTTCTGTTGGTTTAATTCACAGAATTTTAAAGTTAGAAGGAATCTCACAGTCTATGTTGTCATAGCCTAATCATAGAATCAGGAACTAAAACCCAGGAAATGTGGTATTAGTGAATTAAAGATGGCTTTTCATGGTCTACCTCTGGTTTACTGCTGTTTGTAAGCCTGGTTTTTGTTGTTGTTGTTTGTTTGGTCACCAGCAGTAAACTGGTGATTGTTAAATTTGAGCTGTAAGAATAAACATTCTAGAAATTTATTTCATTTGCAACACAACACCTTCCAACTTACACTATTTCTTATATTCTTATACTTACATATACTTATTTCTTTATACTTACATATACTTATTTCTTATATTCTATACTTACACTATTTCTTCTTACAGTTATTATTTGAACTCTATGAGTCTGGGATATAGTTAAATGTTCATGGAGTTTTCTCCAGTGTACACTTTGATATTTAAAGTATAGAGACAGAACAAATGAATTGCGATTATCTGGGAGCTCCTAGTGTACCTAGAGGTACACTAGTGGATCAAGCTGCCTAGGTTTAGAGTTTCATTATATAGCCTTCCCTTCCTTTTTTCCTTAAAGCATCAAAGCCCTTATGACCTGGGGCCATAAGTCTCAACATAGATCTTTTGATGAATTTTGTGTTTGTGGTCTAATGATGCTCAGTTCCATAACTGTTTTATGGGAGCATTACTCCTCATACTCAGGAAACTTTCAGATGATAAGATTCTGAATGTCAACTTGAGTAGACAATGGCTGTTCCTCCCAAGTGATTCAACAAGCCTGATGTATTGGCATGTAAATATTGAGATCTTTGTATGTCTCTGATATAACATTCAAGTATCTAGAACTGTGGGCTGTCAGCTGAAAGACACTGCTGCATTGTTAGGGATAGGACAGTAAGTGGAAAATGCAATTCCCATAAACAAGATAGGTTAAATAGTCTGGCATTGACCTCAGTTGATAAAATAATAGGTTGTGTCACAAAATAACTGCATTCAGGAACCTGACACATTTTAGGCAACTGTGGCTACTAGCCTTTCCAATCTTCTGGATGAATTCACTGACTTCTGCCATTCTCATTGACCTTCTTATACTAAAGACAAAATTTTCCTGTCTCCTTATGAGCTCTCCGTGTATGAAGTAGGCATAGTTGCATGCTCACACAAAAGGATGACAGATCGCCAGTAGAGTTCACAGTCCTACGGCTTCAGCCCCTGATCATTTATAGCGGCAATTCGGAAGACTCCCCCTGGAATCCAGAGAATGAAATAGGTTACCTGCTTTCCTTCTCAGTGGCCTTCATCAGAGGGAAGCTGACAACTCTCACCTGTTTAGATGGTTTTAGATGATTTGCTTTTCAAGGATAAAAACAGTGGGTTGAGGAGCAAAATTAAAAGCCCACTGTCATAAATCTGCCCCCATTAAATAACAACTGAAGGGTTATCAGTAACAGAAATACTGCTCGTATTGTGTGTCACAATCCATTGTTAATAAGAATATTTCTTAAGTCAATAGATTCCAGATATACCTGTGAGTGCTACTAGTGAATGTGGTTAAGGACTCATTTGGAAGCAAAATTAGAGTAAATAAATTGGAACTAGTTTACGGTTAAACCTAGTGGTATGAACCAAGGCATAGGATTTGATTCTCAGTTCCGGCACTAACTTGTTCTAATTTGTAGGAAAGTTTATTAACCTTTCATTGTCTTTTATAGGCAATCTCTTACTTGCCCCACTCTTAGTTTAGAAAGCCCTATATAGAAAATATGTGCTTCCCCCCACCAAAAGAGGAAAAAAAAGAAAAAAGAAAACCCTTGTCTCCTTCCTCTTCCTCCAGATTGCAAAATCTTCATTTCTAACTGTTGTATCCCCTTTAAGATCTGTTCTCTTGCCCTCTAAATCCATTAGATTAAAGTCAGGCTAGTCCCTTAACACCCTCTTCTGGGTCAAAGGGAAGCCCTGGTGTCGGTGGTATAGTCTCCTCTTGCCACAGGGCTGAAGTGGACAGAGATAGAATCCTGTTGCATATATTGAAAGTTAGAATGCATTTTCCTATAGAAACTCTGTTATTTATAATCGCTAGGTTCAATAATATTATTAATGCTAAATTTCAGCAATCCTATGGCTTACTTGGATTTTTGTGGGAGCTTCTCTGGATTTTTGTGGGAGCTTCTCTTAGAACTGAGGTACCATCTTTAGTAGTATTCTTAACTTGCAAATGACTTATAATCCAACTGAAGAAAAGAGAATGTTTTTTTCTCTCCTTGGGGTACTAGTAGATTAAGTTTATAAGGTGCCCCCCTTCCAAATCTTAATGATTTTTTAAAAAGTGGTTAAAGATGAATAGTGAATCTCATGGATTATATAAGGAAATGAACATGCCCAATGATACTGGGGAAATTTGAACCCTTGCTTGGTGATAACAAAACTAAATTTAATAGTCCAACAGTTTAATAATTGTTGGAGTTGGGGATAGGGGCAGAGGAGGGAATCTATCTCGCTTTTAAAAAAATCAAATAAACAATTAAATGAATGCATTCTCCAACTCATACAACAAGAAAAAAAAGTAAGGGAGTTATTTTTGGTGAACTGAGGTAACATGACACTAAAATAACTGTTAATAATAACATCTTTTATTTGGAATGAGTAAGGTTATTTGACACATTTGAGCCTTGAAAGAACTTTCATTCATTTTGCTTCTTCCCTCTCTTCCCCTCTATCCACACCCCACCCGTTTCTGCTCCCTTGCTGATCATGCACTTGGAGGTTTGATTATATCTCATCATTTTACACTTTGCTGGGAAAAGCCTATGTAAATGGGCTGTAACTAAGGCTTTTGTGAATTGCATTCATTAACTTTTTTTTTCAGTGCTTATGCTCTTATCACCCTAAGAAAGGATAGCTCAACAAAAATGATGTGCAGCATCCCAACCCCTTTTAAAAAGCAAGGTAGAGACACTGCACATTCATGCAGCTTCTATACAGCAGCTCTAGAAACAATTAATTTGTGTGTAGTCTAGGCTTCTCCTCTCCCCCCACCGCTTCTACCTCTTCCATTTCTTTCTAGAGTTACTTGACAGACCTCACATTCCCCACCACTGATGACAGCAGAATCAGACATGAAAGCCCATCTTAAACTCTCTTAGTCCCTTCTTCATTCCCGCCTTGGAAAATGTCCTTTCATCTTCTCCGATGCTCCTAAACACGGCAACAACCGTGGCTCTGCAACAGATGCAATTCTTTCTGGGTCTCTAGGTAACATTTTAACCTGTGTAATGTTCACAGCACAGCATCTTAAGTAATATTCCAGGAAATACGCTGCTGCTTGTTAAAAAGGATAGGACCCCAGAGATGCCTTTAAATATGCCTGTAAAGTGAGAGGTGCCAAGAGAAAGATAATATGGCTGATTATAGTTATTTACCTTACATTTTCATTCGCCTTTAACTGGGTGTAATTTAGGGGCATGAAATCTCTTATTGGAAGTGTATTTGCATTAAGCAGCTCTAAGCAACCATGAAAGTGCAGAAACTGAAAAATTGACAGACTGGGTTCCTAGAATCCCAAAGTAGCATTTTTGTAATAGACATACAAACAAATCGAATAAACATGTTTTGCTTCAACGATTTAAAGAATATGGTCTTTGGAGTAATTTGTCTTTTTTTAACTATCATTTCTAACCTTTTCATTGCCTATCTCTAGTTTGCAGCTCTTCCTAACAATCTGCAGCAATTTCCAAACCAGCTGTTGGTGTTACTTAGCTTTGTGTTTTTGTTTAGATTTCCATGAGCTATCAAATCAGTCTATAAAGGGGATTACCTGGATGCTGTTATTTCCCCAAGTTGGCATTGAGTAGTGGGTCTGTTTTTTTCCAAGATGGTTTGTTTTATACCAAGTATATTTGAAACACTGCCATGAACCTAAATCATGTAGTTCATTCTAAATATAAAGAAGCTGCTTCCTTTGACATGACCCAGTTCCTTCTCCCCAAATAATAGTAATAAACTGAATTTCAGATCTATTGAAAGTTTAGCTTTGTGGATTTTTTAGGAGTAAGCAAACTTTAATATGGACTTTTTCTGCAAGGAAAATTTGTTACTATTATATTTAAACTTTAATCAAGAAAAGAAAAAAATAAATAAATGGTCCTTGATCAAGTCTTTTAAAATTATGTCATTTTTATCCCTTAGAAATAATAAAAAATAAGTTAAAAAAAATCCAAAGTGATGCAAAAGGGGAAAGAGAAAAGTTTCATATGTACTTGAGATCTTGAAATCACCAATTCAAGATACAGAATAAAGATCTTGTTCTTAATGGCAGTAGTCATTTGGGTCTTTTTGCCACATTATTTAGATCCTTGACTTTAGCATGGTAATGAGAAATTGCCAACTTCAAGTTTAATTAAAAATAAGTTTTCCAGTATAATATAATATATTTTCTTTGATTTCTTGCTCTCTCTCTCTCTCCTCTCCCAAGATAATAAATTTTCATTAACATTTGTCAGGCCACATTTAAGGAATGTTTTCTGTAATATATGTCTTCAGGAGGGACATTGACTTTAAGCCTATCTTTGCCAAAGAATAACCTGTGAGCTTTGCTGATCTGAGTCCCTCTACTATGTTCAGATCTTGTCAAGGAAGAATATTCATATCCTTCAAAGGATAATTGTATCTCCTAATTAAAAGAAAGCCAGAAATCCTCAGAGGGGACTATAATATTTTAACTGGCCCTCCCATTTTCTTGCCATCAATATAGACTAAGAAAGTCTTTTAAAAATCTCATGTCATTTTTATCCCTTAGAAGCAATGAAAAATAAGTTTAAAAAAAAAGCCAAAGTGATGCAACCTGGCCTCACTGAAGAAAAGGGTGAAAAAAAAAGTTTCATATGTGCTTGAGATCTTGTTTCTATTTTTTGTTTCTATTTCTTAGGTTTTTTGATCATGATACATATCATTATTTTTCAAAGCATATAATAATGACAGCTAGCATTTATATAATGCTTTAAGATTTGCAAAGTGCTTTACAAATATTATTTGATCCTCATAACAACTATGGGAGGTAGACAGGATTACTATCTCCATTTTACAGATGGAAACTGAGGCAAACAGAGGGTAAGTGACTTGCCCAGGATCATGCTGCCAGTAAGTGTGCAAGGCTGGATTTGATGTCAGGTCTTCCTGACTCCAGCACTCTATCCACTGTGCTACCTAGGTGCCTCTTTAAAAGATTGATGAATGTTAATTAAGCTTTGTGCACTTAACTTTGAAATGTAACTACATGTGTTTTTAAAAGTGGATAATTTAAGACAGAAAGCATTTAGAAATGATTCCATCAATGTTTGGAAATAAATGGCAGGCACCTTTTATTTTTCTAGTCTGGACAGTAGGATTTCTTCCACAGGGGACTTTAAACAATGTAACAAGAAATTATTTTAAAAATTTTAAAACACTCACAAAAAGGAGGTTTTTTTTAAAAACAATATAAGCATGAAAATGACTATCACATTTTCCATATAAGTATAGCCTTTTGAACCCACTTAACTTTCTAAGTTTGGCTAATTAATTGCTAGAGACAGGTATGGGTAGATATAATAAAGACATAACAAATAACTAAACAAATCAGAGCTGTATCAAGACTTTTAAAAGATATATTTTAGAAAAAAAAATTTTAATTAATAGGGATTTTGTTGTCAGGCTAAAACAGACTAAAAATAAACAGCTGTACAGTACTTCATTAAAGCTGCCTGCTTGGAGTGATTTTCCCATTGATTAGTCTCAGGGCTAATGCTGGTTCATTCCTCATTTCATTGCTAATTAACATCAGCTCTGCTCCTGACCACTTGACCGAACTCTGTATGTGAACATGGGCTGGTTTGGCAAGTAATAGTTTACCATCCCCTAAATACCCCCAGTTCTTGCCTCCTCCTTCTTAAGAAGCCTGGGGGTTGGGGGGGGGGTGAAAAACACAGTGCAAATAGCCTTTGAATCTTAATCTTTGCTTTTTTTCCTCTGGAAAAAAAAAAGAGCAAACTTAAAAGACATATTAAACCTAAGCCAAGGGTAATAAACACAGCTCACTATACACAAGAGTTTGATTGAGGGGCTGTGTAAATACACATGATGAGCTCAGGCTTCCATAGGAATTGGCAGGCTGGGCTCTTCTGTCAGTCGCGTTGATCCAGTCAGACTCTTCCTTGATGTTAGCAGTGCAAATTACCTGACCCAGGGGCTTATGACCCAAGGCCTTTAAAGAAAAGAAACCATTGGATGTAGGGCACTTGACTTTTCAAGACCCAGTGTCCTCAGGTTCTCTGAGTCTGCTTCATGGAGTACAGAGGTAGAGAAGATCAGGAAGCTGTAGTTAGCTTGGCTTTGTCAAGCACATCGTATGTTATGATGGAAACAACATATTCAAGTTGACATCCCAGTCTTTACTATGGGAAAAGCACAGTTTGAATCGACTGAAAGAATAGCTAGCCGTGAATGTAGTGCTTTACGGTTTACTAAGTGTTACACATCTTATCTTATTTGATACCCGATCAGAAGGTCAACTTTACCAAAAATTTAAGCAAACCCATATCATGGGGAAGTTTCTCCCATGCTCCATATTTTGGTTTCAATTCTTGGTCATAGAATTTTTAAAAATTCAGTAGAGCATTTTGCATTAATTTTTGGAAAATAATTCCTGATGATCTTTTTTTCTTCTATTTTGCCACATTGGAATCTTGTAACATGTGCATAAAGCCAGCGTTCCTCAAATTCATCCTTTGGGTGTAATCATTGGACAAGAAGCTTATCCAGGTCACAGTTCTGAATGCCTTGTTTTAGTCTCCCCCCTTTAGTCATTTTCTTTGCCACTTAACTTTTATTAGTCTTTGGCTATAACATTTTGTGATATGATTATCAGTATCATGCCTTTTCTTCTTACTTTTACTGCAGCTAATATTTAGTCATAAAAAGCACAACATACCAAGATAAATGAAATTTGTGAGTCCATCCCAGGATAAGGACACAAAGAATTAAAAGATGTTGTTGGACTTGGACTCCTCCCTTAGGCACATAACAGTGGGGAAAATAATTCTTCAGATGTGTTCACTGTAATAGCTAAAATCTGTTATAGTATATTGAGACACTACTCTGCTTCTGTAGAGCTATTAAATTTGGCCTCAGACCCTAACTAGATGTCCTTGGGCAAATCACTTAGCCCATGTCAGTTTCCTCATTTGTAAAATGGGAATAATAATAGCACCTACCTCTCAGGGTTGTTGTGAGAGTCAAATGAGAAAATAATTGTAAAGCACTTAGCACAGTGCCTGGCACATAGCAATATATAAATGTTAGCTATTATTAATTTCTTTCAGTCTTTTTCTCTTTAATAGATCTGAAGTGGCTCAAGGAATAAAAGAAAAGCACACAATATACACATGTGTGTTTGTGTGTGTGTGTGTGTGTGTGTGTGTGTGTGTGTATCCAACTGTTCCAACATATGCATGCTTTCTGAGTTTTAAATCCCAACTCCTCCTTAAGGGGGATGGAAGAAGTTAAAGTACTCCTTTATAACCTTTAGTTATCACAACTAAAGTTTCCGTACTGTCCTTTCTCTGAAATAGGCCCCAGCTTTACTTTCCCCCTGGTGGTAGTAATTTATACATTTTTTATAAAGCCCTTAGGGAACCTTAAGGACAAAAGGTACCTGGCAGCGCTCTTGTTTAAATTCCGGACCCCAAGGGAAAAATTCAAAAAGGTCCCCCTTAACCTTTGTTAACTGCAAAGTAAACAGATCACCAACACAGAAGGTCTCCTTCCTTTGTGGGCAATCCTGGGATGTTGGGACTTCTTTCCTGGGTCTTATTTATAGCTGATGTACAATATTTACAACATTTCTCTGGATGCTACCCATGAGGCTCTCTAAGAAGGCTGCAGTAAGAGGTGATGCCTTTATATGACTTTAATAAACCAACAGCCAATCCTGATTAAAATGGCACCATTTTTAATCATTTTTTTTTCTACTCCAGGGTCTTCTGTTCACTCTGGAATCCTTCTTTTTATTTAACCTGCCAATGAAGGACACCAGCTTTCAGTAGTTGAGCGTCTAGGGAACTTTACTGAAGGCTGATTGCTAAATTTGTCCCAAATTTGTGATGACAACATCACTATCTCTGTGTTCCTCTCTGGAATAGAATTGGATGAAGTGAGTGTCATTCATGGCAGTTACCACACTTGGAATGACTACCTGAAACAGAGAACGATTCTATAATCAGTAATATAAGTCAGCTACCTATTACGAATATTTCTTTTTTTCTAAGGAAAGAATTTCCTATTGAGGTTCTAGAGAAAAATAAGTTTCATTAGTTGAGCATCAAGGAGAGATACAGCAACAGGATTGATTGTAATAAGCCTCTCCCTTTTACTGAAAATCCATTACTTTTTGAGCTATTAAGTGATGAAAGGGATTAGGAGAATAAAAAAATCTAATAAAGATGATAACAGTGGAGCATTTTGTGAAATTTGCATGTGAATTTATAACATTATAATCTATTGGAAGACAGCGTTGTTCAGCAGAAGGGGGAAAATGTACCATACATATAGGGATAAAAAATGCAACAGCAGAGTTTCCGTCCAGGAAACCTTTTTTTTCCATATGGATGTCCATATGTTTTATCACAGAATCCATATTTTTGGCCTTGATACCCATATGTTAGCTTTTTCCCCAAATAAAATAGTGCAATTATTCTCTATTATTTCTTCTTTCCTAGAAGGTAATACTTTAGGGTTTCGGGGAAAAGTAAATAGACTATTTCGCATACTTAGGATATAGGCATAAAAAAATCAATGCCATGGGGAAGATTTCTATTTTTAAAAATAGTACAGTTCATTTTTGGTGTTTGTGCAGTATGCTAGAGTGAGAGAACCTTACAGGTTGAAATTTCCTGGCATAGAAAAGCTTTTTCAAGCAGGTTCACTAATGTACCATCTTTGATGTGGGAGTAAGGCATTTTGAGGAGAGGCTGAGTACAGCTATGTCCACAGGACTGCTATCACTCCCTGAAGGACACTGACTCAGTACTCAACTCAGCAGCATCGATAATAGTCAGTTCCAAGGATACCTGAATTTTGAAGATATAGCTGTCAACAGGGCAAGACCTTAAGTATATTTTTCATATATGTCTCAAAGAAATTTAATAGTAGTACCAAAAAGGAAATATTAATAACTGATGAGTTGGGGTAGAAATGCAGAAGTTTTTGTTACCTCTTTGTCCATAAAAAACATTGATTGTTGTGATATTAGAAAAAGGGTGACTTTTGTAGTATGGGGGAGAAGAGCTAGGTCCTCATGTGTATAATGGAGATAATAATAGTACCCACCTCCCTAAGTTGCTGTGAGAACAAAATGAGATAATGTTTGTGAAGTGCTTTAAAAACCTTAAAGTTCTAGACATATATATATATATATATATATATGTGTGTGTGTGTGTGTGTGTGTGTGTGTGTATATATGCTAGCTATTATTAGCAGTAGTATGTGGCTTGAAGAAGATATTTTGGCTTGTGGTTTAGATAAAAAAAGTCTGAGTGCAAGATTATTTTATGGCAGCAATTGTTTCATGTAGGCCAACAAGAACAATGGGTGCAAACTGAACATCTTCACAATCTTTGTGCCTTGGAGCTTTTACAGAATCCTGTATTGGGTATGCATGCTGTTTTTCATCCAATGCAATTAAAGCTAAGCCTAGTAAAGAGTGACATTTTGTTTTAGGACCACATTATATCTGTATGTTCATGGCCTTTTGATAAGTGTCCCAGCTGGAAGGTAGAGGGATATTTTACAATTTCAGCTGAGGAGTGATTTCAGTCATCATCCATGCACTATCATATCACTGAGAAATACATATTTAGCAAATATATTTATATATTCAGTACTAGGCACCTGTAAGTCACCAGACCAAAAGAGAAGGTCAACAAGAACTCAGAAAACGGCCTTCTTCCTTGGCGATATGGAGTAGACATTGAGTGGCCATGGAATTGTGATTTTGTGTTGCTTTTCTAGAAATAAGGGGAATTATAGGACAATAACATGAAACATTGATCAGCAATAATTGTATCTGTCCTCCAGAAATCAATAAAGAAAAGTAAAATAGGCATCCAGAAAATTCACAACTCAACTTCTAAAACAAATTTCAAAGAAAAGAAATTGACTTTGTGGTTAAAAACTTCTTCAAGGGGTAGCTAGGTGGCGAAGTGGATAGAGCTCTGGCCTTGGAGTCTGGAGGACTTGAGTTCAAATCCAGCCTCAGACACTTGAAACTTACTAGCTGTGTGACCCTAGGCAAGTCACTTAACCCTGATGGCCTCACAAAAACAAAAACAAAAAAAAAAAACAACCAAAAACAAAAATGAATCATCTCCAGTCTATTTTGAAGTGTGCCATCTTGCCTTTGTTGAAATTTTCTGAGCCAAATATAAAAAATTGGAATAAAGCCTGACTATTCTACTCTGATTCCTTCCTACTTCCTATTCCTTCCTCCATTCCTACCAATGGAGTAGAAGAGTTGCTAGGTATAAGCAGAAAATTTAATGACAGTTTGATAATGAGTTGTTGACACCACCCTTCCCCAAGGAAGGAATTCCAGGGAGAGTTTATGATAGTGGGTTCTCTATGGTCTAAACTGAATGGTCTAGGGAGATGCTTTGCCCAATCAAAAGCACATAAAGAAGATTTAAAAGCATTGCAAGCTGAGATGATTAATCCCTCTGTAGAGACTTGTAAAAAGCAAACTTATACATGAAATCTCAGGCTCTTTCAAAATCCAGTTATTTTCTATGGAAGTTAATTATCCAGGAAAAGAGAAATTCCTCCATAAATCCCTGATCTTAAGAAATTGATGTATCTCATTTTAGGTGGTTTCAAACGTCAGTCATTTTCGGTCTTCTATGACCTCCTTGGGTCCCAGGCAAGGGCAAGAGTGAGTGTCTACGTTTCATCCTCCTGAGGACATTTGATTGACAGGATGCTGAATCGCGCTCAGCAACGAAGGCTACTGCAGAGTGCCTAGCGTGTGTAGAAACCCTTTACGTGGACCATTTCCCGGGCATTTTGGCTGCAAAATTGTGCCTCAGCAACCTTCTCAGAATTGTCCAGTCAGTGCATGTGTCAGTGCCACCTCTGCTGGATATCTCTCTCTCAGTGTGAAGAGTCAGCATTCTGACCTCCCTCCCACCAAACCAGGAAGATGTCAGCAATCTTTGGCTTATTATATTCCTAGGAAAACATGCTGAGATAACTCTCTAAGTTCTCAGGGTGTAACTTCAGCTGGTAGGCAAAGGAAGCAAAAGTTCACTCTTCTCCCTCGCTCCAAATGTTTTTAATGCTGAAATCCTGCCCTTTCCCTTTTCTCCTTCGGAGGATTAGGATGCGAGTTTGAGCTTATTTTAAGATTCTTCAGGACAGCGTTTCATTCCTTTGACTGTTATATTCTTTACCACATTACCTCACCACATTAGCCCTTGTATCTCCCTCTGATGGCATCTAGTTTCCATTCCATTCACAGTGGCTGGGGATCGTATCTCTGATCCACTTAGAAACACAGTGATCTCTACCCCTGAGAATACAAAAGCTTTCTCAGTCAAATCTATTGATCTATAGGGCTCTATTTCTGGATTTCCATTCACTCAACTTGATGTTTGGGATGTTGGATATTCCTTTGTGGGGAAAGAGTTGACTTGGGTATTGGGAACTAGATAAGGGACATTTCCTTTGCATTCAGAGAAAGAAGAAACATGTTTTTATGTTGATATTAGTGTGAACCTATATTTAAACAAGCAAAATATAAGATATCAATCTACATTAATATGTTCAGATTCTGATTTGTGTAATTGAGGGTACTAGAGAGAATATATAGAGTTTTAAAGTTTTTATTCTATAGTCATTCATTTGAAATTGATCATAGTAAGGTCAAACATACAGGGATAGGGTTTATGGTTGTACAATAAGGGGAAAAAATTCTAGGAAGCCTTACCTGAACAGCTGAGGCTTCTGTCCTTGACACTTAGAACTTTTTTCTTTACACTCTTTCCTATTTCCCTGGATTTGATTATTTTTTCTATGTAGTTGATTCCCAATCAAGTAATCAATCAACGAGCATTTATTACTATATGTAGGCCCTGTGCTAAACAGCTGAGGCTACAAAGACAAAAATCATAGTCCTAGCCCTCAAGGAGCTTATGTAGACAACATGTAGATATGAGTACATACATAATATATACAGAATAAATATAAGATAATTTGGGGAGGAATTGCAATAGCAATTGAAGGGATCCGGAAAGGTTCCATGTAGAAGATTGTGTTTAAGCTGGATCTCGAAGGAGACCGAGAATTCCAAGAAGTGAAAGTGAGAAGAGAATGCATACTAGACATAAAAAATAGCCCATCCAAAGGCACAAAGAGCAGAGGTGGATTGTAGGGTGCATGGAACATCATATGGGCCAGGATAGCTAGACTGTAGAGTACAAAATGAGTAGTAATTCATTAGACTGGAAATATAGGAAGGGGTCAGATTGTGAAGACATTTATATGTCAGATGGAGGAGTTTATATTTTATCCCAGAGCCACTGGAATTTATTGAGCAGGAGGATGACATGATCTATTCTGCTCTTGAGCAAAATCACTTTCTTGGCTTTTTAGAGGGTGGATTGGAATGATGAGAACTTGAGGCATAGAAACCAAATAGGCTATTCCATTAGTTCAAGAGAGAAGTGATGTGGACCTAGATTGGAATTGTGACTGCATGAGTAGAGAAGATGGGATATAAACATGAGAGATGTAGAAATGGCAAAGTTTGGCAACTGATTGTTTATATGTAGTGACAGAGTGAGGAATTGAATATGACACAAAGTCTATGAACCTTGAGGAATGGAAGGATAATAATAGGGACGTTCAGAAGAAGGTTGGGTTTCAGGAAAAAGAGAATGAATTCTCTTTTGTATGTATTGGGTCTGAGATGCCTATGAAACATCCAGACAGAAGTGTCTGTTCATGTTGTAAGACTGGAATTCTGGAGAGGGATTAGTGCTGTCTGTATAGATTTGGGAGTTGTCAATATAGAAATGATAATGGAACCCAGTTCTATATATCTAACGAGCACCCAGCTCTTCCGCTAGCATCTAAAATTTAAAATGTCCAAAATAGAACCCATCATCTTCCTCCACTCCCCCTCACTTCCATCAAAGTCTTCCCTTTGTCGTAGCATCCCAATTTCTGTTGTTGGCAGTGCCATCCTCCTTGTTTCTGCTTGTCACACCAGTCTCCCAGGCTGAAAACCTTAGAGTTGTCTTTGATTCTTTCCTTCCTGTGCATATCCTGTTCCCTGTATTTAATAAGTACTATATATTCTATATGTAATATAGCTTATTCTCATTTCCTCATCTCCATTCACTGTGCTGCCACCCTACCTCAGACCCCATTGTAGGACCTGTTAAACTGGAGAACTTAAAATGCCCTAAAACAGACCCAGAATTCTCTGTTGCCTAGGTTGTGATAATGATCTAACTCGTCTCTCTGCCCTGTGGCTTCTCACCTCTCTAATTCATCTACCAAAGTAGTGTTCCTAATGCACATGCCAGATTGTGTTACTTCCTTATTTAAAGCAAACAAACAAACAAACAAACAAAACCCTTAGTGGCTCCCTGTTGCCTCTAGGATAAAATTGAAATGCATAAGCCTGGCATTTAGGTCCATAAATTGAGGGTCTGGCTCCCTTTCATGAATTCTACTTTCTAGACAAACTAGGCTCTTAGCTCTTCTCTGATTCTATCCTATACTCCCATATCTCTGTGTGTTCCTCTAGGCTGGCCTTTTTTCAAGGCCTATTCCTGCTGCCATTTCCTTCATGAAGCCTTTCCTGATCCCCTGAGCTGAAGGTGATATTTTTGGCCTCACATTTTCTTATAGCAGCTTGAATCTTCCTTCCTCCCTTACCACATTCCAGCTCATGTTATACATATTTGTGTACATGTTTTATTCTATTAGTAAGCTATTACTTATATTGTGTTATTTTTAATCTTTGTATTCCCACTGCCCATCCCAGGATTTTGCATATAGTAGGCATTTAATAAATGTTTGTTGAATTGAATTAAATTGAATTGAACTGAGATGAATTAGAGGCAGATTCTTCCTCCATCCAAATTCTGAGAGCACTGGCACTTCTCCTATGTGCTTATCATGGTTTTTTTTTAAAATTATAATTACTTTTATATATGTCTTAGATCTCCTCTTAGATTGCATCTTTATAGAAGTAAATTATTTTGCTTATTCTTTTGCTTTCTTTAGTGCCTAGTACAGTGCTTTACACAAAATTAACATTTAGTAAGTATGAAAGATCTGATCATGTCACTCCCCTGCTCAGTACACTCCAATGGCTCCCTATTGCCTCTAGGATCAAATATAAAATCTTCTGCTTGGCACCCAGAGTCCTTCATAACTTAGCTCCCTCCTACCTTTTTAGTCTTTTTACATGTTACACCCCATGTACTCTTCCATACAGTGACACTGACCTCTTGGTTGTTCCATGAACAAGACACTCCATCTGTTAACTCCAGGCATTTTTTTTTCTGGCAGTCCCTCATGCCCACAACACACTTCCTCCTCCTCCTGCCTACTGACCTCTCTGACTTCCTTTAAATCCCGACTAAAATCCCAACTTACTGGAAGCCTTCCCCAACTGCTCTTAATTCTGGTGTTTTCCCTCTGTTTGTTATTTCCTATTTATCCTGTATATAGCTTGCTTTGCATAAATTTGTTTGCATGTTGTATGCTCCATTAGATTATAGACTTCTTAAGGGCAGAAACTGTCTTTGACCTCTTTTTGAATCTCTAGCACTTAGCACAGTACCTGATAACAGAGTGATTGTTTAATGAATGTTGATTGATTGATTGTTGAATGCAAGACTCTCACTGATAGATGTTGGACTTGGAACCAGGAAGACCAGGGTTCAAGTGCTGTCTCAGACAGTTGAATAGTTCTATGGCCCTGGATAGATCCCTTAATCTTTTTGAGCCTCAGTTTCATCTATAAAATGGGTACTTTTGACCCAATATTCTATCAAATCCCTTCTACCTCTCTGTATATGATCCTTTGAAAATTTTCAGTAGTGCTACCAGACTATTCTTTGGACTGTATGTCGTGACCATTAGAGAGGCCACTTTTTATTCAAGTAGGATGAGGGTGAAGTTTGGGGAAAATGAGGGAAAAAGGGAAGCAGAGAAATGGACTTAAAAAAAAGGTTTTCACACCTATAATAATGAATTGTTACCATGAGAAAAGCACCTGAATTAGAGGCAGAGCCACTGTCCGTCTTAATAAGAACCATGGTAGAAAGCCTTTCTTGAAATAGAGGTAAAATAAGGGAAAAAATTGCATTGTTGCAGGCCTAATTTGATGAAAGGTCCTCGGTAAATTGTGATTGCACAGTTAATAAACCCTAGAGCTTTTTTTGGAAGACAAAATTAGTTGTTTAGTGGTAAAAAAAAATCAATTACAAATTGTGTTGTCTTCTTTAACCAATCAGGCAGAGAAGCAGACCATAATAATTAGTACTCAGAGTGAATAGAACCTCATTGGATACAAGAGCAGGCCCCTTTTGTCAAGATGAATCTGAATACTAGCATTTCCACATAGAGAAAATGTTTCTTATTTTTACTTTGAAATAATACTTTCTATTCATTTTTCATTAAAAAATCTCTAGAGATAGATGAATGATGAAAGATCCATGTGTACCTGTAAATATAATAGAGATAAGTGTGAGGTAATATACTGTTGAGGAAGGGGGCATTACATAAATAAAGGTAACTGGTTATTTATGTATCAAAGCAGAAAATGTTATGAAATTTCAGTAGTAAAAGTCAGCTTTGAAAATATTTCTCAAGTAGAATTACAGAATTTAGTGTTAGAAAGAGACTTAGAGATAATTTAACACGACTTCCTCCCTCCTCTCCCCTTTTCCAGGTAAGGAAACTGACTCTTAGAGAGGTAAGTGATTTGCTCTCGTAAATAGCAGATCCAGAATGCAAATTCAGGTCCTCTAACTCCAAGTCCAACGATTTTGACAGTGTACCATTTGCTTCACAAATGACTGTGGACAAATAATGTCCTATAGCATGCCATTTATGCCTTCCTAAATGACTAAGATTCTAATTTGTATTATAGTTATGTATCTTATCACCCTACTCTTGGTCATAAATTCCTTGAGAACAGCAGGCATGACTGACTCATCTTTGTGTTCCTAGCACATAAACCCAACTCTTAGGAATAGACATCTGGGAATGGGAGATGGGAGGTTAGAGAGAGAGGGTTCAAGATTGTGAAATGCATGGGAGTTGACAGTGCGATATACAGCCAAACAAGATATCTTGATATTGAAGTTGCTTTGTAAGAAAAATAATATCGGGGGCAGTTAGGTGGTGCAGTGGATAGAGCCCCGTCAGACCTGATAGGTCAGGTTGGACCTGAGTTCAAATCTGGCCTCAGACACTTGATATTTACTAGCTGTGTGACCCTGGGCAAGTCACTTAACCCCATTGCCTAGCCAGAAAAAGAAAAAGAAAAAAAAATAATGTTATAAGTGAAAAAGGTTATAGTCCTAGTGTATACTACTTTGGTAAGATTACGTCTGAAATACTATTTTCTCCTCTGGATGCCACATTTTAGGAAGGATATTTGACAAATTATATGTCCAGGAGAGGGTGACCAGGATAATAAGAGTACTGGAAACTATGCCATATGAGGACAGATTGAAGACTCTTTATTCTGAAAATGAGACTGTTTGGCAGGAGTAAATAATTATGACATCTCTCTTTTCTTAAAGACTAGCATACTAAAGAATTAATTGAATTTCTGTGATCTTATTTTTTATGCAAATGGTAAAACTCTTTTCAAATATTAAAGCACTTTGTAAATATAAGTTCTTTAAATTTTCTTTCATATATTCTTAGAAGTGGAAGTAACCCTAAAAAGCAGTTAGTCTAGTGTGATCATTTTACTGATGAGGAAACTGAGACCCTAAGAACTTAAGTGCTTTATTCAAATCCACATATGTAGTAAATGATAGGGGTTTAGTGCTTTTTAGCATACAATATTATGTTGTTCCCACTGGAGAAGATCTAATAAAAAAGCCAATAGATAAATTAAATTTCTAGATTTAGGAGCAGTAAATAACATGATTGCATTATTAAAATAAGTTGATTTCCCCCCTAATTTTTGCTTGTTGACTAATTTATGCCACGTTTCAAAATTAGTCATTTTGGATTCTCATTGTAGTGCTTCAGATTAAAAATACATATATAAAATTATAGCATATCAAAATCATGAATGATAAGAGAGAAAAAAATCAAAGCAGCTCTGAAGTTTTATCTCACATTTAGCAAATTGAAAAAAGATAACAAAAGATGAGAGAAATCATTATTGGAGGACAAGCACACTGAATACGCTATTGGTGAAACCAGATTGGCCGAACCATTCTGGAAAGCATTTTGAAATTATGGTTTTAAAAAGTGACTAAAGTGACTTTATCCTTTTCTTTCAAAGGCAAAATGATCTTATAAACACCAAACTATTCGTTGCAAAACCTTTTTGTGTTAGCAAAAAACTGGAACTAAAGTAAGTACCCATCGATTTGAGATTGGCTAACCAAATAATGGCACATGAATATAATAAAGGCAGCTAGGATAGAGTGCCATGACTGAAGTAAGGAAGAGTCCTTCTGAGTTCAAATCTAGCTTTAGCCACTCACTAGTTGTGTGATCCTGGGCAAGTCACTTAACCTTGTTTACCTTAGTTTCCTTGTCAGTAAAATGAACCGGAGAAGGAAATGGCAAACTGCTTCAGGTATCTTTGCCAAGAAAACCTGAATAGGGTCACAACGAGTTGGAAATGACTGAACAAGAAGAAGAAATCACAAATGTGAATTTAGATAAGTATAGAGAGACGTATTTGAACTGATGCAGAGAGAAGTAGGAACAGGGAGAAGATATAAACAATGACTACAACAATGTAAATATAAAGAATAACAACATAATAAATGAACCCAAATTATGTATAATTATGGTGACCAAGGCTGACTGGTTCCTACCTCTGTAAAAGTGAGATTCAATGGATGTGAAATGTTGCGTATACTGTGAGACAGTTGATGTATTTTTTTATTTTTTATTTTTGCTGAGCTGTTTTTTTCTTTTAAAAAATCTGTTAGAAGGCTGAGTTGTTGAAAAGGGAGGATTGTTATTTGGAAAATGAAGTGATATAAAAACAAAAGGTAGCAATAAAAATGAAATGAAATGAGTAAATGCCATAACATTTTTATAAATCATCATTGTCAAATTCTTGGCTTTTATCTGTCAGGGAACACTCCAAAATCCTAACAATGAACTGCCTAATGTTCTTCTAAGTTGTTTTCATGAGGTTAAATGCTCTGTTCTTGTGTCTTCACCTTGAACTCCAAATTGTGTAAATGGAAGGAGACAAAAAAAAATCAGCAAGTTTATTGTGTCTATTGTGTATTTTGCATTATGCTAGGCAAAATGGTGGATAAGAGGAATAAGATAGACCCTGTTCCAAAGGAGAGTTTTTAGTTCATTTCAAGGGAAAAAATAGACAGAGACAGAGACAAAGATACAAAGAGACAGACAGACAAGAAATTGAGACAGAAACAGAGAAGATTGAGAGAGAATGACAGTGATAGTGATGTTGGAGTAAATATAGGTATATGAAGAAATCGACACATAATAGACTTGGGAAATCATGAGAGTTTTCTTATTTTCTTAATTTTACTTCTTCCTCTGTGAATGTTACTAGAGAAGGGTAAATTATGAGTGAGCTTCTAAAGTTATCATTCCAGTTGGCTGCATAGATGAAGTACTTTCTGGATGCCTATTGCAGTTTTTTGCTCTCCTGTTATAGGTAGGATGTGTGGATGTGTGTGTGTGTGTGTGTGTGTGTGTGTGTGTGTGTAAAATACCATGAATTGTCAGTCTTTGAGACATGTACCTACAAGTTGCAGATTTACTTTCTAGGTGGAAATGCTGAGAAGCACTTCTACACAGGGACATCTTTCCCTCCTCCCAAATTCCCAGTTTTAGACTCATTTGAATGAAGAATCTCCTTTAAGATGCAAATACTCCCTGGGAGGATTAGTCTATTAGTCTTTCACACCTTATAGAGAATTACATTAACGTGATTGCTTTCCTTCAGATACTTAGCTGAGCTCAGTTGCACTAAAGAGAATGGTATTTTTTGATTGAGAGAAGGGAGAGCTAATTTTGGAGAAGATCTGGGTGGGATTTGACAGTAGGAAACATTGAGAAACTTCAGGGCATTGCCAGTCTTGAGGGGTAAAAGAGAATTTGTAATACTCTGAGAAAGAGATGTAAAATGGAAATCAGCATGACTCTGAAGGCAGACTTAAACTACTTTGCAATTTTTGCTCTGGCTCTGGTCATCCTTGGTACTATTGACAATCATCTCTGCCTCTGTGTAACTCTAAAATGATGAAATGGATTCCATCAGTTGAGAAATGGCTGAATAAGTTGTGATATATGAATATGATGGAGTACTATTGTGCTATAAGAAATGAGGAAATGGGTCATTTCAAAAAGATGTGGGAAGACATGAACTGATGCAGAGTGAAGTAAGCAAAAGCAAAAAAATTACATTGTAACATCAATATTGCAACAATAAACAATTTTCAAGACTTTTATAAACTGATGAAGAGTGGAACAACTCATACAATAACAACACTGTAAAAATAAACCACTTTAAATCTGTAAGAACTATGATCGATACAATATCCATTCGTGATTCCAGAGAACCAATGATGAAACATTCTATCCATTATAGAGAGGTTATAAATTAGGGTACAGAATATGACTCTGTGTATATGTGTGTGTGTGTATTTCTGTACATAGCCACTGAAAGAATTAGTTTTGATTGACTATATGTATAACATACATATACATAATAGGCACATTAGTTTTAAAAAAATGTTTTTTCCAGCTCATGTCACTGATTTCTCTAAACCTAGAGAGTATTTTTTTTAAAACATGTATAAGTAACTTACAAATTCTTGTAAAGAAAAAAATATACATATATGTATATGTATATATTTTCCTTTACAGGAATTTGCTTTTTTTTAATGAGGTAGGGATGAGATGGAAAGATGGGAAGAAAAGAGTTTTATATTAATTTTTAAAATAGGTGAGGTTACCACATGTGTGAAATGAACATGTACTTTCAGATGAGCTTACTGTATTATTAGTTTTACTTAATTGTTTTACTTTGTTGAGAGATAACTCTCAGGAATTGGGAGCAATGTGTAAATATTTTTAATGTAAAAGCAAAAGACATCAACAAAACCTTAAAAAAAAGAACAAATTCCACAAAATGTATTGAAGAACTGGTTTCATTACTTTTTAGACATATCACTTACGTATGTTTTAAAAAAATACTCTTGGTTTAGAGAAATCAGTGACATGAGCTGGAGAAAACATTTTTTTAAAACTAATATGAAATGTTAAGAATTCCTTTACTGTCACTTCCTTCCTGGTATAGTAGAAAGAGCCTTGACTATGGAATCAGAGGGCTTAAAGGTTAAAAATCTGACTTCTGACATTTATTGACTGTGTTACCTCAGGCAAGCCACTTAAGCCTCAGTTTCCTCAACTGTAAAAATAAGAGAGGTTGGACCAAGATGACCTTTGAAGTACCTTTTAGCACTAGATCTATGATCATCTTCTCTTCTTCTCTACATTTTAAAGCACACTGACACCATCCTGCTTGCTTTCCTTCTTTATTCCAATTTCTGATGGTCAAACTATCAGAGCACATACCGTCTATCTCCTCGAGCTGATTTTCCCCACAATCATCCTTGTTCTTGTTGTAATTTTCATTTCTATGTAACTACTGATTTTTTACTTACTTCCTACAGTCATGCCCAAGTCTCTCCCATTCTTCAAAAAAAACCAAAAACCAAAAATCTAATTCACTTTTTTTCTTGCATTCTCCTATCCACGTATCTTTCCTCTTACAAACTAGAAAAAAAAAGCTCTCTACAATCGTTGCCCTCACTTCTTCTCTCATTCATTTCTCAACCCTCTACAGTCTGTTTTCTGACTTCATTACTCAACTGAAATTGTTCTTTCCAAAACTAACAGTGATCTTTTCTCAATCTTCATCATTCTCAACTGTTCTGCAGCGTATCACATTGATGACTGTCCTTTCCTCCTGGAAACTCTCTTCTCTCTGGGTTTTTGGATACTGTTCTTGCTTGGTACCTTTCTACCTTGCAGCCTGTCTGACTGCTCCTTCCCTGTCTCCTTTGCTAGATCATCAGCCATATCACACTGCAAACCATGAGTATACTACAAGGCTCTGACCAAGGACCTCTTCTCTTTCTACACTCTCATTTAGTGCCAATCAATCACTATGGGTTTAATTATCATTATGTAGATGACTCCCAGATCTGTATAGCCAACCCTGTTCTCTCTCTTAAGATTAAATCACAAATCTACATACATGTCCAATTATCTATTGGACATTTTAAATTGGATATCCCATAGACGTCTCAATTTCAAACGTGTCCCAAGGAAAATGATTTATCTTTTCCCTAAAATCCACCCCTCTTCTGAATTTCCTTATTTCTGGTGAAGGGACCACCGTTCTTCCAGTTTCCCAAGTTTACAGCCTGTGTCACCCCCCATATCTAGTCTGTTGCCAAATCTTGTCATTTTCACCTTCCCAACATCCTTCATATCTATCCATTTTTCTCTAATCACAGAGATACCACTGTACTGGAGGTCCTAAGCAACTTGTACATGTATCATTGCTATAGCTTCTTAATTGGTATCCCTGCCTCATACTTCTCCCTACTCTAATCCATTCTCCACAAAGATGCTGAGGTGGTTTTCCTAGGGCACAGATGTAACAAGCCATTACCTTAAGAAATACACTAATGGTTCCTTTTTGCTTTTAGGATCAAATATAAACTCCTCTGCCTTTTAAAGTTCTTCAAAACCTAGGCCCCCTACCTTTCAGACCTTGTCACCCATTCCTTCCCTTCCTACCCTCTGTGATCCAGCCAGATTTGTCATCTTGCTGTTTGTTCCTTACATTCATACATGGCATTCCATCTCTAGTCTCCATGCTTTTGCTTGGACTGTCCCTCATGTCTGGAATCCACTCTCTTTTCACCTTTATTTCTTAGAATCCTTCATTTCATTCAAAATTCAGCTCAACTGCTGCCCTCTGCATGAAGACTTTCCTGATCTTCCCAGCAGCTAGCACATACTCAACTCAAAACCCCCAAAATAAAACCAACTGATGTGCTGTATCCTCTTACCCCCTCCCTATAAATTACCTTGTATTTACTTATATTTTGTGTGAGAGGCAGCTTGAAGTAATGGATGTTGTGCTGACCAAGGACACATAACAGCTCTGTAATCCCTTTCAATTCTGTGGCAACTTGCTAAAACTATGTTGTGTAGAGAAGATGTCAGGTAGACAGAGGGCCCTCTATCGATAAAATCATAGATCTAATCTTTGGGGTTTTTTTGTTGTTTGTTTGTTTGTTTGATTTTTTACTTTTAGGCAGTTGGGGTTAAGTGACTTGCCCAGGGTCCCACATCTAGTAGATGTCAAGTGTTTGGTCTGAGGCCGCATTTGAATTCGGGTCCTCCTGACTTCAGGGACAGTGCTCTGTCCACTGCATCACCTAGCTGCCCCATAGATCTAATCTTTAATTCCTACTTTATCATTATATTTTGTATATATTTATCCTCTGTAGAACATAAGCTCCTTGAAGACAGGGACTATTTATTTCACTTTTGTTTTTATGTCTCCACACAATGGAGATGTTGTTATATCTCCATGTGGTGCGTAAAACATGGCAGACACTTAATAAATGCCTATCGATTGATTCCTTAATCCCCTTCTCAACCTTTTGTCATATCTTCTTGCCTTCCTAAAATCCTGCATGATGCCATAGATCAATTTATCGTTTTTTCCTCAAAACAAATGAGATAATATTTGTAAAGCACTTAGTCTGGTCAGTAAGCATTTATTAAATGCCTACTATGTGCCTGGTACTGTGCTAAGTGCTGAGGATACAAAAGAGGCAAAAGACAGCCCTTGCCCTCAAGGAGCTTATGATCTAATGGGGGAGACAACAAGCAAGTATATTTACAAACAAGCTATATGTGGGATAAATAAGAAATAATTAACAGAGTGAAGGTACTAGAATTGAGGGGTTGGGAAAAGTTTCTTGTAGACGAAAAGATTTTAGTTGGGATTTGAAGGAACTCAGGGAAGCAAGGAGGTGGAGATGAGTAGAGAGAGCTTTCTGAGCATGGTGGAAATGTTAGAGCTGAGAGTCTTGTTCATAGAACAGCAAGGAGACCAGTGTCCATAGTCTTAGCACAGTCCCTGCCACATAGTAGGTCTTTAATAAATACTTGTTCCATTCCGTTCTCCATCTTCCCATTTAGAGGGAAGTTGTTTTTGCTTCCGCTGAAGACCTAGATGTTAGGGATATTGTAGAAGGGAGTCATTACATTAGGTGGGAGATTGAATTAGGTGACCCCTAAAGTTCAATCCAAACATAAAATTCTATGATTCTTTCTTCCAATTATGTTTGTATCTGAGGGCAAAGTCGTTTGTCTTCATTCTAATACCTGATGTTACCAGAAAGGGGAAAAAAAAAAGTCCAGCATGTTTAAAAACCTATGGAAGTGAAACCAGTTTTGGGGGGTTGCCAGCTCTTTTATTTACTACTGTATTGTGTGGCTGTCACCAAAAGTTTTATATAATGTTGTCATCCTCTTTTATGAAGCAACTTCTTTGGAAACCGCAAATAAAGCTTCTATAACTCTGGCTCTGCTTATAACTGAGCCCAAAATAGAAAGCAGTACATGTGCAGTTATCCATTTTTCTTAATGTGATAGAGCGTTGTTGTTCTTTCCACTCTGGTTCTTGACATGGGTCCAAGAGTCAAATCTCCCATCCACATCTGGAGAAAGCTGAATAGCTCCAGATTTAAGTGAGCTTTTGGGACAGAGGGCTTGAGTCACTGAGAAGAAGTGCCCCCTCTGCTGGTCTGGTGATTGATTTTGTGAGGTCAGAGCAAAGTTTTTACCTGTTTATACTTATATATTACATTATTAATATTTAAATTGAGTTAAGCAAAATTGGGTTGCTTTTGTTTGCCTATATTGCAGTTTCCCCACTTTCTAGCTACTCCCAAAGCATTCTTGTACCACATATGGGCTTGTGTTAATCTTTTTGCTTATGGCCATGGTACTTGTCTTGATTGGTGATTACATTTCTGTAACCAAGAATTTTTGGCTATTCCCGTCCAAACATAATAAAACTGAGATTTATTTTCAGTACCAAGCTGGAGTTGACAAATGTGGTTTCTCTCAGTAGTGCACAGAAGAGTGCATTAACTGACTCAGGGGTGGGATTTGAGAATATTTGAGAAAAGAGGAGCCAAGAAGAGGTAAAACTTTGAGAAAGTACAGTAGTCAACAAACTCAGAAGTTTGGTAATGCTGATTTATAAAGATACTATAACTTTTAAACATGTACTTTACATCTGAAGGACTGCAGTGGGGATTTAAAATATGACTATTTAATTTTTTTAAATTACATAAATTAAGTGAACGGCCCATTAACAGGATGCCATCAGGATCACATGGCCAATTCAGATCAAAGTTATATTGTCTTGCCTGCTGGATTGGAATAAGAATTAAGAAATTACTATTCCAGAGTAGTGTTGGCCGTTGCTCCTCATTTACAATGATATTCTTCACTGATAACTACCTGGAACTCTGCTACTTTGACAGACATTCCACTGAATCTTCTTCGTGGTGCAACCATCAGTAGAGGATATTAGTGGGAGAGAAGCTGCTAATGAGTCGTTCTGCCTAAGAAGTCTTATCTTGTAGGCACCTCATGTAAGCAAGCAGTTGTACCTAATGAAAGGGAGAACAGTTTGGACAGACATTGAACTTGACCTTTTTGTCCACTTTATGAACTAATGGTTCATAGCAATAGATACTAGCCCCACTGGAGCCAGTTGAATGTCTTTCTCAATTCCTAACTGGCTGCTCTTCCTGTAACCTGGCATACCCAAGCCTTTTATTTTAAGCATGTGTGTCACCAGTAATCAACTTGAGTGGTGCATTTTAGGAATCGACCCTGTTCAGCAAGATTGAATATCCTGTTAAGTCTGCAAAGCACCTAGCATATTATTGGCACTCTATTCAGAGTTTAAGCAAGGATAAAGACTGACCTATGTAAACAGACTTAACAATTTTAGGGAGCATTCCCTTTCTTTTCATTATGGTTTGCCAAAGCAGCTCATTTTTAGTATTCCTTTTTCATTAGATGATTTCAAATTTGGGTCTGCCTTTAAGTGGTCAAATTATTAATAAACAATTTTATTTGCTATATTCGTAAGTACCTAGAGGATGAGAATATTTAACATGTCATTTACAGCAGTGAAGAGATAAAATAATTATACTCTTATTCTTAACTGGGGTTTATAGCTTTCATTTAATTGTGTTACTATTTGACTTGACTTTATTCCTATGCATTTATATCCCCTTTTCTCTCAGTTCATTAAGAAGTAAAATTATACTCATCCAAATAATAGTCTTACTTCAATTAAATTCAACAAACATTTATTAATCAATCAGTTAAATTTTTAAGCAACTACTATGTGCCAGTCACTGTGTGAGGTGCTGGGGATGGGGAGGAAATGTCTGTCTGTATGTCTGAATACCTGTATATGAATGCATATTGTGAATATATATGTATATATAAACAAACAATTCCTACTCTCAAGAAGCTTAAATTCTAATGCATGCCTACTATGTACAAACACCTGTGCTAGACAGCAGTCCCTGTCCTTAAAGAGCTTACATTGTGTTGGTGGGAAGCTAGGGGGTAAGGTGTTTACGCAGATAAGTAAATATGACATAATTTGAGGATAGAGTAAGGAGGGCACTAACAACTAGGGTTTAACTAGGGGTTAACAATAAGCTGTGTGGAGTTGATTTGCATTTGTTTGTACTAGCCACATTTTTTCCTTGACTCCTTTGGATATAGAAAAGTTCATATTTTCTAGTGATTTTCTCATTTATAATTTTTTTAATTTAAAAAAAATTCCCAGAAACTAGAGGGTTTTAGGAAAAGCCTCATTTAAGAAGCAACACCTGGACTGAGTCATGAGGAAGCCGGGGTTCCAAGAGGTGAATGTGAATTTGGAGAGTATTCTAGGCTTGGGGGACAGCCAGGGCAAAGGAATAGAGAAAGAAAATGGAATATCATGTACATTGTCCTGTTCGATCTACACTTTATTGATCTCTTCTGCTTACAGCCATTGCTATGCTAGTATTTAATCATATGATGTATTGCATTGTTCACATTTTTTATGTGGGTTAATCTTGTTTCCTCAATCAACTGAAAAAACTCCTTAAAATTTTCTTCAACTCTTTAAAAGCAACAATTTTTTTTTTTTGGTTGTTCAACATTTTTATTGATGATTTAGATGAAGGCATAGACAATATGTTTGTCAAATTTGTAAATAATACAAAGATTTAGTAGGGATTGATGTAGTCCTAAACTTTTTTTAAACTAAAATGATTAATTGATCATATTATTTTAGCTTTATTTCATAATCCTAATGAGTAATTCACTTTTTTCAGAATAGGTAAAGAACCCCATGCTTTGCAGTTGCTGTTTGTGTGTTAACTTTCCCCATTAGATTGTAAGCTCCTTGGGGTCAAGGATTGTTTTTCTTTTTGCTTCTATTTGTATCCCTAGTGCCTGATACAATGCCTGGTATGTGGTAATACTTAATACATGTTTGTTGGCATCCAGAGATTCTAAATTGCTATGACTACATGGTTGTTCTTCATGCTCAGAGAGGACCAAAATGACATCACTATGTTGGGGTCAATGTACAGTGTATCCATCTGTGACTGATCAAAACGATCTTGTAATGCTCTACCACAGGTTGGGGCACAAGTAGTCCATATGAACATTTGGAGCAGAGATGTCTCTAAATTTGTGCTTCTCATGTTTCTTTTGAGCTATTGCAATTCTGCTTTGCTCATCGAGCACAGGACCATCTTTGATATGGGCACACCATGTTGGGTGGTCCCATGCCAGTATCTTCCATGTCTTATAACTGATTCCAAAGTTCTTTGGAGAGGGTCCTTGTATCATTTCTTTTGACCTCTGTGTGAGTGCTTACCTTGTGTGAGTTCTCAGTAAAATAGTTTCTTAGGCAAGAGTATGTTTGGCATTTGAACAACATGGCCAGCCCATCAGAGCTAAAAGCAGCAATATAAAATTATACTTCTTTATCCCTATTAACACCCTGTGTAATGCTTTTGCAGATACCAGGTGCTCAGTAGTTCATTGATTAATTCAAAAGATATTAGATAACCTACTATGTGCAATGCAATACTCTTTCTAGATTTTAGAGGAGTTACAAAGTTATATAGATATAGATATATATGATAGTTCCCAACTTAAGATAGCTTAAAATCTAGTAAGAGAAATGACAAGAATATAGCTAAATATAATATGAATTAGAATATGACAAATACCTTTAAAAGCTACTATGAGATCATATAAGGGAGAGACCACTTCCAGCGGCTGTAATTGGGGAAAGCTTTTCTGATAGTATCTGGGCTGGACTTTGAAGAATGAGTAAGATATTCATAGAAGATCATAGAGTGGATATAACAACAACAACGACTAAATTATATAGCATTACTATATGCCAAGCACTAAGTCCTTTACAAATATTATCTCATTTGATCTTCACAACAATCTTGCAGGGTAGGTGCTATTATTATCCCCATTTTACAGATGAGAAAATGGAAGCAAACAGAGGTGATTTGCCCAGGGTCACATAGCTAGAAAGTGTCTGAGGTCATATTTGAACTCAGGTGCTCCTGACTCCAGGCCTGATGCACTATTCACTGGGTCACCTAATTATGTTCAAATTATAGGAAACATTGTAAAAGGGGTGGAAATGTTTGGGAACAGATCATAGAATCTGACAATGGAAAAGGACTTTGAAGATCTTGTGGTCCACTACTCTCATTTTAGGTCTGAAAAAAGGTAAGTTCAATGAATTGTCCAGTTTGGCTCTAGTATAGTATATATGGCGACTGAGTGAGGTGGGGAAGGGACATTGTGAGCTAAGGCTGGAAATATAAGTTGGAGTCAATTGTAGAGGTCTCAGGACTTTGGCAGAATAATGGTATACTCAGAAATTTTTAGTATGCCAGGATCAAATGTCAGCAGAGCCCATGGGGTGCTGAGCAGTTCCTTACATTTTATTCCACTGCTCCTTAGGGAATGTAAGGTATGTACTTTTCCTTAAGAAATTTTTAAACCAGAAAATAACCAGTAATCTGCATTCATAAAATCATCACGATGGTTTTTGAAGTACTTTGAAAACATGGCAACAGATGCTAATGGATGGTGCTATATCAGTCACTTACCAGATGGCTCACAACACATCTCTCTTATTAGTTTGATGCAATAAATCTGCATTTCCCCTTGAAACAGTTTCTAGAATATATCCATAACTTTCCCTTCATGTAAATGTATATATGTCCATATATTTGGATATACACATACATACCCAAATATATACATAATTCATGTGTATATACACAAATATGCCTACACAAATATATATGTTTATCTATATACACGCATGTATTCAGATATATTTTACACATCTGGCTCCTATAATATCAAAATAAAATTATGGGGGCAGCTAGGTGGTGCAGTGGATAGAGCACTGGCCCTGAAGTCAGGAGACCTGAATTCAAATCCAGCCTCAGACCAAACACATGACACTTACTAGCAGTGTGACCCTGGGCAAGTCACTTAACCCCAATTGCCTTGCCAATAAATAAATAAATTCTATAGAAGACTAATCTCTAGTTTATGAACTGTGAACCTTGAGAATAGAAGGAAAAAAAACTTTGATCTTAATTCTGCTATCTTTTGATGACACCCCTTGCCTAATCCACCATATCATGTTTTGCAGAAGTCATGGCAAAAGAATAATAATCCTGGTTTGTATATGTAGCACTTAATTCATAATAAGCCTATTAGGTAAATAGTGCAGATAATATTATACCCATTTTACAGGCAAGTAAGCTGAATATTGAATAAGCTCCACTACTTGCCTAAGGTCATACAGGGGCCAAGCCAAGACTTGAACATTAGTGTGGCTTCCAGTTCCAAGCTCAGTGCTGTTTTCCCTATAGCGAGTTTCTTCTTAAGGAAGATGAAGTTGTGGTATAGTTGTTAGACATCTCAAGTGAAATCTAAAACCATTAGCTTTTCTGACAAATAGCACAATTCATGCTCCATATGAACTACAGTTTTATCTTCTAAATATGAAGAGAAGATCTTGATAGGTTACCAATGCTGTGCAGTTGCTTGGAATGTGTCAGGGTTCAGCTCAAACACATAAGCCTTTCCTGATTCCCTCTTCCAGTACTTCATATTTACTTTATAGAGATTTTGCATCTATTTCAATGTTTACATACTGTTTCCCTGATGGAAGGTAAGATTTTTTTTTAAACAGGACAGGGACTGTTTGGGTTTGTTTGTGTATCGATTGCTTAACACAGTGCTTTAGCACATAGCAGACAGTTCAGTTTGTCTTCACCTCTCTAATTCCTTGCCCTGTTGTCCTGTGGGCACTCATCCCTTGCCAAACCTCCATCCTGTATTATTTCAGCCTCCTCCTGTTTCTGCTTATGTGTTGCAGAACTGGTCTGGAAGTCCTTGAGAAAGGTATCTGAAATCACTCCTCTCACTGCACTCTCAACTGTCTCCAGTTTGGCTTCGTTCAACTGAAACTTCCCTCTCCAAAGTTATCAGTTGACTTTTAATTGCCAAGAAAATGGCCTTTTCTCAATCCTTATACTTGACATCTCTATAGCCTTTGACAACCTTTGTTGATCACCCTTATCTTCTGGCTACTCTCTCTTCGCTAGATTTTTGTTTTGTTACTGCTCTCTGTCTCTCTTTCTCTCTCTCTCTCTCTCTCTCTCTCTCTCTCTCTCTCTCTCTCTCTC
>NW_020954576.1:35253351-35322495 GCF_900497805.2 Vombatus ursinus
CTCTCTCTCTCTCTCTCTCTCTCTCTCTCTCTCTCTCTCTCTCTCTCCCTCTCTTCGTTCTTCTCTTATTTCTTCTGCTTGTCTGATCATCTTTTCTTGGATTCATTTGCTGGATCTTCATCCAAGTCAATGTTGATCCCCAAAGGGTCAGTCCTGGGCACTCTCTAGTTTAGCTCTGTAGTATCTCACTTGGTGACCTTAGCAGGTCCCATGAGTTCAATTATCATCTCTATGAAGATTATTCTCAAATCTATATATCCAGGCCTGATCTCCTGAGCTTGCCTTGCAATAACCAATTGATTCTTTGATGTGTTGAACTGGATAACCTACAGGCATCTCAAACTCAACATGTCTCAAACAAAGCCTATTATCTTTTCCCCAAAACCCTCCACTTCTCTGAACTTCCTGATTACTGTCAAGAGCACTGCCATCCTATTGGTCACTGAGGTTTGCAACCTTACTACCATACTTACTCCTCATTTGCACTCACCACATGTATCTAGTCTATTGTCAAATTGTGCCGTTTCTACCTTTACGATGTATCTTATAAATGTAGCCTTCTCTCCTTATATGGCTGCCATTCTGGTGTAGGCTCTCATCACTTCATACCTGGATAATTGCAATAGGTGTCTATTTGGTCTCTTATGTAAATCTCTCCCAAGCCCAATTCATCCTCCCCTCAGCTGCCAAAGTGATTTTCCTAAAGTTCAAATCCAATCACATCAACCCCTTACTCATTAAGCTCCAGTGACTTCCAGCAGTTCCAGGATCAGACGTAAACTCTTCTTTTTCGTTTTTTAAAACTCTTCATAACCTGATCCTTTCCTATATTTCCAGTATTTTTATACTTTACTTTCTTTCACATATTCTATTATCTATCAATATTGACTTTCTTTCTGTTTCTTGTACATGACACTTTGCCTTCCAACTCTGTGCCTTTTTGTTGTCCCATGTGCCTGAAATGCTCTCCCTTCTCACCTCCACTTCTGATTCCTTTGGAACTCAGCTCAAGTCTCATTCTACAGGAGGTCATTCCTCCCACCCTCCCCCATTAAAGCTTTTCATTTATACTGCATATATCTTATTTATACATTTTTGCATGTTTTCTCCTCCCTTAAAATGTGATCTCTTTGAGGGCAGGGACTGTGTTTTTGCGTTTGTATCCTTAGCACTTAATAAATGCTTGTTGACTGACAGACACAGCTATGTTGACTGGGTGCACCATAAATTCATATTATCTAACATCAACTGTACCTTCACTGCAGCAAGGAAATTCTTTTTGATTCTTCCTTAATTCATTCCTTTCTTATTCTCCACAGAAACTGTTCCAAACCTTCTTTCCTTAAGACTCTCACAATTATTTCCCCCCCCCCATTCTCACCTGAGAACTTCGTCTCTTAATTTATTGAGAAATTGAGATCATGCATGTGTGTGTGTGTGTGTGTGTGTGTGTGTGTGTGTGTGTGTTTGGTTAGGTAAATTACAATTTCTTCCAAGTGGTTGTTGATTTACCCTTAAGTTATTGTACTAAGGGTGTATCCCCAGTCTCCACTAAAGGTCTCCTCCAAAACCTCATCATGGCATGGAATTGATCCTGGATCTTAGAAGGCTATGTTAGGAAGATCCAAGCTCTAGAAACTCCACCAAGCTAGAAAGGTTGTTCAAAATATTGACCTGGTGATAGACTGTATTTTTTTAATGAAAGGGCCAGCCTGCCTAAGTTGTGAAAGGACAATTGACTCCCCATGATTTAAAAAAAAAAATTCAATAACTCATGAAGACTGTGTACAAAGCCATGAAGACATTGTAACATGCCTTTGTGGGGATTGAGGGTGGGGGAATAAGTAACCATAAAAATGAAATCAGGGCAGCTAGGTGGCACAGTGGATAGAGCACCTGCCCTGGATTCAAGAGGACCTGAGTTCAAATCTGGCCTCAGACACATAACACTTATTAGCTGTATGACCCTGGGCAAGTCACTTAACCCCACTGCCTAGCCAAAAAGAAATCATAGATCTTGTATCAAAAATTCCCCAATTCATTTGTGAACTGTTTACATATTTCATATTTCATTTTTCACTTTCATAGTTCATAATAAAATGTGTGGAGATAAGTGCCTACTCAGAGAATCTAATACCGCTTTGTCCTAAGAGTAGGGGTTGCTTGGATCAATAAATCAAAGACAATAAGCCAAGTGTGAACAAACTAGCTAATCATGTTGCGAAGAAGTAGAGCACTTGTACTTGAAACCATTGGATGAAATGAAATGATGATACACAGGAAGTATGTTAGGATTGACTGAAGAGTTGTAGTCATGCCCTCTGGATCTCATATAAAACAGCAAGCCAGTTTGGATTCTAGCTTTTGAGTAATAGGCCAGCTCAGTCAGTGGTGGCAGCAATTGCTGCCAAACCCCTGTGAAGGAATTCTGATGTGAGGGGAGATGAGAAGAGCCTCTGTTTCCTCCTACTCCCTACCTCATGCTTTGGCCAGAGGATGGCTTCATGTACTTGGAAGGGTCAGAGTATGTGGACTTCTCATCAGGGCTGAACTGACCCCACATGTATTCTCTAAGCTTATACCCACTTTCCCTGGATTCTGTATGTACCTGTGGAAGAACCCCCATTTTGGCTGTGTGTTTTATACCAACTGTTCTTATTATACCATTTTAATAAATACTCATTTCTAAAACTTAGTTAAGTCTGGATGGCTAATTGCTATCAACTGATAATCAGGGAGGGAATCCCACTAGTGGGGGCTCAGGAGCAATAACATCAAAAAGACATTGACATCCCAACCCCTTACAACAATCTCTAGAGCCCTGAGGAAATAAATAGCCAGCTGCTCTCTGGAGACACAGACAGCCAGTACAAGTGAGAATTGGGACAGTGAGCCCCAGAGCATATGGTACACATTTATTAAGTCTTTCCTTTGTTCATTGCAAACAGTGGAGGAGATAGAAAGATAATTAAGACATGGTCACTGTCTTCAATGATCTTGTAAACTAGCAGGAATGCTACAACATTTATGCAAATATGTAATATTATCCAATAAGGATATGGTAATTAGAATGCAGAATGGAATATGAGCCCCCCAAAAAGTAATTGGTAGTTTAGTCAATCCCTAAGATAAAATTTAGATCTGGAAGGGAGCTTAGAAATCATTTGGTCTAACCCTTTCATTTTATAGATAAGGAAATTGAAGTCTGGAGAGCTTACATGACTTTTCCATGGTCACATAATTAATTAATAGCAGAGCCAAAATTTGAACATAGGTCTGATGACTCGAAATCCAAAAGGTACTATGCAAGATCAGAGTAAGGAAAGATAATTTCTGACTGGGGAATCAATGCCTTTGAAAGATGACTAAAATTTCAAAAGATAGAGATGGGGAATAAGGTATATGGAAAAGAGGCAAAAAAAATCAGTAGACGGGTATAAGGGATGCTGAATTATTATAGACAAACTGAGTACATAGGTCATTTGAACTAAAAGGGACCTTAGGAATGATTCCCTACTCCAGTTCCCTCAATTTATAGATTAGGAATCTCATTACAAATGAAATCTATGCATCATTTTCCTAGTTAGATACAGAGCCAGGTCAAGAACCCAGGCCTCTTGTACTTTTCTACTACATCATTCTGCCTGCAGTTTAAATGACACATAATTGAATGTGGAGGGGTGGGGTGTGAGACAGCTGAAAATACAAGGACATGTCAAGTTGAGAAAGCCTTGAATGTCAGACTAAGGGGTTTAAACTGGAAGATTTGGTGTCTTGCTGTGGTAATACAAATATTATTACCAAGCCCTAATATCAGTAGTCTTATTGTGCATTCTTCATTGGGATTAAGGTGAAAGGAGGAAAGGGAGGAACTTTATGCTAATCTGATTTAGCAGATGTTCTGATTTCTAGGGATTTGATTGATTAAAAAGTGAGGTTTGCCCCCTCAGTTGCTCCCTATATCCCTCTAATCTTCCACCCCTCCCCATCTTCGAATATACACAGAGGCTAAAACTAATAGAAAATAGAACTAAAATAGGAAATATAATCAGCAAATCCATTTTTTATATATTAATGGGTACTTTAGAAGCGCTTATGATGATAATATGCACAATGACTACAATAATGTAAACCAAAAGAAGGAAACCCAATACTATGGATTTATAATAATTAAGCTTAATTCAGAAAGAGATGAGTACTTCCCTCCTTTTTTTTTGGAGGCGGGGGGACTATAGCTGTGTAAAGTTGTATGTGCTTTCAGATAGAGTTGGTTTGTTGTACTCTTTTTTAATTTTTTTGTACTTTTAAAAAATATATTTAGCATTTTATTTTTTCCCCAGTTACATGTAAAAACAATTTTTAACATTCATTTTTAAAACTTTGAATTCCAAATTCTCTCCCTTCCTTCTTCCTCAACTCTTCCCTCCCACCCCCGGAGAAGGCAAGCAATTTGATAAAGGTTATACATGTGTAGTCATGCAAAACAATTCCATATTAGTCATGTTGTGAAAGAAAACATATACTCCCCCCCCAAAAAAAATCTCTCAAGAAAAATAAAGTTAAAAAAGTATGCTTAAATCTATATTCAGACACCATCATAGCTAAGTCTTTCGCAGCTAATCATCTCACAATATTGCTGTTACTTTGTACACAGTACATTTCACTTTGCATCAGGTCACGTAAATCTTTCCAGATTTTTCTGAGACCACCTTGATCATCATTTCTTATAGCACAATAGTATTCCATCACAATCACATACCACAATTTATTCAGCCATTCCCCAATTGATAGGCATCCCCTCAAATTCCAGTTCTTTGCCACCAGAAAAGAACTGCTATAAATATTTTTGTACATATAGGTCCTTTTCATCTTTATTTTTTATCTCTTTTGGGATACAGACCTAGTAGTGGTATTGCTAGGCCAAAGAGTATGCATGGTTTTGTAGCCTTTTGGGCATAGTTCCAAATTGCTCTCTAGAATGGTTACGTCAACTTCACAACTCCACCAACAATGCGTTAATATCTCATTTTTCCCACATCCCCTCCAACTTTGGTCATTGTCTTTTTCTGTCCTATTAGCCAACCTAATAGGTATGAGGTAGTACTTCAGAATTGTTTTAATTTGCATTTCTTCAATCAGTAGTGAGTTAGAGCATTTTTTTCACATGGCTATAGATAACTTTAATTGCTTTGAAAACTGTTCATATCTTTTGATCATTTATCATTTGGGGAATGGCTCTTATTTTTATAAAGTTGACACTCTATATGTTTTAGAAAACAGGCCTTTATCAGAGAATTTTGGTTCAAAATTTTTTTCACAGTTACTATTGCTAACTGTATTTCCCTCCATCCTATTCCCCCCCAACACCATTTATTCTATTCTCTCTCCTTTCACCCTGTCTTTCCTCAAAAGTGTTTTGCCTCTGACTACTCCTGCCACCAATCTGCCCTCCCTTCTATCACCACCCCTCTTCTCTTATCCCTTTCCCCTCCTACTTTCCTATATGATAAGATAGATTTATGTACCCAATTGAGTGTGTATGTTATTCCTTCTTTGAGCCAATTCTGATTAGGTTCACTCCCCTCCCTACCCGCCCCTTCCCCTCCACTGTAAAAGCTTTTTCTTACCTCTTTTACATGAGGTAATTTACCCCATTACACCTCCCCCTTTCCCTTTCTCCTAGTACATTCCTCTCTCACCACTTAATTTTGTTTTTTTTTAGATATCATCCCTTCATATTCAACTCACACCTATGCCCTCTGTCTATATATACTCCTTTTAACCACTGTAATGATGAGAAAGGTCTTATGAGTTACAAGTATCATCTTCCCATGTAGGAATATAAACAGTTTAACCTCATTAAGTCCTTTGTGATTTCCCTTTTCTCTTTATCTTTGTATGCTTCTCTTGAGTCTTGTATTTAAAAATAAAAATTTCTATTTAGCTCTGGTCTTATCATCAAGAATGCTTGAAAGTCCTCTATTTCTTTGAATGTCCATTTTTTCCCTTGAAGGATTATACTCAGTTTTGATGGGTAGGTGATTTTTGGTTATAATTCTAGCTCCTTTCCCTCCAGAATATCATATTCTAAGCCCTCCATTTCTTTAATGTAGAAGCTGCTGTATCTTGTGTTATCCTGACCATGGCTTCACAATACTTGAATTGTTTCTTTCTGGCTGTTTGCAATATTTTCTCCTTGACCTGGGAGCTTTGCAATTTGGCTATAATATTCCTGGAAGTTTTCATTTTGGGATCTCTTTCAGGAGGAGATCAGTGGATTCTTTCCATTTCTATATTACGCTCTGGTTCTAGAATATCAGGGCAGTTTTGTTTGGTAATTTCTTGAAAGATGATGTGTAGGCTCTTTTTTTTGATCATGGCTTTCCGGTAGTCCAGTTGTTTTTCTAGTGAGATATTTCACATTATCTTCTTTATTCTTTTAGTTTTGCTTTATTCTTTCTTAATGTCACATAAAGTCATTAGCTTCCATTTCCTCCATTCTAATTTTTTTGGGGGGGTGAGGAAATTGGGGTTAAGTGACTTGCCTAGGGTCACACAGCTAATAAGTGTCAAGTGTCTGGTCTGAGACCAGATTTGAACTCAGGTCCTCATGACTCCTGACACCCAGCTGCCCCTCCATTCTAATTTTAAAGGAATTATTTCCTTCAGTAAGCTTTTATACCTCCTTTTCCCTTTGGCCAATTCTACTTTTTAAGGAGTTTGGCTTTGTTTTGTTTTTTTTTTTCAGTCAATTTTTGTGTCTCCTTTTTTATTTGGCTAATTCATCTTTTTTAAGGTATTCTTTTCCTCATTCGCTTTTTGTACCTTTTACCATTTGGCTTTGTTTTTTAAGGTGCTATTTTCTTCAGTATTTTTTGCATCTCTTTTACCAAGCTGTTGACTTGTTTTTCACGATTTTCCTGCATCAGTATCATTTCTCTTCCCATTTTTTCCTGTACCTCTCTTGTTTGATTTTAAAAATTCTTTTTGAGCTCTTCCATGGCCCAAGACCAATTCATGTTTTTCTTGGAGCTTATGGATATAGGAGCTTTGACTTTTCTATCTTCTTCTGAGTGTATTTTGATCCTCCTTGTCACCATAATAAGTTACTATGGTCAGAATTTTTTTTTCTGTGGTTTGCTCATTTTCCCAGCCTATTTCTTGACTTTTAACTCTTTGTTAAAGTGGGGCTCTGCTTCCAGGGTGGAGAGCACACTGTTCCAAGCTCCAGGGGTTTTGTGCAGCTGTTTTCAGAGATGCTTCTAGGGATCTGTAAGTTTTCAGTTCTTCCAAGGTGGTATGATCTAAAGAGAGGTATGTTTACTTCTTTCCTGGCCTGTGTTCTTGTCTATGAGTGACCACAAGCACTCTTTTCTGCTCTGGAACTGTGATGAAAGTCCCCATCCACTGCAGCCTCAAGCTCTGGCATACTAGTGCTCCTCCTTGCCCTGGGACTGCCACCCAGGTTTGTGACCCAGATCGGAGTATAGGCAAAGCCACAGAGACCTGCCTGAGTGCTAGCAAAGAGACCTCTGTAATCTGCTTCTGACCAGTTGTTCGACCCCCTTACCATCTGTGGGCTGAGAGCTGCAGAAGCAGCTACTGCCATTGTTGATTCTATTGTCCTCTTTTTAAAAAGAATCTTTATTAAAAGGATTTCTCTCATTGGGTGGGGAAGGGAGAGGGGCATATTCAGGAATAAATGGTTTGTTAAAACAGTTATCAGTAAAACCTTTTAAAAAATAAGCATTCTTGAGAGAGTTTACTTTCTTAAGTAGTTAAAAATTGTCCCATAAATCTTGAATACACCATTAATTTTGTATTGTTTAGAAAGAAGTTTGTTAACCAAAGATAGCTTGAGTTTTGTCCTGGTCTCAGTTATCACAAATCTTTAAATTTATGAGATATGAATTATTTTGTGGGAATTTCAATCATACAGCATTAGTCTGGACAACAAATATTTCTTACTGATTAAAAGTAAAATGGTGAAAATATACTTCATTTGAACATGTGAAGAGGTGGGTAGAGCAGCATAAGGACAAGAGAGCTACAATGCTAAATCCTTCTTACTTTGGTAAAGAAAACTGCAGAAGAACCGATGCAATTACTGAGGGCAGCCATTTTGTTGTTTAGAAAATTCCATGATATTAACCCTCTGGTGATATTGTCACAAAAGGCAGGGAGGGGAGAGGAAAAGAAGAGAAAGAAACAGCAAAATAAACATACCGCCCTTACTCTGCTGTGTCTGTGTTAATGCAGCATTGTAGCAGCTGCTTTCTTTTTTAAACAGCATTTTTGTTGGTAGTGTTGTTGTAGGGCATTTTTTTTTTTCCCGTAGAGTAAGCTAACCAGATTTGCAGTTTATAAAACTGGGACAACCTAGCAGGGGACACAACTTTCCATGAACTGTCTTCTGGGGATAATAATATCAGTAATCGGGAGACTGCCATGACAATTTCAGAGAGAGATGAATTGCAATGTGTGCAGTTGACATTTTTTGTTTGTTTGTTTTTTTGAAGAGTGACAAAGTGTCTGTGTTTGGTATTCACTTTCATCAAAACTGCGACACCATTTGCCAAAAAGTTGAATTCCAGCACAAGCTTCTGTAAACTCTTGAACTCAAAGTTATTTAGAGACTGAGACAGATGGCAAGGGCAGCTTTATTAAAGAATATCTAAATGGATTTGATTACAAAGGGTTCTATTGTCTCCTATTTTGTCTTTAGAGGCAAATTATGTGTGCTTAATGCTAAACGGATTATTCACAAATACCTGTCTTTGAGCCAATTCATATATGGTCTTTTGTTCATTTGCTCATTTATTTATCCAACAAATATTTACAGAATGCCTAAAGGAAGCATGGCATTGACTGGTTTGAGAGTTGTTTTTGTTGTTGCTGATTTAAAATTTAGTCAGAATTTTTGGAAAGAAATCATTTTATCACCAATACCACCACCATCGTCAAAACCATTATCATTGCTAAATCTTCATGCTGGGAGAATCCTTAAAAGGTCAGCTAGTCTCCTATCTTTCCATTCTCGTGGGAAGCCATCTTCATCATCGTTGGTCTCATAGTCAGTCCCTCATATCATCTAGGCCAATTAGCCTTTTGGGTTTTAGTTAGAATTAATGACAAAAAAGTGACAGTTTGATTTGGTTCTTTTGCTCTAAAGAAAAGCTGTTAATTGACCATGGACCAAAACTTTAGCCCCAACCCAGGCAATTAACTAGTGGGTTATAAGAAGCAAATGAGAAAGTGTAAATGGCTCAGCACTAAGCCTTTACCTCCAAATTAGCAACTACTACAACTGTAGTGGGTGCAGATAGAGTCTAAAAAGGGGAAGTGGGTTCTAAAACACTGGTCTTTTTAGGTAATATTTGTGTTTGAATAGTGCTTTCTGGGAAATGTGCCTTAATTTTTTTTTAATTTTCAATTGAGGTTTGGGTTAGAGGGAGTAAAAAACTTAATTCCAGCTAATTGAAACTTAAAAAAAAAAAGAAATGAAAAGAAAAAAGAAAATCTCGACTTAAAGGAATGCCTAGAAACAGGAATTTCTCTCACCATGGCATATTGATTATTCAACATTTCATTCATAGGTGGACCTTTTTTCTACCCTTAATTACAATGTACGCAAGTACCCTTTTCACTTATGCTGGTGATAAAAGTCAAACTAAGTTTCTTATTGAACAGGACTCAGTGGAGGTAATGTGGTATAGAGTCTGAGGATCTAGATGGCTGCTTCTTCTACCTATATGACCTTCAGCAAGCCAGGAGTAGGGGAAAAAGCACATGTTTTGGAATTAGAGAGCCTGATGATTTCTGGCTCTGCCATGATTATTGCTTGGATCACACTGTACAAACCCCTTACTTTCTCTAGCCCTCAATTTCTTCATCTATAAAATGAAATGGTTGTATTAAAATATCCCAAAATATCCATAGCTATAAAGCCATCAACTTTACATAGGAGAGGCATTTACTTACTTTGTAACATATTACATTTATTTCGCACTTTTCTCAAAATGACTCAATAATACACAAATGATACAGAACTAAAACAAGGGTAAGGTGACCATTTTGCCCCAAAGTCATCAAAATTTAGATGGAGCTGACAGTATGGGGAAAATTGAGATTAATTTTTGGGTTTTACTTCTATACAGGATGATGCATGATTTATGTAATTTTGAGGTTTTAGTTCTTTTAAAGGTTTTATTTGTAAATTCAATAAAAAATTTGTTTCTTTCACAAAGAAAGATGTCTGTTTCCTCATTGGAAAAAAATATGGGTATACAAGAAATTAAACTCAGTGATATATTTTTAAAAGCATATTACTTTTTTTCTTTTTTGGCAGTTGGGGTTACGTGACTTGCCCAGGGTCACACAGCTAGTAAGTGTCAGGTGTTTGGTCTGAGGCTGGATCTCAGGTACTCCTGACTTCGGGGCTGGTGCTCTATCCACTGCACCACCTAGTTGCCCCAAAGCATATTACTTTTTATAAAGCAATACAAAAATGCAAATACTCTGGTTTTGTTTGTGTGTGTCTGTGTGTGTGTGTGTGTGTGTGTGTGTGTGTTGTACTGGTGAGATTTTTCATATGTAAATTAAAAATACCTAAATATTAACAAAAGCAAATTTCCTGAAATCATGCAAAATTAAAATATTACTTTTAAAAACTGTATTTGAAATGTCCTAGGTTCAAGGACTTTTGTGTCTCTAGCTTCTTTAGTGTAGAGCCTTTTACTGAGTGGTTAATGATGATGATTAACATTTATATAATGCTTTAGGGTTGGAAAGAACTTTACATATGTATCTCATGTGACCCTTACAATAAATAACCCTATGAGGTAGATGCTATCATTTATTCCCATTTTACAGACAAGGAAATTGAGACTGAGAGGTTTAAGTGATTTGCTTCACGTGGCTAATAAATAACTGAGGTACAATTTAAGCTCAAGTCTTCCTGATTCCCAAGTACAGGGCTCTATCCACTATGTCACATATATGATTCATTAATTAGTTAATTAAGGCTACTTCCCTATCTATGGAATAAAAGACTACAGCATGAGGGTGTCTTTTTTTTGTTGAATCACTTCATAGACTCAACCACTGTGATTGATGAAGATGGTCCTTTCCCTATTTTGTAACTTGGAAACTAACTAATGGAGAAAGTGATGACCTTATAATTACAGCATTTATAAAAAAAAAATTAAAGTCTGGGAAAAGTACTGTGAGAAAAAGATGGAAAGAAATGAATTGCTTTTTTCATTTTTATTTTGAACTTTTGGAGAGATCTTGGATTTGTAGTTAGGAGACCTTGGTTAGAATGCTACTTTTTAGCAGTGTGACACACATCATTAGGCACACATCCATTGTTACGTTTGGGTGACCTTTGACAAGTTTCTTTGGTTCACTGTAAAAATGGAGATGATAATATTTACATTACTTACCTTATGGGACTATTGTTAAAAACACACACACATAAGCAAAAAAAAAAAAACACAAAAAAAACCACCTTGTAACCTTAAAACTCTATACAAATATTTTATTATTTATTTAATAATTGATTGCTTGTTAGTAAGTCTGTTTTATTGTCAGATTCCATAGCCTGGAATTGTTAAGACTAGGAAAGTCTAATTGTCTAATTGTTAAGACTAAGGAAAGTTTAGCTTGGCTGGGTCCTGGATGACATACAGTCCATTGTCAGAGGTATATTTGAAGCCTTTATAGCTTGGTAGGACCCACCAAAGCTTATACTCCACTCACACAGCCTTTGAAGACACATGGTGAAGCATCAATAGAATCCATACCATGTGAAGCATCGAAGTAGGATATAAAAGCTTCAGCTAAGACTGAAGACAGTTATCAACAGAAGGTTGGTGACTAGGTGATGTTTCCCCCCCACATTATGACAACAGTGTAATAAGGTATAAAGGGGTATCAGTTTGTGCTGGTGTTTGCAAAAAAAAAAAAAAGGATCATTGAAATACTGAATTAAATAAAGTTTAAAGTGAGTCTACTTATCTGGGGCAGTTAGGTGGTACAATGGATAGAGTGCCAGGCCTTTAAAAAGAGGACCAGAGTCAGGAAGACCTGAGTTCAAATGTGACTTTAGATACTTCCTGACTGTATGGCCCTTGGCAAGTCACTTAACCCCTGTTTGTCCCAGTTTCCTCATTGGAAAATGGACGATAATAGCACTTATCTTCCAGGATTGTTTTGAGGATCATATGAGATAATTACAAAGTGTTTACCCTACTGCTAAATGTTAGCTATTAATATATTAGCAATAATACTTGTAATCTGTATATTTAACATATTTGAATGAATTAATCAATGATGAGTGAATGAATGAAAACCAAATATTTCTTAAGTGTGTATTATGTATCAAGCATAACTTTAAGCACTGGAGCTTATCATACAAGCAAACAAGACAATGCTTCTTCCTCAGGTGGCTTGAATTCTCATGAGGAAAGACAATATAAAAGGGGAACTAGGAAGTTGGGGGGGTGAGCTTGGCAGAACATGCAGGGGCATGACTTGGAAATAACTGGGAAAGGACATGGTGACCACTTTCTGGAAAAAAATATGGTAAAAGCTCATCTATTAGAACCCAAGGTCCCAAGGATGGAGTTTAAGTTCTAGTGAGAAGATATTGAGGAAGATGGCAGAAATTTAGGTTGTGTGGTTTGGGAAGTGAGGATCCATATATGTGTGTATGGATTTGTTCAGCATATCTCTATATCTTTCTATCTCTCTGTCTGTCTTTCTGTCTATCTGTCTGTCTAATGTATATGCAGATATCCATTAAAATATATGTGTCCACTTATATTTACACACACATACACACACACACACACATACACTAAACACTAAACAAACCCATACACAGGCATTTGTTGTTGTTGTTCATCAATGTCCGACTTTTTGTGATCCCATTTGGGGACCTCTTGGCAAAGATACTGGAGTGGTTTTCCATTTCCTTCTCCAGCTCATTTTTCAGCTGAGGAAACTGAGGCAGACAGGGTTAAGTGACTTGCCCAGGGTTACCCAGCTAGTAAGTGTCTGAGGTTGGATTTGAGCTCGTGAAGAAGTCTTCTAATTCCAAACTTAGTGCCCTATCAGCTGTGCCACCTTGCTGCCCATATGCAGGCATAGCCTTACTCAGAAGTCATGCAATATTGCCATTTTGTCCACATATCATTGAGAGAGTTACCTAAGTCTTGTAGAGGGAAGTGATTTGTACATGGTCACTTGACTACTGAATACCTGAAGTGGCTAAACCAATATTCCTCTCAGTTTGGAAGAGGCAGAGAATGTTAAGAATAATATTTTTTGCTCTTAAAAAAATCACATTCAAAGATTTAATCATTTTCAGTTTTTTTGGTGAGAGATAGCTAATGATAAATGTTAACATCAAGATCCAAGAAGCTCCTTATGTGCCAGTTTTGTATGCTACATTCCAAAGGTAAAATAGATATTCTGCAAAATGTCGTGCCTTCCAATGAGTAGACTTTCATATAACATTTCTGTTGGCATTATAATGAACTTCAAGCCCCATAGTTTCTACCCAATGAGAGTACGGTATGCCCTTTCATATTAAATATTTATATATGATATAATTAATTAATACTTTGTAATACATATAGACAATGCATTGAAATTAGAAAGAGCTTTAGATTCTTTTAATATGCATTTCTTTTTATTCTGACATAATCATAATAGTTAGTATTCATATAACGTTTTAAGGTTTGTGTAGCATTTTACCTATGTTAAGTCATTTGCAAACTCCTAAAAAAGGAAAGTTGATATAAAGAATATATCCAGGTCACTGGAATAATATTTCCCTTTGTAGCATTATTTTTAGCCTACTATTACATGTAAAATATTAAAAATTAAAGGAACTCCCTTGTGTTTTATTTGCTATCACTGTACCTTAAAGCTTTGGGAATTTTTCGATCTTGCTTTCAGTACTTTTTTGAGCATCTGAACCACATTTTTCAGTTCTCTATATTATTTTTTCTACTTAGTTGTAGCATTAAGTTTTCAAAGATACAGAGAACAAAGGCCCACTGACCATAGATAGCTACTATAATATGAGATCGGAAGCTTAGGTGATTCCCACTATAGCGTACTATGTAAATGTGTTTCTGAAATCCTTAAGGTAAGACCTTTAAAAAAAATTGGACAGTTGTCAAGGATGGTTGATTTTTAAGACTTAACTACTTGAGCAGTGTTCATTTAAAATAACATATGAGTCTCTCACAAAATGATCTAAGCTGAGCAAACTGCCACTTTGTCCTTCCCTCTCAAGGAAGTACTGAGCTACTGGGGATGCTGTGACAATGAAACTTTTTTGGATGATACTCACTGTTCCTTCCTGATAACGTTTTTGTTGCATTGAGGTTCAAAACCTCAAGCTCCCAGACAATTTCCCGGTTGTGGCTCTGGGGTTAAGAAGATCGTTCCTCTGTTTCTCTGAAAATTAAGATCCACTGAGAGATATGTAAAGTAAAGCTATTATTTCCTTCTGGAAATCCATTTCTCTATTTGAGCTGCAAAAGCTTTTCCACTTTGATTCCTGTTATATTGAGGTCAGTAGTCCATACAACCTCATATAGTGCTGGGACAATGTTATAGGAATGTTCTAAGGCATGTCACCTGCTGCTGATCACAGGGTTATTTTGACTCTGTGAGATACCAGACCATTTCCTCAAGCAGCAGCCATAAATGGTACTCATTATTTACAATTTTGGTTCATCATAGCCAAGGGTGGATGACATTTGCAAAGCAGGCTGGGTAAATTCTCATGATTTCAGACTGGGAGGCAGTTTCCATGGATGGCAGGCTGCTGAAGTTACTTCCCTCTATCCTCTGAAAGTGCAGATTCCTCCATGAGCCATGAGAGACAGATGCGTGGTTAGTTGCTCTCTGGGGTACCTACTTTGACACTGCTAGGATCTACTCTTCAATTCCCCATTTGTTTTCCACATTGTTGGTTCTGGTGCCAGAGAAAGACTTTACAATGAATTTTTCAAATTCACTTTAGTGCTTTAGTCTTTATACTTTTGTGTTGGCTTTTACGGTTATCTAATACTTGATAAAATATAACTAGGATGCATCCAAGTAATCAGGATACAAAAGCATAAATTTTTAAATGGCACTCAGAATGCTCAGGTTGTATTCTAACATTGAAATGCATCTTTTTGAGGGGCTAATTCTATTAACATGGGTTGTTTTTTCCTGCATTGTTTTTTTTTAGACCTGTTGCCATTTTGAAAATTGCGATCGTAGACTTTTAAAGGTGAATATATGTAAATCAAATGCATGACTAGAAAAGGGGCCACTTAATTGGACATATGTTTTTTGTTTTGGACAATGGTTGACATCATACCCTCAAACATTTTTACTACAATGACTACCCTTATAATTCTTCCAGGGCACTGTATAAATTCCTTGAGGGCAAGAATTCCTCTCCTTTCCTCTCAACTCTTCTCCTCTTCTCTCCTCTCTTCTCCCTCCCCTCCATAATTTGGCTCATGACTATGTCTATATAAAGTACAGTTATTGGACATGTCACTGCAAAGTAATGAGACTCCATATATTTGGTTTTTGTTTATTGTAAGTAAATATATTGGAACTTTCACATTCAAATGAATATTAACTTTCAATGTACCTGCCTTAGGAAGTAACATCTGATCTGAACAATTGAGAACGCCATTCTAGTGCTACCATTGTTCAAAACATTTTTGTAAATTCACTTTTTTTGTGGATTCATTCTTGAAATTATTTTAAGAATCAGTTTATGTCATAGGGGGTAAAACCAGTCATTATGTGAGAGTTGTGTCTTTTTTTTTAAACCCCAAATAGCATTATCTAGCTTAATCATGCTCCTTATTCATGAGACGTGGCTCCAAATAACTTTTGGCTTTTTTGAAAGATCAAACACACCCTCAAAGGAAACATTTTTCTATTGTTGAAGATAGTCAGAAGAGTATATTGTTGGCTCTGAAGGCCATTCCAAAAAAAGTTTTGAGCAAACAGCAACATCACTACAATAAGTAAATAATTGGAAGGGAATGTCAGTTAATTTAGAATGATAAATTCTTGTGTGGCTTTGTGAAAAACTTGGTCACATTTCTTTGAAATCTACAGCTGGAATATTCATCAGTCATTTCTTTTGTCTAAGTCTTCTTAACTCCAAATAGATTTTGACTCCTTCTTAGAGGTCAGGCTTTAAATTCAGTTGTATTCTCTTGGACTTACCAAATGGCAAATCACTTGGGGTTATGGACAAGGTTTAGAAAACCCTTAAGGGTGAGAATCATTGCCCTGAGTACTTACCAAATTGTGAAACCCTAATACTCTTACTATGACTTTGGTAAAATAGATAACTATAATTTATTTATTTCTCATGTTTCCCTGCTAGACTGATGAGACTTAATTAGTATTTGGAAAATACTTTGAGATTATTACATGATGACACTTTACTTGCAGTAATTGTACCAACCTATTACATGTACTAATTAGAGAGGAATCATGTCATTGTAGATAGAGTGCTGGGGTCTAAATCAGGAGAAAACCTGGGTTCAAGTCCTACCTATGACATTTAAGTATCTGCAGATCTGTAATTCATATCACTTCACCTCTCTGTGTCTTAGGTAGCAACTGTTTGATGGAGGGAGTTTCCACACCAGAAGTTCCTCAAACAGGAAAAAGTTTCAGTTTGTTCCAGAATTCTGGTGTATGGCAATTAAAGTGTAAAATGGTATTTTATATATAGTAATTGGTCTTTCTTTAAATATATATATATAAAATCTCCATACATTCCTAGAAAGAGAAGAAAATCTTTATAAGAGATCCTATACTTGGTTTTCAGCAAACCCTATGACTGTGGTCCCCAAGGATTTTTGAAATATAAACTTGTTGCAAAATTAGATTTTTCTTTCTCCTCACTTTTATATTGTGCGTGTTTTTAAAGGACTCTTTTTATGTTTATTTTTAAATATGAAACTATACGGGTGATATTGGTGCATTTCTTTTTATGTGTCCAGAATTTAAACCTGGAGGCTATAGGAGTACTGAAGTAAAATTGGCCATATACAGTTAATAAATTCTGAGCAGAGATGCATAAATCAGCAAAGGGTATTTTTTAAACTTTTTTTTTCTCCCAAAGGGTAGACAGGAGGAGGGGAGAGAAGTATGTCTTTAGAGAATTGTTTTCTATCAGTTCAGAAAATAGAGAAAAAGCATCCAGCAATACCCAGTGCTGGTTAGCAGATTGTCATTTTTAGGTTTGATGTTCAGGGGTTTAATTGTCTTTCATGTGAACAATGGCAGGCGCTCTCTGGTGTGCCATGCTAGCATGATAAAAGGGGGCCGTTCTTGCATAGCGATGCCTTTTTTTTATTATTAGCGTAAAAAATTAGCAAGCTGGAAGTCGTTAGAAGGAGTTCCACTGGCATTAATTGTAATGCAGCCTGAATTTGTTTGCAGACCAGTGCAGCAAGACAATAGCAAGGGGATGGGGGATGGGGGTGGGGGAGAGCAATATTAATAGCCTTTTACTTATTGTATCATTTTAGTGGGCCTTAATAAGGTGTCTGCTGTCAACTGGAATTTATTTTTTAAAAAAGAAAGAAAGACATGGTAATTGATGTATTGCAGTAAGTATGGATGAGGGCTCAACTTGATTAATGTATGAGTCGGCTTTTTAAGGCATTTTAAAAAGGCTTCTTAACTGGGTCTTAAGAGACTGGCACAAGCCCACTGTAAACTACCTCATTGCAGTTGGAAAACAGCCTGACAGCTGCTGATGTCTCTTGAGGATTTTCTCCCCCCCCCCCTTTTCTGATCAGAGAAAACTGAAGTAATATAGTCCTCGTCAATAATTGCAGTGCTTAAAAATCTTATAAAGGGATTTCGACTCTTCCCTCTGGAGAGAACTTTCTAAAGGTTAAATTAGTTTTACTTGTGTGTGCTTCAAGTCTCTTCACTTCCAATGAGGAGCAAGTTTGGTTTTTAAATAAGCTGTTAGGGTATTGCTTAGATTTATGTCTTGTTGGATACGTACTGTTTTCATGTGTGAGATTGACTTGTCCTGTAAGAGATTTCAAATTCAGACCACTTTCTCTGTCTCCCAAAGGGTTGTGCTTCTGAATTATATTAAGTGTGTGTGTGAGTGTGTGTGTGTGTGTGTGTGTGTGTGTAAAATTCTCTTGAATTTGTATGGATGTGTGTGTGTGTGTGTGTGTGTGTGTGTGTGTAGCAGAATGTAGACAGGTACTCACCACCCCAGGGAAGTTTCCCTGGTGTCACTTTTATCTTCCTGTTAAACACCAAGGTGCTGTGCCAATCTCTGAAACATACTTCTCTTACATATTTCATTCCATACAAGTTCTGTATTTTCTCTTCATTGAAAGTTTTTAAGAGAAAGATAAGGTGTAGATCTGGAGTATAAATCACAGAGGAGCTTCAGGAAAGACATAAAAGAAAATACTTGGGCTCCTTGCTACCCATAGGTGCCAACAAAATGCCCCAGATAGTATTATACCCCTTTTGATAATAATAAAAAGGCAGATATCCCAAGCATTCAGTGTTGGCTGAAACTACCAGGGAATCACTTTGTAGGGGAAATTCATTTTTTATTCAAAACCATGGCCAAAACCTGAATTGAGATAAAACCCAGGAACATGAAAAGAAGATACAAAAGAAGGTATTGGAAGGAAAAACACATGTATGCTACCACATACATACACACATACATACATACATATATACCAGCTTTCTACAATCCCCTAAATAGTCTCTTTCACTCAACTGGGTTTTTAGAGTGAAACAGCAATCAAATGATCCTGTGAAATACTGAGCAGATGGATTGGCAGTAGCATATTTGCAGCTGGGCCTATTTGGAACACAGGTGTTTCAGCTTGCTTGCTGACTGGTGAGTGGGCAGGCAGGGAAACTCATTGGGTGGAATTACCTACTGATGTTTCCCAGAGAGAAGTTCACCCACTGTGAGTAATGTCATTCTGCTTTATTGCTTTTTTGGTTAGCTTTGTCTTTAGACGTAAGTTAAAGGAGGCATATATATCACTTTGGAATAATTCCACTATTTTTTTTTCCTAAGTAGTAACTCAGAAGTTGTAGCTAGGTCACAACAGATTCTTCCTTTGGTTACTCAATGGAAAAACTCTGACTCTGAGGAGAGTAGTCAGATTATCTCTATTTTAAAGAAATGTTCCTTTTTCAAATAGCAATGTATGTAAAGTGTTTTGTATATAAAAATGTTGCATAGAAGTATGCTTCAATAATAAAAATAGGAAATGGACAACAGAACGTTCAGCAATGCTAATGGCAGTAATTTCGTCCAAAAGTTTAACCAGTGTAAATTATTTGCCACAAAAAGAGCAAAAGACCCAAGAAAGCACCTTAGACTTGAGAAATGGAGAAAGATGGCTGCCAAAGACAGCATTCAGAATCAGAGAAAAGGAATGGGGAATGAAACAGTTTAAAGAAAGCTTGACAAGATAGCCAACTAAAGCAAAGTTATCCCAAAGGTATTCAAGGATAAAAATGGAGAAAGTTGGAAAAGATTTGCAAAAAAAAAAAAATTTTCTACAAACCTTCTTCAATCAAGGATAATGGAATAACCACCCTTGGACTGTAATATCGTATGCCCTGAGGTGTTTATGGAGGAGATAGGAATGTCACTAATGAGAACAAAGAGGAAAGGCAGCCAAATTTGAACAAGTATATATGGAGAGAATTAATACTGGAGGTACTACCATTGTGGGAACATTGAGGAACCCCGTATTCAAGGAGTTCTCTGAAAAAAGGTAAAATACTAAAGATATGAAAAATATCTCATGTCTTATTCTTTTAAAAAAAAAAGTGACCAAGAGAACATCAGTAACTACCCAGGATCTATGTGCCACCTCTCTCATCTATACAACATCTTTATGAAAGTCACCTGTAGGCTTGGATTCTTATAATCTAGCCACTGCTCAGATTTTTACAATCTAGCCAATAGTTCATAGGTGCTGAGATTCCTTAAGAGTCTGGCCAATATGGCGGATCTTTAATAAACCTTGTCTTGGGCTGAAAAAAAAAAAAGAAAGTCATCTATAAATTAACTCAGGGAATCCTCAACAAGAGCATTAGTGGAGAACACACAGATTTTTTTCAAGTAATTTTCAACAGTGGACTACATTTTTACTGTCTTAAAATTAATAGAAAGATATAGAGACTATAAGATCCCATTGTGCTTATAGTTTGTTGATTATGAAAAAGATTTTGGGGGGCAGCTAGGCGGCGCAGTGGATAGAGCACTGGCCCTGAAGTCAGGAGGACCTGAGTTCAAATCTGGCCTCAGACCAAACACTTGACACATACTAGCTGTGTGACCTTGGGCAAGTCACTTAACCCTGATTGCCTCACCAAAAAAAAAAAAAGATTTTGATTCAGGAGAACAAAATGCTGGCTTATAGATTTTTTTATATCAAGTTGTCTCTCACCTATACATCAAGATTGTGTAGGATTACTTTCAAGATGTAACAGCAGAAATAGCACTATTCATTGACTCTCTGATAATAAATATCAGGCTACTTACAAGACAGTGAAATATATAGTCACAAAAAGTATTTGTAACTGTGATAGAAGAAAGCCAATGTAGAATCCAGGTTGAAATAGGATTCCCTATAGGTGATGAATTTCTTTAGTTGCTTTTGTTTGTGTATGGCATAATGTTCATTGTACTGAGTCCCAAGACAATACAGAGCCTCCTTGATGAGATACATAATCACTCAAAAAAGTGAACCAGGTGGATAAAAAAAGTCTATTGCCTACATTTGACCATATAGTTGGGTAGACACCCTATAGAATTTGTGCAATAGTATGTATATCTGGGTTAGACAGTACAGATGAATAATTGAGCCATGCTCAGAACTGAAAAGGAGGAAGAGAGAAGTCTTGATTGTTTTGGGGAAATTCAAAAGTTCCTTTACTAAAGCCAAGCTTCCCATGAAAGCAAAGGCTTATCTTAGTAATACTAAGTAAAATAAGTAAATAATAAGTAAAACATTAACCTTTTACCGTTGTTGCTATATGGCAATGATACATGGAACACTACTGCCTCTGGAGGACCACAGATGAATATCACACAGAGGGATGACATGATGGGTATGAGCAGGCTGCAACATATAACCACAGAGGTACTCCAAAGAAGAGTAGGATATACTCTGGGAAGGAATAAAAGATGTCATCAAGAATGGTATGATGGGAAGAGAAGATGCACATGTCAAAACCAAGGAATGAGAAGTGGATAGCACCACTGGTACTTTATGATTTCAGGAAAAAGAGAGAAAGATCTCTAGCACATTTGGTAGAGACTCCCTGTGGCAAACTATGAGAGAACATGGACAAGCATCACAAGATGAGCAGGTAGGAATGAGTTGTAATGTGCATCATTGGACGGGGGTAGTCAATCAATGAGACCACATAAGTCCATTTCAACAATATTAAAAATAGCAATACATCTGTTAATGAAGAAGACTACTTAATTACTAGATGTGGAAAATTATATAAGAGGCAAAGGGATGTCTTCTAGGTTGTGTATTCCCTACCTACCACACTTTGAAGTACATAGTACTTCATTCTTCTTTCCCCTCTAGGTGACTGGGTTGTAGCTCTTTGACACTCTCAACTGATACTTTTTAAATGATCTCCTACCTAATGACAAAGAAGCTGCAGAAACTATTTGGCCGTACCTCCCTGATTCCTAGGTAGCTGGACTGTGGAAACCTTTGGTTACCTGGGATCCTGATGTTAACTGTAGGTCTTATCCTGCTAATGACATTCCTATACATGAGACGGCTTCACTACCTCCTCCTTTTCTTCATCTGCTCTTACAAAAACTAGAACTTCTTCCCAAGCCTCTGTAGGAAGACTGTTAAAATGGATTTCATTCCTTCAGAATTTGTAAATACAGGAATTTTCAAGAAATGTATCCAAAGAAATTTGGGGAATAGAATATTATTTTCTTTTTTACAGTAGAACGCTATGTTTAAGACAAGACTTCCCAATATGTCAGTTCTGGCAGCCATATGGCTATCAGCTACTTCAATACCAGCAGCTTGTACAAAAAGGAAAAGCCTGAAGATACGATTGCTAAGATGTTTTGGTGATTTTTTTTAATATGAGGTGCTGAGGACTGGAGGAAAATATCCTAATTTTCTTGTAAAAGATTGGTCTTATCCACATTAAGACCATGGGGCAGGTAACTGTCAATCACCCAACATGCTACCCCTCACTCATGCTAGAGCTCTTTTGCCTAAGGGTATCTATTAATCATTGTGTGTCAGCATTGTTTAAGTCATTCACTTCAAGGTTGTTGTAAAAAAAAAAATTAATTAGATTAGATAGCTGTTAAAGTATGAAAAAAAAATCAAGAATGCATTAGTCAGTCACCAGTATTACAAAATAAACAACATTCCACTTACTTGCATAGTTACAGCATTTCAGTACCCAAAAGAAAACCAAGAGTAAACAAATCAACCAAAAACCCTATCCAGGTTGGAGTGCACTACTCCCGGCTGTAGCCACTGGGACATAAGCAATTAGTATTTGACCATAACCATCTCAGCTCCCAGGAACAGCATGGAACATGAAGAGACAGGTAGCCTAAATTACCAGTTCTCTTTGACTCTAACTGGGGTTGCACAGGTCAAAGCAAGCCTCATCTCCAGATGTCTTTCTTCTACAATGACCCGGATCTTGTTATTATGGCCTCTGAGCCACTTGAGTCTGTGACCTTCACCAAAGTCCAACTCCTGTCTCTGCCCAAAGAGTTCCTGAATTGGTGTTAAAGACTTAGGAATAATGGGAAGAGATGTTCGTTGCTACAGCCATGCCTTGGAGTCTCTACTTCACCTTCAAACTCCTTGGGCCCTGTCCTTCAATGGACTAGTCTCACTCACAGTTCAATCAGTTTTTGCTGATAAAGCAATAAAGTCAAGTGGAAATGATCTCAGTCTTGGCAGACTTCAGGAAACACTAGCCACCAAAAATTTGTTCCCTAAAGATAGGATTACAACCAAGAATCGCCTACCCAGCAGAACTGAGTATAATGCTGTAGGGGAAAAAGTGGTCATTCAGTGAAATAGAGGAGTTTCAAGCATTCTTGATGAAAAGACCAGAGTTGAATAGAAAATTTGATTTTCAAATACAAGACTCCAGTGGAACATGAAGAGGTAAACAGGAAAAAGAAAATCATAAGAGACTTATTAAGGTTGAACTGTTTACATTCCTTCATGGAAAGATGTTATTTGTAACTCATGAGACCTTTGTCAGTATTAGGGTAGTTGGAGGGGACAAAATTATATGTATGTATATATAGATATAGATTGATAGAGGGCACGGGGTGAGTTGAAAATGAAGGGGCCATATCTGGAGAATAAAATTAAGGGGTGAGAGAGGAATATACTAAGAGAAGGAGAAAGGGAGAGGTAGAACAGGGTAAATTATCCCACCAAAAAAAAAAAAAACAGAAAAGAAAAGGCTCTTACAGTGGAGGGGAAATGGGGGAAGGTGAGAAGGAATGAGTGAATCTTATTCTCATAGGCTTTGACTTAAGGAGGGAGTAACATATACACTCAATTGGGTGTGGAAATCTGTCTTACCCTACAGGGAAATGGGGGGGGGAGGGGACAAGAGAGTAGGGCAATGATAGAGAGGAGGGCAGATTGGGAAAGGGAGTAATCAGAAGCAAATAATTCTGAGGAGGGACAGGGTCAAGAGAAAGAATAGAATAAATGGATGGGCGGGATAGGATTAAAGGAAATAGAGTTAGTTTTTCATAATATGTCTATTATGGAAGTGTTTTGCATAACTGCACATGTATAACCTATATTTAGTTGCTTGCCTTATCAATGAGGGTGGGTGGGGAGGGAGGAAGGGAGACAATTTGGAACCCAAAGTTTTAAAAGCACATGTTTAAAAAAATATTTTCACATGCAACTGGGAAATAAGAAATACAGGAAATGGGGTACAGAAATCCATCCTGACTTACAGGAAAATTGAAGGGAAAGGAGATAAGAGAAGGGGGGGTGAGATAGAAGGGAAGGCAGACTACGAGAAGGGGTATTTAGAATGCATGCCATCTTGGGGGGGGAGGGGCGAGATGGAGTGAAAATTTGGAACTCAAAATCTTATGGAAGTAAATGTTGAAAACAAAAAAATAAATAAAAATTACCATCATTACATAAAAAAAATTGTTCCCTAAATTCAATAAAGGGAAGAGGTTAGAGTCTTCAAAATACCTATCTTGACTTCAGTTCCTGACAAAGTTATGGAATGTATCATTGAAGAGAAAGTTTGTGAGCATTTAGAAAGAGTTATAGTAAGATTATAATTAGTTGTGATTGTAATAATTTATATATAGTATATCACATAGTAATTGTAATAATAATAAAAAAGTAATAATATGTTGTAATAAGTTGAGAATAAGCATGGGTTCATCAGGAATAGGTCATGCCAGACTAACCTCACTTTATATTTTGACAGACTTGTATCAGGGGAATACAATAGATAGGATATAGTTAGATTTTATAAAGGCTTTTAACAATGAAGAATTAATTAGAAAGATAGAAGTAGAAAAGCAGGACAGTCCCAGCTCTCAGAAAAGTTACTTCCCCCCCAAAAAAATAAAAGAAAAAAGAAAAAAGAAGTTACTTCCTAATAGGACATAATACATATAGTAAAGTTTCCACTACAACATATGGAAATGCCCAGTGATAAAATTATCTATGTTTCTGATGTTGGACCTTTGACAGTGCCAAGAACTTTGGTTCTTGTTTTCCAGATTCTTTTATTGGCCTTCAGTTGCTGTGGCTGCTCTGGAGGAAAGGGGCTGTATCATCTGTGGAGGCCATTTCCAGGTTATATCTCTCCAAGGCTTCCTCCCATCTGTGATGGTTGTGAGGGTGGCTTTGCATTATAGGCTGATTCTACAGTAGTCAGAGGGGAAATGGTAGGAGTTGTTTAACCTACCTGGAACAGGCCACCTCCTGTCTCTTGCTCAGGATGCCCTGCTATTTAAAACTAGGCTGGCCTGACTGCTGCATCAATGGCAGTTGTTCAACAATTAGTGGTGCTGGCGATTGGTGGTGATGGTGGCCTCGTTCTCACAGTGTTTGCTATCCTGGATTGTGACTGACTGCAGGAGGAAGTCTGGAAACAGAGCAGATGATCTGAGACATAATGCTATTCCAGGGCTTGCTTGCTTCCAGCCTTGCTTGCTTGCTTGTTAGTGGCAGTTAATTGACAATTGGTGGAAGTGTATGGGATTAAGAATAATAATAATAAAGCTAAAATTTTTTGTATAGCATTTTATAGTTTGTAAAGTGCTTTACATATATTATCTTTACAAATATTTAATCCCCACAATACCTCCGGGAGGGAGGTGCTATTATTATTCCCATTTTACAGATGAGGAAAATAAGACAGACAAAGGCTGAACAATTTACCTTAGGTTACATAGCTATTAAGTACCTGGGACAGATGTTCCAGGTCTTCTTGAGTCCGGATTCAGCACTCTATCATGCCACCTAGGCCCCTTTTCCACCAAGGTTGCTTTTCTCTGTGAAGGCTCTGGGGGCCAGTCTGTAGGTAGGACTGATAATCTGGAGGCTCTTGGACTCAGGCTAGATGGTTGATGTCAGCCCACAGGGAGGTGCTGAATGGAGTGACTCAAGGATTAGCCTTTGGCCTAAAGCTGTGTGACATTTTTATCCATGATTTGGATGAAGGCATATATGACATGCTTATCAAATCTGTGGATAACATAAATCTAGGAGGGATTGCTAATAGGCAGAATGACAGAATTGGTTTCCAAAAAGATCTTGACAGGCTACAATGATGCATCTAATAAGATGAAATTTATTAGGAATAAATGTACAATCTTCTACTTAAGTTGAAAAAAAATAAACTGTTCATGTATAAAAGTTAGATGACATTTTCTGTTAAAGACAGCTGGGGGGTTTAATGGGCTGCAAATTCAGCATGAATCAAGGTATGACATGAAAACCAAAAAGGAATAATGTGGTGATAAACTATGTCAATTGAGACAGTGTCCAGAGCAAGGGAAGTGGTGGTCCTACTATGTTCTGAACTGATGAGATCATTTCCAGAGTATTATTCTAGGTGCCGTGTTTTAAAAAGCACATTGACAAATTGCTTTATGACAAAGATGGTGAAAAGACTAGGACAAATTACATACAGGGATATTTTGAAGCATCTGGGAATGTAAGTCCTGGAGAAGACTTGGGGAGCCATGATCTCTTTAAACTGTCTTTGTAGCAAGTCATGTAATAAAACAATGTTATTTAGCCTCAGAAGATAGAACAATGTGAATGTTGTAGAGAGGAAGATTTGGATTCAATATAAGGAAAAAAATCCTAACAATTAGAACCGTACTTAAAGTGGAATGGACTGTTCCAGGAAAGGTTAAGTTCCCTCCCACTGGAGGTCTTCAGAAGCTGTATGACCACTTATTTGGATCTTCAAAGATGATTCCTATTCAGATAACAGACTGTACTAGATGACTTTTAGGGTTACTGTCAACTCTACAATTCTGTCATGTGGATTTCCTTTTCATACCTTGTAGGTGTTTTAATCAGGGAAAGCATTTCCATCAGAAAGGGGAATGTAGCTGGCAGGTGATGGAATTTTCAGACCTTGAGATATAGGAACAGACATCACCAAGAACCTCCCTCTTGGTGTCTTGTACTGTCAATATGTAGCATTACTTCATTTGTCTCCCCATCTCTAATACTCAGTGATCATAAGAATTTTAGGAAATGAAAATTAAGTTGTAGAAGCTTAACATCTGACCTTGGAAGATGATTTCTCTTTTAAGTCCAGGTATTATAGATTATAAGGTGTTTGGTGATAGTGATGTAAATGTAAGTCACTCTTCTTCATTCATCCATCTATCCATTTAACAAACATTTATTTAGCATTTATCATATACAATGCATGGTGTTAGATGTTAGGACCCTAGCATGTGAAGTAACACACAATTCATACCAAAACACATAATAGTTTTTCACTAATTTATGATCTTATTTCCATCACTATTTAACCCATTGGGGCAACTTTTTTTTTTAATTCAAGCTGATTCCTCAGTAGTTCTTCACCTTTATTTATCTTTCATTTCATTGTCACCATTGCTATCACCACCTTCATCTTCATTTAAAATTTATTCATTATTTATACCATTTGGGAAGATTGTTCAAATAGCATAGCACATAGTATTATTGTCTCCAATATCATTATTGTCTCCTCCTTTGCTAGAAGGGCAGTATTTCATTATTTGTATTTACTTAATTTTTTAAAAGTAAATATGTTTCAGCAAGACCTGGGAAAAAAGGAAAGAAAAAACCTCCACTGATATTATATGCCTAGAAGAAATTAAGTAGGTTAGCTAATGAAAACAAAGATATGTCTTGACCCTTCTGGTCCTTCTCAGTTTGACATGTATTTCTTATCACTCTACCCATCCTACTCAGAATTATTTGTTCTGAACAGAATTAAAAGGCCTTGGTCTGTGTTCCCCTTTGCTTGTCTGCCCACTCTGAAGTTCTTCACTTTTTAAATGGGTGAGGTTGGGAAAAGTTGGTCTATGATGTTTGAGTTCTCCAACAATAAGTTCCTGTTTTCAATGGGATATGCTTTGGTTCTTTCCCCCAGCACAATTTAGTAAAAGATGGCAGCCCATTTATTCATGGTGGCCACCAGTCATGTCATGACCTTTAAGGTTCCTTCAAACTCTAAATTTTATTATCATTGACAATTGTAGCTTTTAAAAAGATAAAGACTACTTCCTCTAGTTAGACATAGTATTTGACCTTTCTTATTAAGCCTGCCAGGAAATCCAAATAGACTTAGTGAAAAGATATATAACAGTACAAAATGGGTAACATAGGAGGAAAAAAGGTCATGTGAGAGGGTTGTTGTGAAGAAAGCACTTTACAAACCTCATATATGAACTATTATTATTATTATTAATATATAAACCAGCATATAAGTGTTATTTAAATGACCAGATTGTAGTATATAAATGTATAATCATGCTGCATAATGTTCCATTGAACTCAGCTATGTACTGCTGATTTCTCCAAATAGAATCAGCTCTACAGGCTTGCCCAAACTAGGTGCCCTCTTCATAAATTGTAGTTATGTTAGTAATGCATGTTAAGTAAAAGGCCATGTTATTTTGCATTGGCCCTTTTCATTTCTTTAAAAAAAAACTTCAAGTAGTTTGAAAAATACAGAATTAAGACTGATAATCAATAGATAGTCATATTCTTCTTCAATTGTGACATATACTCCAGAGTGTGGCTTCCTGGAGGCAACTGTTAAATTTTTGATGTAAGCGTTTATACTTTGGAAATAGGCAAATGCCACAAATTGATTTGATTTGGCTTGATTTATTGTTTTGTTGATTGTCTAGACTTAAGACAGTGAGGGAGAAAATGTTAATCAAATATAACTTGAAAGTGTGTTAAATTATCAGAGAACTGATTGTTGAATGTTTACTAACACACCCTTGTATATACTAGACATCTGTTAGAATAGTTGTGGCTCATGAGGGAGACAGTATATTTACTGCAGTAAAAATGATAATAATAATGACTAGTATTTATATAGTGTTTTAAAGTCTGTAAAGTACTTTACAAAGATTTCATTTCATTTTCACTTTTTCAAATTAATAGGCCATTCCTTCCCTTGGGAGTACCTGGAAAAGTTGTAAAGAAAAACATCTTTGATTGAAATATAGGAGAAAAAAATTCAGTGAACTATACAATAATTATAAGGCAAGAAAGTAGAGAGTATATTTTATATGTCACTTGTGGTCATTTCCTGGCATATTGTGAGAATGTGCCTATTCCATATTTCATAAGCCAGCTCACCAGAAGTTCCAGTGATTCACTGATACAGCAGCCGTAGTTACAGTGATAGCACTGAAGGTCCAACTGATTAATTGACTATGTAAGTGCCCCTTTGCTTTTGTCCTCACCTTTGGGAAATAAATATAGATATACTCATTGTATTTTTAAATAATCATTACTGTTTCCAACTTGCTTCTTTAAATCTCACCTTTAAAGTTAGCAAGTAGAGAAACAACCACCTTAAATCTGACATCAGAGGCCAGTTTCTGTGGAATTAGATAGGGAAATCTGATGTTACTGCAACTATCAGATGAAAATGTTTAGGGATCACTTGAGCAACAAAATTTTTTTTCACGAATGGGGAGTGTGCTAGGCATCTGATGTGTCTTAAAATAATGGAATAAGAGAATTAAGTGGTTCTATCGGCCTAATCAAATGAAACTGGTAGATTACTTAACATCAACATCCATGCTTGAGAGAAAACTGTCTAACCTCACTTATCAAAGCAGACTGAATTATCAGTGTGTAGAACTCTGTATTACATTCTTTAAAGAATAACACTGAAGACAACAAGTACCCTTTACCAGAAGGAATCCTACGACCATATATCTTGGGCTGCTTTTTTGATAGGAACCTTTTTATGTGGTGTGGTAGAATCACTCTTTAGTCAGAGTACTAAAGTTCTGTATTTGGTGAACTTGCTAGGACTCCCTAATAAATATTTTACATATTCAATAACAATATCCGGTAATGATTGAAACAGTAGTATATAAATACAACATCTGGGTGAAGGTAGGACATATAGTTGAGAAGATATGGAGGAGAATTTAGCAAAATATGAATTTTCTTGTTTTGTTCTTTAATAATTATAGACTCATAGGATCAGAGCTAGAAGGGACCTTAAAGGCCAATTGAGTCCATTTTACAGTGGCAGAGAGAGTTTAAGAGAGACACAGAGAGGTTAAGCAACTTTCTCTGAGTCACCCAGATAATATCTGAGATCAGATTTGCATCTACGTCTTCCTGACACCAAGCCATGCCACATCTCAGTCAGTCACTGAATTGTCAATAACCAGTTACTTCATTTTAAAAACAGTAGAGCTCAGTTAAAAAAAAATGGCTGTTTTTATTTGTTTAAATAATTTTGTTTATGTAGGCATAGCACAGTTTTCTGACCAATGATTCAGAGATGTGGACCATTTGGGGAAGGGAAGCCTGAGAAATGTAGGTTTGTCATTATTCTCGTGTTAGTTTTAAGCAGCTTTGGCCTTTTACTTGATTTGCGACATGAAGCTTTTATTTTATGTGTTAAAATTGCAAGAGAAGGCAGAAATTTTAAACCTAGGGGGCCTGGATTATCTAGTTCATAGTGTGAGAAAAGATTTTGGAAATACCTCAGCATGCTAGAAACCTAGGAAAAATAATTAATGAATGAAACAAGTACAAATATAATATATAAAATATATTGAGCATAAAATATCAGAAGAGCAATTTATTTAGTTGAAAGAGTTGAGTAACCACTTAGAGAAGCAGATGAACCTCTGGGCCTAAAGCCTTGTGATAAAGCTGCCAACAGGGTGGTCTTCATGGATTAGAGGTTGGTGTGAACAATGATCTCTGTTATATTTCTTTTGGGTGAATAATCAATTGATCTCTCAGTCAACAACCTTTTAGCAGCTATTTGTCAGGAGCTATCCTAGGTACTGGAGATTTTGTTGTTCATTCATTTCAGCCATGTATGAATCTTCATGGTCCCATTTGGGGTTTTCTTAGCAAAGATACTGGAGTGGTTTACATTTCCTTCTCCAGCTCATTTTACAGATGAGGAAACTGAGGCAAACAGGGTTAAGTAACTTGCCCAGAGTGTTTGAGGCTAATATTTATATAATACTTTAAAATATTCAAAGTCCTTTAGGTGTGTTGTTGAAACCACTGTGTGGGGTAGGTGTTCTTATCATCCCCATTTTATAGATGAGGAAACTGAGACCCATAAAGGTTAAGTGATTTGACCAAGGTCACATAATGAACAGGTGTGTAAGGGAAGATTTGAACTTGGGATCTTTCCAGCTCCAAGTTCAGCACCCTATCCACTATGCCACCTAGCTGCCTCTAGGTAGTAGTGAAAACTCCTCCACTACTTAAAAAAACAACTTTGTGATTTATTTCATTTGAGGAAAAAATGGAATTAGGAAAAGAGTAGTTTTAGAGAAACTATCCATGTACTATGATTTTTGAGATGCTGAATATGTGAGGGGCCATTTAAGCTTAATCAGTAAGAGGGTACATGTATGCAAAATAAATTTGCTGGCTTATAAACTCATAATATATTTGAAGCTTTGCTAGAAAATATTTAGCTGATTATGGACATCATAAAATGTCCCATCTGAGGTAATACATGAATTGTAGCCATTTTCAGGGTGATAAGTTAAAATGTACCTCACAAACCATTCACTGATCCAGCAGAAAGAACAGTTAATGAAGAGTCCTTGTACTTTAGTAAGAGATGTCATAAACATCCTGATTGCCAAAAGGGGTGCTTTCATTTTGCGCATTTGAAAAAGTCATCCTATTTTTAAGCCATGACATGATTTGGGGTGACTAGAATTGGGTTGATATAGCTTTCCTGATGTTTGTATAAGGTTTATTGAAAGGAATCCTGTCAAAATCTTCTACAGATAGAATCAGGGCATGTTCAGCTTCTTCTGTGGCTACTTCCTAATATTTGAGAAACATGGGTTATTTTTTTAAATTCAACTTTCCTCCTAAATAATCTTTCAATATCAAAGCATATTTGGAAAAGGGATTGCCTCTGATAACTGACGCTAAAATGTTGTAAGAAGTGTCCTTTTGATCTATCTGTATATATGTAATGAATCCATTTTTGTTCAATTGCTATCAAATTTAATAACAACCATGAGAACTGAGTTTAGCAAAAAAAAATTTCATATCAGCTGTTGAATACATACTTTTAAATATTGAAAGATAATGATTTGTACAGCATTGTTATATAATGCATTTCTTGTCTTCTGTTGTATGCATGTGACGAATTCCAGTCGATAAGCCCCAGACTCTGGAGTCAGTTGTCTGGCTAGTTATTAAGATTAAGATAAGTACTAAGAACGAAAGATACAGTGCATTGTACTACCCTTATGGGATTGGGCCACCTAGGATTCTGAGTGTAAACAATGAATTAGTTCACCCTGACTCCCTTTCAAACCTGAGGTGTGCAGTGTAAATATTTGTAAAATATGATGGAAACAGTTGGTGAAGATTATTTTTGCAACCACTAAATACTGAAAAACAAAGATTTTTACCAAGAGAAATCTTGTAAAACATAATTCAATATAAAGCTATATTTATAGTAAAGAGAATACTTTCCTCTTCCATCAGCATCCAGCACCCATTTTTAAGTTGAGGGGTTATTAGCTTGTTATCAGAAAGACATTTCGTCCTCACAGAATGTGCCAGTAGCTAGATAGTATAAGATAATTAAGTGTAGTTAGGGGTTTTTTTAAATGTAAGCTATATTAATAAAATGTATATATCCCATACATATACAAAGGCAAAGTCACCTATTAAAGGCTTCTCATTGATATTTTCTAAGAGAGAAAACTACATCGACCTCTTTCCTAAGCTGATGGAATGTTACTGAGGCACACTGAAAAGAGACAAATATTTTCTGAAGTACAGTCAATGATTCACACTAAATATAGTAAATATGAGCTTTGCTGCAAATTGGTAGGCAACATTTTCAGCCTAGCAAAGTTTAACTGTCTGTAACATCGCTGGAGGAGTGATAGAAAGGGGTAATTTAGCAAGCGCACCATAGCAACATGCTGTGCAATGTAGAGCACTGGGTAGCAATTAATTTTTGTTAATGAATTTAAAACTAGATGTATGGAAATGGTTATATGATATGTATACACTGCTAAACAGTTAACTAGTCCTTAGGGCTTACACTTTAATTATCTGTATGTAAATCATTTTGAGCAGAGCGACCTAATGAGTCAAAAACAGCCAGGAAACTCATATGTAGCTTTGTAAGGACTCCTAAACTCAAGGACCAAACTCCTCCAACCTGCAGGTCAGAGGGTAGGGTCATAAAAGCTCATGAAGACCCTGTCATCCATACCATCTTCTCTCAGAGAACTCCTGACTGCCCTTCATACAAAGAAGCAAAACCATTCTGCACATGCTCATTCTGCTTGTCACTTTCTTGGAGGTGAATAGTCTTGCTTGGCAATGCTTTGGCCTTGCACAGGGCTGGAACAAGACTCTCTATATATGTTACTAGGTACTTTCTTAGTCCTTTCTACTTAGACATTGCTGCAGCATTCAAAGTGTCATAGAAGAGTGTCTGAATCATTAGCTGCTGGAGAATTGAGGAAGAAGGAAAGATTGAATGGTGGTGGTGTGGGGTGGGAAGGTTGTCTCTTTCACAACTTCAGGAAAGTGTTCTGGGCTTCAGTGTTGTAAGAGGAGAATGGTCATAAGTGTATTTCTTACCCACCAGATGCCTCATCTTTTTGTTGTATAAGCTCTCTGCAGCTGAGGAGTTAAGATGTTTTGATAGGATGCATTGAATGAACAGCATTTTCCTTGGATTTAATGCAGCTTTGTAGTAGAGTAGATTTACAGTCCTGGAGAAACCCAATTTAGAGAGACAATACGCCAAAGAATAATGAAAACTGTTCTGTCGATGCAGGGTGCTAGACTTAGATGACTCATGAGATTCATTTCAGCCCCATCATCTCTGATTGGTTGGAAGAAAAGGATGTATTTGTATAGTTAGAAAGAGAACATGACAGAATATGAAAATTACTCATCTTCCACTGGAGAAAGTCATATTAGAAAATTAAAATTTATCTCTTTCCTTTCTACTCCAGTTAAATCATGGTGCCTTTTGAACTCCCTTAAGGCATATACTGAAATTCCCTCTCTGCTGAGGATGAAGATAAATAGCTAATAGGCTTTTCCCCCCTTGTGTACAGTTTATTAAGTACAACTAAAATTGGAACATAACACCATGTTAGAACAGATTTATAATGAAAATGTTAAATATTGCTTGGAAACTTTAGAGAAGGAACATTTACAGCTTCACACACTTTAAAAACTTTCATAATACAGAGTTGTAATTGAAAGAAAAATGCACAACATGCATTTATGTAGTGTAACTGGTGTTATATGCCTTGCCTAAGAGTAATCAAAATAGAAGATTAACTGCCCCTTGTCTTACATATTTTGAAATAACAGATAGGTGGTCACCCTTCCATATATTGCAATTGAATTATCTAACATTAAAAAGGACTCTGGTCTAAGCTAAATGCTGAGAGTTAGAAAAGTAGATCTTCTATTAATGATGATCCTGTTTGTTGTATGACCATAGCAAGTTACTTAGGCCTGATTTACTAAGCAACTAACAAAATTTATTCTGAGCCTACTATGTACAGAATCCTGTTACAAGAAGAGTTGCAAAGGAAGAAAAATACAGTCCTAGCTCTTTCTCTATTTTTTATTAGCTACCTAAGAAACGTCAAACTACTGTCTAAGTCAATTTGAATGAAAAGTCAAAATGTCATTATTGCCAGAAGACCCAACTATCATTGACTTGTATAGAAAACAGACTCTGAGTTCTATTCATTCTTTCAATTGTTACTCAACAACCATCACACCTACTTTGTGTAGACACCTGTTATTTACCTTAATTTGTTCTTGTGGGACAACTTATGTAACCCGATAACAGGGTTTTGAGAGAAAAGGGCATTTAAAAATACATTTTAATTATCATTCAGTAAGCATTTATTAAGTACCTGCTGTGTGCCAAACACTGTGCTAGGTGCCATACTAGGAATAAAAGACAGAAGGAAACAGTTCTTGCCCTCAAGGAGCTTGTCTTCTATTGAGAGGAAAATAACATACATAGAAAAGTAAGTGCTTCTATCTATCTGTCTACCTATCTGTCATTATCTATCTGTCTGTCTGTTTATCTCTCTATCTGTCTATCTATAGCAAATACAAATGGATGAAGGTGGGAAGGGGATAGATACTAGTAGCTGGAGAAATTATCAATGACCTCATATAGGAGGTGGTATTTCACATGAACTTTTAGAGAAGCTAAGCATCTAATATATTTCATATGTGGAGCTGTTATGTCCTCATTTAAACCTACCCCTCATCCAACATATGTAGATTTGTAGCTGAATCTAACAACTCTCATTAGATTATAACTGCCTTTCTATTAGGAAAGTGGGTTCTTAATCATGTGTGTGTGTGTGTGTGTGTGTGTGTGTGTGTGTGTGTTTTGAGAGGGAGAGAGAGGTAAACCCCTTTGGCAATTTGGTGAAGCTTATGGACCCCATTCTCAGAATAATTTTTTTGAATGTATAAAACAAAATACAATGTCTAGACAGTATTCTTGCTTTTGTCATAGGACACTTACATTTAGTTGGACTGACTTCAGAAAGAATGGAACTGTAATTGAGACAAACCTGGTTTGTGGCTTTCTAGAAGTGCAAACCATTGTAATTGCTATCTGGTATATTTATAGAGGTTTACTTTGTTGGACAGAGCTTTCTCATTCTTTTCCTTTCTCCCCTTTCTCTCCCCCTCCTCCCACCCCCAGCCTGTTCTACTCATTTTCTTCAGAACGAATTTTATTTTCATCTTAGAATCTCTGCATATTAAGATAACAAGCACAAAGGAGAATGCACCCAAACAGTGTGTAAGACAAAATTAGGGCAATACTTGGGTTCTGGAGGTCTATAATTAAAGCTATCTAAATTTTAAAAGAAGTATTCTGCTTCAGATTTATATTCCAAGGAAACAAAAAAAAATTAAAGGAAGAAAGAATAAGGAAGTGAAATACTGCTAAAGAAACCTTTAATTCCAATGTATTCAACTTCCCATCAGAAGAAATGGCATTAATTCAGGTACCCAATTACAGTAATGTGGTTCAGAGCACCTCAATAGGTGTTTCAATCTCAAGCCAGGACTAACATTTGTAATCCTTTAAATGCACTTAAGAAATTGATGTTACAGCCTCACAATCTGTTAGGGGCCTTGCTTCCTGGCTGATTGCAAAGTATCCCACCATTAATTGGATCATCAGAATGTGATCCGCGTCCTGGTGCCTGGATTATGTAAGACTGACTTTGCTCTGACGTGTTGAACCAGAGGCTTCTTTTGATAGATATTTTGACCCTTAATGTAGATAAGTGGTATTTTTCATCAATCTTAGCTTGCATTAAAAAAGGAAAATGTCAGTTCAATGTGGGACGTTTAACTTAATTCAACATCTTTTAATTTAATACCTTGAAAAAAGTTAGTGTCCAACCTACCTAACGCTTTTGCTGATGGAATATTTTGTAAAGAGTTGCTAGAGACAAATTGTCGTCTCTTCTTTAAAAAAATAAATTTCTTCCATCCTTTTCACTTTGTGGGTGCTTAGAAAACAATATCTAACCAAAACCTTCACCATACTTTTTTTTAAAAATTAGAACACATCTTTAAAAACATATCTGACAACCACAATTGGTCATAATTTTTTTTAAATTGAACACATCCCTCTGTTATTATTGTTGTAAGGTATTGTTGAAAGGGCAAAATGGGGTAAACAAAGCCAATATGTGTCTCATTTGTAACGTACTTTCCTCTATTTGATTTACGGAAAAAACTATATTCTTTATTTGAGTCTGCTTGTGACCATTTGTGTAGATTGAGGCAGGAAGAAGGATTTTACTATTTTAAGGGCAAGGGGGGTAAAATGATTGATCCAGTATTTTATTTGTTGGGTGGTATGTATTTGACAGCCTCAGAATTAGGTTTCTCAGTGGGTACTCGTGAGGTCCTGGCAGTTCGGAATACCTGACTGGTAAGACAATAATTCATCTGCCAAAACTCACTAACCTTCTGCTTCTCTTTTTGCCAAAACCATCAGTGAAAGCACCCTAATTACCCTAATTGTGCCAGAGGCTCTTGTGTCAGGGCTTAGATCTTGCTAGCCAACAAAGAGGCAAAGAAGGGGATCTTAAAATTTGTTGACTGCTTTCTGGATCAACAGTTTCAAACTCCATGGTGTGGCTCAGCATGGCCTGCTGTCGGGGGATCGAGTTGTGAGCATGTCACCAATTCTTTAATTAGAGTCTTGGGTGGCATTCCAGCTGCTGCTTCATCCCCAGGTAGAAAGCTGATCCCCCTCTTGCCTTAAGTGCACTACAAGGTTGGAAAGCAAAGTGGAGCTTTTGATGGAATGCATATATTGCCTCCTCATGCTTTGAAGACAAATGGAATTGCATCTGTGCCTGCTACATCCAGCACACTGGTGCTCCATTTCAAGAAGTGTTGGGTTAGGATTTCAGTTTGCCCTTCTTTCCTAATGGGGTCCCTTGGTGGTGAGTGCCATCCAAGTACAGGATGGATGAGATGCCCTAAAGACCTGTATCAGGCTTTCCTTTTAAGCAGTGCCTTACTGAACTGTGAACCAGGGTTCCCTTGAACTGTAAGAGGATATGAATTCAACTTTGAGACAAAAAAGAAAAAGGAAGCGAAGAACTCTTCCTAGCAGAGGTGCTGTAAATAGGTCCACAGCACAGTGTTTCTGAGTATGACTAATTAGTGCATCCCAAATGATTTCCTTGTATTGCCAAGAATTTTGTTTAAATCTACCTCCATCTCCTTTTGAGACAGAGTAGTACAAAATCTCTTCTAGATTCATTCTGTCCAATACCAGTCACAAGTTCACAGGGAAATTAAATTCTCTTTTCTTTAATGATGGAACAACCTAACATCCCGAAAGGATACTTAGCTTGGCATTGAGAAATGTAATCAGACATTAAAACTGATCCTCATTATACAAGATCCTTCAAAAAAAATAAAAGCGTATGTGCCACCCTATGCCTAGATGTTTCTCTCATGCATTCAAAACATAAACATTAATAAAGGAATGGTATTTATTTTATTTGCTGAGCCTGCATGAACTGGCATATAGATTTCCATAAGGTTTCCAGTCAGATAACAGACGCCTGCTTTTTTCTTTTCTTATTTCTTCTAAATTGCAAGGTACATCTGCCCTTTCAGGGTGGTGGAGAGGTGAAGAGGTGCTAGTATGTTAAAGTAAGCCTGCCATCCTCTATCTGCCCTATTGTTTTAGGCTTACACCTGGCCTGCCTCTGGCTGGAGGAGATATTTTTCCTCCTGATAGGCAAGAGCATGCTCCTGATCCTTCTCCCTTCCTGTTAAAGTTCCCTTTTGAATGGAGCTGGCAGCTGTTTTGCCAACTACTTGTGAACCCCTGCAGAATTTCCTTCCTGATTGAATTCCTGAAGAATTCCCTAGGACAAGAACAGGCCGTTACTGAGCAACCCCTTCTTCCCTGGAGTTAAAAGTAAGGTTATAGATGATAGACTTATCTCTTCTTAGCAATACAAGGATCTAAGACAACTCCAAAAGACTCATGAAGGAAAATGCTGTCTATAACCAGAAAAAGAACTATGGAGTCTGAATGCAGATTGAAGCATACCATTTGCTCTCTCCCTCTCTCTCTGTCTGTTTCTTCTTTCTTGTGATTGCTCCCATTGGTTCTAATTCTTCTTTACAGCATGACTAATGTGAAAATAGGTTTAATATGAATGTATATGTTGAGCCTATGTCAATTTACATGGCGTCTTGGGTTTGGGGGGAAGGGAGAGATGGGGAGAAAATTTGGAACTCAAAATCTTATGGAAGTGAATGTTGAAAACTAAAAATAAATAAATAGATTTATTTAAAAAAGTAAGATTATAGAAAAGTCAGAAGCTGGAAGATATGCTGAAGTACTTTAACTGATCTGTTAGAGGGCTACCATTATTGAGTCTCTTTTGGGTTTTCCTCCTTTTCCCCTTTCGTGTCTTATTCCAAACACCTTGATGTGACACAGGGTACCTCGTTCTGGCATGAAAGAAACTCTGAGTTCTTGAAAACTAGGCTGGCATAATATTGGAGGTCCTACTAAGCTAGAATGGCTTTGTGTATAAGCCTGGTGACAGACTTGTACATGATTATTTGAGGATTAGACTAGTTAAGTTTGAAGAGACTAATTAACATGCTGACCTTAAGGTGAGCCAGAGCAATTCTTGAAATGCTTTATAAACCTTCAAAACACCTTAAAAGTCTTAGTGTAGTTTTAAGCTATCAAAGCTCAAACTTATAAAACTACACTAAGACTTTTGGGACACACTGTATTTGTGTCAATTATTGTTGATGGCTTGTAGAAATGTAGATAGAGCACAGGTAATACTTAGAAATATAGGTAGAGGCAATAGCCACAGGGAAATCACAGATCCCTGAATTATTACAGTATGATATAACATGGTCTAGGAAATATAGTATTTTATATTTACATGCAACTCTTGAATCATAGACTCTCAGATCTGAAAGACAATTTAGAAGTTGTTTAGTCTAAAATCTAGCCCCCTGTAAAAGTACCCATTACCATATCTCTGACAAGGGGTTATCTAGCTTCCACTTGAACATTTCCAGTGATAAGGAACTTAACCTCACGATGTAGCAAAATCCCTTTTGAACAGATCTAATTGTTAGAAAGTTATATTAACTAAGACATGTCTTCATTTAACTTTCATCCATTGGTCCTAGTTCTGTCTTTTGAAGCCACCAATGCATATTCATTTGAGCTGAGTGATAACTAGGGATCATGTGTGACCAGGTAGTACTGTGGATGTCAAGATGATGGCTTTTATCCCCATTTAAATCAGTTAACTTTACTTCCTTCCATGGCTACACAGTGCAACTCTAATCCCACCTGGCAGCCTCATGAGTGTGTGCCTTGAGTCATATAGTTATCAGCGAGAAGGGAGATGCAAAGCTATCGCTGTATATAGAAAAATAGTTCAAAATATGTGTTCCATTGGCAGTGGATCCCAAATACTGTCTTCATATATAAATGATAGTACACATTTAGGATGACAAAAATAAAAAATCTACCTAGGTTCTAAGTATTTTGCAAGCCAAACTTCACCTACCCACATTTACCCTAGAACTCAGTTTCATTTGATGGCAATGAGGAATGATAGTTTAGAGAAAAGTACAGTATAACCACTACAGAATTATTTCATACTACTTAATAGTACATACATACTTAAAGCAAACTTATGGTGCTCATCCAAGGATGGGTCTAAGGCAGGGAAAGGAGATCACACCATTAAGTTATAGCACTAATGTAAGAACCAACCATACAGGTGATTTTAAATATATGCTGGACTCTATTTCTTCATTTCATACTTTGTTCAGTAGTAGTCCTATTGAGAAGATATTAAGGGGCAGCTAGATGGCACAATGGATAGAGCACCAGCCCTGGATTCAGGAGTACCTAAGTTCAAATCCCGCTTCAGACACATAACACTTACTAGCTGTGTGACCCTGGGCAAGTCACTTAACCCCATTGCCTAACCAAAAAAAAAAAAAAAAGACAAATGGGAGAAGATATTGAGAAGACACAAAGGAAATGGTTTTAGCCTACATCTAGGTTGTGCTAGAGACCTAGCTTTTGGATGTATCTGTATTTTGGGGGGCTTTTAAAACCAAGCCACCCTAAATTTCCTGTCTCTGTAAGAAACTACAGAAGGCATGCTGACCTTCCAACCTCCTTTGTGAAATAGTCTATGCCCATAGCTATTAAACAAAATTAATTAAAACAATTTTAAATTGTTAATCTAGCAAAGGAAAACTTACTGGCTATCCACTGCTCTCAAAGGTTGTCATCTGCCTGCTGTAAGTCACCATCAAAGTTCATGGATCAAACCACATCCAGCTGATTGCCTCTGAGCTCTGTGTTGCCTTTCAAGTATCCTCATCTTCACTAGCTAGACACCCAATTCTCTTGAGGTCTTCTTGCCTGATGGAGCAAGTAGGATTCCCTTGCAAATTACCACATAGTGGCTTATTTTCAATGGAGGTTTGTCTGTCCTAAATCAGTGTTGTCCCAACTCTCACCTCATGATAATGAGAGTTAGGCAGCAGGACATTAATTCAGGCAGAAAATGACAGCTTTAGTATTCTTAACATTAGGTTTTCTATGGAAAGGGCTACATCTCTTGTAAGTTAAGTATCTCTTTTACCCATGGGGCAAATGTTTTATCATGTACCAATTTATTTTGTATCCATTTTAAGTGTATTGCAGCAGTGTGTTCAGTCTGTCTCGCCATAGAACTTAGAAGAAACATTAGCTTTTTCCTCCCCTGATTTATGTATGTGTGTGTGTGCTTGGGTATATCTGCCTGCCTGTTTTTATCTGGGATTATCATTCTCAGTTGTTCCTCTTCCTTCTACCTCTTTTGTCTCTGCCACTCAAACCAATTTCAGCCATCCACCAGCTCTCATTTGGGATAATAGCCTCTCTTTTTGCCATCATCTTGTCATGTTTGATTCAGCTGCACAAGGGTTTTAAATTAGCCAAAATGTTTGCATGCTGGGCTTCCTTGGCTGCCACTACTAGCTGTAGAGAGACCGTAACCACTTGATGCTGAAATTGATGATTGCTCAAAAAGAATAAGAAATTGTTGGTAGCTACCGGGAAGATTCATTCACGCCGAGCCCCTTTTAAACAACAGAGAGGTAAGAAGAGAGAGATTTCCTTCGTTTTTTTCTGCCGCCTTGCTGGTGGTTGCATTGTGCTCACGCCAGGTTCCTGCTGAGTGATTACAGTTTTGCTAGGTTGGATGGTTCCTGTGATTTCGGAAATAAAAACAGTTTAAAAAAAAGTGCAGTTAAATTCAATGACTTGCTGTTGGTTGGTTTTAACTAACTGGTGAGAAAGCAATTGAATATTTTTTTTAATTCCCCCATCCCAAAGTTTACTTGTTAAAGGTTTTAACCAACAGAATGACCGAAGGGAAGCTTGTGGTGTTGAGCTACAAAATAGGGACTGGAAGGTAGTGAAATGCATTCATCATTTCTGAAAGGATTTGATCTGATTGTGGCCAAGATAACTATCTCTGTACAAAAAACAAACCTGTTAATGATACAGGAAAAAAGGAGAGAAAGAAAGAGAGAGAGGAAAGAAAGAAAAAAGGACAGAGAGAAAGGGGGGGGGCATTTGTTGAGTGCTTACTATGTACAAAACACTGTGTTAAGTGCTAGGGATACAAATAGAAAAAGCAAGCCATGTCCTTTTCTTAAGGAAGACAACATGTATAAGGAAGTTTCAGTTGAAAGTCAAATGGAAAGGTCTATTGGTCCCTAGGGTTCAATGACAAAGCAGATGGTAATGCATCTTCTTTAGTGTCAGTTCTACTGATAAAACTATATCTATTTCTGATAATGGACTATTTGATGGTTTGACTGGCACTGAACACTTTCTGTCCTGGGTCTTCAGTAGCTGTGGCTGTGGAGGAGATAGGGACTGCAGGATTACTGAAGTAGCTGCTAGGTTTCCTATCTACAAGGGTTACTCCCTTGGGTTAAGGCTGTGGTCCAGGCTAGAAGCAAGAATTGTGGTCAGGAGATCTTGTGAACAGCATCCTATCTACACCAGGGGTCTGAGGGAAAGTGGCAGTGGTGTTTTGACTTGCCTAACACATGCCACTTTTTGTCTCTACCTCTAGGAAAGTGAAGTACATATGACAAACTCTGATCGGGGACAGAAGGAAGGAATTAGTTCTGGCTAAGGATAAACAGGAAAGGCTTCTTGTAGGAGGTTCCATTTGAACTAGTCCTTGAAGGATAGGTAAAATATCTACTGGGAGAGACTGGGAAGAGACACTTTAAATCATAGAAAATAGCATTAGCAAAGGCATGAAAGCAGTAAAGTAAGGGATATGTATGGCATATAGCAGAAAGACGTTTTGTTTGGAGTGTGGGGTATGTTGGAATATAATAAGCTATCTAAGCCATTTGGGTATTTAATGGTTGTATTAGGAAACAGTAGCCTTCCCATCATTCAATGTTTTTTGAATGTCTACTATGTTCCTAAAATTGATCTAGATGCTGTTGGCTTGCAGTTAAAATCTTAGGCTTAGTCTTTGCCCTCAAGAAGCTGGCATTCTATTTAAGGAGGCAACACTCACCTAAAAAAAATTAGGGAACCTTTAAGATAAGATTAGTACTAAATTATATGGCAAAAACTACATACTACAAAAATGTAAAGAGCTCTCAGTGGGGATAGGAGTATATATAGAATCTCAGGGCAAGCAGGGACCTCCATGGCCATCAGTAGGGGCTGGAATATTTGAGCAAGGACCTTGGTGGCCATCTAATACAATTGTGCTTGACAAAGAATTCCTTCTACAACAACTCCAACAAATGGTCTTCTGACCTCTATCTAAAAACCTCAAGTGAAGGATTTCCATCCTACCACTGTGCTTCCTGAGGGGCGACTGAGTAGGTAGGGAAGCAAGATTTAATCTGAGCCTTGACGGAGGATAAGATTTGTCTAATCAGAGGATCAAGACTTTCTATTCACTGAAGAACAGCAGGAGCAAAAGATTGGACGATGAAATGAGTATAATGTGTTCAGAGGTTGCTGAGCATAACAGAAGTAGAAGGTTAGTGTTGGGGGTAGGGAGAGGCAAGTTTGAATAAGGGTGATAGGTTCATATTATAGAGACTCAGCACTTCTGCATTATTATTCTAATGTCAAAACCCTTTCTTTTTAAGAATGTGGCTCTGCTTAGTCAGTGATTTAATAGTATGGGTAGCAAAATGCTGTCAGGTCAGTCATAAACATGCTCCAGGATTCTCCTAGCCACACTGCTAGGAAAGCCCCAGCATTTTTGTGCTTTCAAGTTGCTTGAGGGTACATGGATTGGGGCAGGGGGAGGAAGGGGATTGGGTAACTGGATTAATAATAATTTACATTTATAAAGTGCTTTAACATTTGCAAAAAGATCCGTTATCTCATTTGACCTTTATAACACTATAAAGTAAATAGTATAAATATTTTTTGGTCCAAGCCTTTGATTTAAGGAGTATAAGGAATTCCCATTATGGAAGCTCACAATATTAATGCATTACCTTTTCTATAACGTAGAGATTATACTTGGGATATTAACAGGTTAAGTGACTTGTTTTTTTCTTACATGTCCAGTGTATATCAGAGGTAAGTCTTGAACCCATATCCTGCTGATACCAAAGTTGCTCTATCCACTATGCCATGGTGCCTCTCAATGTATTATCACCATTTTATTGATGTGGAAAGTGAGTCTCAGAAATTAAGTGGATTGCTAAAAGGTCACACAATTAGCTAGTGTCAGAACAGGGGTTCAAACTGAAGCCTTCTGATTCTTAAGTCCCCTGCCCTTTCCCCTACACCAGTTGTATACCATTTAATATACCAGTATATAGTTAATCACACTGTATTTAACTGATGGTCTTTCACTTTGGCCTTATGCCCTGAGTTTAGCCTTAACGTATTTATACTAACTTACATTTCAGGTGAAGAGAAAAAGAGTCCCAAATGAAGAATGCTAATGGAGTCATTCTTTGTAAAAAATTATATGTGGAGTTAAGAATAAAAAAAATTAGCCAGAATTTTGAAGTGCCACAAAAATAACATAAGGAAAAGACTGTACCCACATTCATCCACTATAATACACCCTAATCATTAGGTGAAAAAGGACAGGGTGAAAATATTGGGAGCAAGAAATAAAACATACAGCAGTAGAATTGTATAACATGTTGTGGATTTTATGGTTTTTTTATAACTAAATTAACTTCCTCCCTTTTTGTTTTCTACAGATTTCTATATTACATGTTATTAGGATGCCATGTAGCCCAAGCGATATGATTTTGTATAATTTTAAGGTACATCTCTGTAAGATGTGGTATTCATTTAATTTTTTGTTTTTTTAGTTTTAAGATTGTTGTGTTCTGTTGGGGAGCTAAGGAGAGGAAAATGTAGACTATTATGTATGCCCTTTGAACAAATCAGTCATTCAGCAAATCCCTCACTCTATGCAAAAAAACTCTGTGCAGGGTGCTGAATGAATTACCCAAAAAGTTCAGACTAACCAGAAAAAAATCTGGGGGGAAGAAAGGGAATTGTGTGCAGTCTGACTTCAGCATGTCCCTGTACAGAAAGCACTCAGCATCTTACTGCTATTATCACTCTTCAGTTACTTTTAATGTTCAGAATTGCTGATTCCTCTACTAAATCTTGGCAGATGTGTTACAGGAAAATATATTGGTGAAGGTGCCAGTGAAGAAGTTAATGAAAAGCATAATGAGTGGTGGTGGTTTTTGTCTTTCAGCAGACATTGATGCGTTTCGATAATATATGGATGGGTCAGTTTCCCCTATTAGCAAATGTAACCGTTTTATACCTGACAGATAAACTAGAGGTTTGATAAATTACTAAATTACTTTGCCAGCTCTGATTTCCAAAGGTATTAGATGTAAAATGTTCATCATGCCTTTGCTGTTTATTTAAAAGGTTATATAACATAACCATCAGGCAGTATGACATTTCAGTAGGTAACCTGTCTCTCTCTCTCTCCTGGATTAGGAGAATAATGCTTGTTTTCTATGGCTACCAGAGGACCCCAGCCAAAACTAATAGTGAAAGGAACTTCACGATCAGCTTAGGTGTGCTTCAGTTATGTTAAGCAAGAAAGAATTCCCTGGAATGTATGTAACAAATGTCCCTTTATACTTTACTCCTTGTTCTCCTTTTGGCCAGAAATGCTTCTCTTAAAGAGTGTATATGGTACTAGCTGGGGAGGCAAATGGAGCAGTGGAGATATGATTGGAACTGGAGATGGGAGCCCTAGCCAGCTTCGAGTTACTTTGGCCATGCCACTTAGTACCTCATTTGTAAAATGATGTGGTTGGACCAGATAGTTTCTTCCAGCTCTCAATGCCATCATCCTATGATAATACCTAAAACTTAGCCCTTTCAAATTTGTAAACTGCATTACATACATTATCTCCTTTGAATCTCCCAATAACTCTGTGAAGTAGCTACTCCAGTTGTTATATCCTTATTTTACTGATGCTGAAACCAAATCAAAATTTCTGACAATCAGAGCTAAAACAATAATGGACTGACTCAGGAAATAGTGGGCTCCTTTTTCATAGAGGTAGGTGTTTAAGTAAAAGTTGGGTGACCCAGCCACTTGCATTTGTGTTATTTCATTTGTTCTTCACAACAACTCTATACTCTCATTATCCCCATTTTACAAAGGAGGAAACTGAGTTTTGGAATGGTTAAGTAACTTGCTCAGGGTTACCCAGTGTCTGAATGCCCAAAGTGACATTCCAATCCGTGTGTCCAGACTCCAGGTCTCTAACCAGTATGATTAGCTATTTTTCAGATCTAATGGAAAGACGAAAATCATTCTTGAAGGAATATAGTCCAGTATACTCAGTTAGCCATAGATTAATGCACTTACCCAGACACATTTAGTACTAATCATCTCTGCTTCCTTCCTGACTTAGCCTTTCCATTGGAAGTCCAGGATACATTAGTGCTTTTGGCAACAGCGTTCTGGGCTTCAGATAATCTACAGCCAGCTAATTATATGCATATAGGTTGATCAAGAGCTAAACAATTGCATAGACATATGTGAAATATCTTGCATATAGCTATCTGAATATTTTATTTAATCTTACTGTTCCTAGCACATCATGAACCCTCAATAAATATGTATGATGGCTAAGGGCAAAGGTTCTAGTTAATCCTTCTCTTAGAGAAACCCTTTCACTCATTGTGTAATTGCAGCTGTTCTTTAATTTGAAACAATTTTACTTTTATTTAATGTATTTCCACTAGTCCAAAATCTTGGCAATGAAGTTTTTTTCCCTTTGTTGAATGAATGATAGAAAGGGGAAAAAAAAAACCTGTACCCACCCACGGAGCTCTGTCTTGTTAAGCTTCATATTAGAGAAGCCAGTTTAGATTAGATAATTTTAGTTCTTTGTGTGAAGCTATTTTTAAATGTAATTTTTTCTAATAATGCAATTAGTTGTGTTTTTTGCATAATTTGAAATATCATATTGAAGTTTAAGAAGCCTCATTTTATTTTAATTAACAACTTATTGGTATTAATAACCAGGCGACTGTGAACATTACCAGTCTTAACCCTTTTATTCTCCTTTTAAATGCACAGGAAGCAAGTTTCCCCCTTTTGCAAGGCCTAATAAGAATGCCATGTATAAAATTACCCTGTCTGAAAGAATAGGCACTGTATCCCAATATAGATCTCAGTGGAAAATCACTCAAAATTGCATGACATCTTCCCTCCCCCATCATCTTTCTCTTCCCTTCCCCCACTTTTTTCCAATTGTCTGTCTCATAGTTCAGTTGCAGAGGGAAACAAGAGTGGGGCATTGCGACATTTCAATTCACTATTACCAACAGTTCTTTTGCACATCCCATTAGTGTATTATTTATAGCTTCATAAAAGGCTCTTTAAAGAAAAAAAAAAACCCTATCCTTGTGTCTCTTATGATGACACTATCCCAGTAATGAAATGTTATTTTTAAAAACAACAATCTATTCCATAGGTTGACTCCCCGTTGTCACACCGCCTACACTATCTCTCACTCTCTCCCTCCTGTCACATTTAAAAGTCTGCCCACAAATCCTCTCAAGAGACGTGGCTCAAAAATAAGCGATTGAAAAAGGTCCGGCTTGGAGCTGATATCCCACATCTTACAATGTGCAGCTTCAGAGGCTGCAAAGAGCCTGAACTCTAGATGCTTGTATAAACAAGACTTACAAGAAGTCATTACCTCATAACTCCTCATAAGCTTGCACCTGACAAGCCACTCGGAGCTAGAGGGCTATGTTTTCCCTAATAAATTCCTTTTTGAACCCACTTGTTAGTCAAGCGTTGTGCACACTAACTACAGAAAGGACCCTGTGTCTTGGGCATAAATTACTCTTCCGTACCACTGTCTCTGAACAGCCCCCCAGTTATGGATTACTTTGTTCTCGACTTGACAGGAACATAATTAGAACTGTTGATGAAATCTACCAAATTGTTCCTCCGTGGCCTCAGTGGTCAGGAAATTTGGCTGAGTCGTATTTGTCACCGATGTAAAGGCTCTAAACACTTCATATTAACTATGTTATTAATGTGCCCTCTAATCTGTCCATGAATTGGTAACACTGGAAGTGAGCAGAGCTCTAATGGCATCTTGCAATGAATACATTGTAATGCTTCTTTTAAAAGTTTAGCTGAGGGAAGATGTTAAGAAAAAGCCAGGTGGGTATCTGTTAGTTTGTGGGAGCATGTTAGCATGTGCACACAGGAATACGTATGAATGTGTTTTTGCATTTTGAAGGATGATTTTTTTAGGCTTTCACTAATACCACATTCTGTATTCTTTGAGACTTGTTGGTATATTTGTTTCTTAGCATGCCATAAAAGTCTTTGTGAGTTCTATTTAAAAAAAGGAGTGATGTGATCTTCACCAGTGTTTCCTCTGTGTGTGTGTGTGTGTGTGTGTATGTGTGTGTTTGTGTGTGTGTAGTCAAGCAAAATGACAAAATTAGTGTTGCTTTTCAGGTAGCTGTAAACCAGAAAATGATCATTATCCTTGTACATTATTGGTTACACTTGAATCTTTCAGTTAGCTCTGCAAATGTTTATTTCAATTCAATTCAATAAACATTTTTTAAGTGCCTACTATGTGCCAGACATGCTGATAAGCACTGGGGATACAAATGGGAAGAAGAGACAGCCCTTGATCTCAAGGAACTGATACTACTTTCATCTTCAAAAAATGAAGGACAGTGATAATATGTAGGGGTGTGTGTCATTCATATTTAACCAAAAAAGAACACATTTTCACATATTGACTATGTTTCTAACAGGTTGATTCTTTATATGGTCAACATGTCAGTAGTCTTTGATGTTTATCAGGACATTAGCTGTTTGATGGATGTTCATTGGCCATGACATATATACCATCATCAAGTTTTATAATGTACTGAGTATTGAAAATGAGTAGAAGAGGGTAGTGAATTTATAAAGGTTAAGTAAAAGGTAAAAGATTGAGAAAGTGGGGACATATCCCCATGTAGATTTCACATGTAGATTTCCAGCTTCACTGAAAAATGGATTATTATTTTAAGTGGTCCTTGAAATTCAGGCTTTTGTTTCACTTTATGATGAGGTATAAAGAAGAAAAAAGATAAATTTGTCATTAGTTGTCTCCTTTGGGGGTCTGTATTGTTGGATTGAAACTTAGTAACTGAATCACTTGGAGTAAAAAATGCAAATATACTCATCTATAAAAATCATAAATCTCTCCACATATAGATACAGATATATAGATGATATCTGCATAGATATAGACATAGAATAGATATGTCTTATATAGAGATAATCTGTCTTTAAATATAATTTATAAAAATTACTAATAATTATTAGTAAAGAAATAATTCATGTCATTTTCTAGAACTACCTTAGAAGAGCAAACTGATAAAGGAGAGGGATTTGTGGTGTGTGTGTGTGTGTGTGTATACACACATCCAAAAGGATAAACATATGGTTATATTGACAGTACAAGGAAACATTAACATACTGTTAAGTACTAAAATACTTTCAGAGATTTTTATTTGTCAAATTACAACTCATTCCCAGAATATACTTGATTTACATTGAATGTTGTGTGGCAAATTCACTGAAATTTGGAACTAGAACTGAAATCCTGTGTTCATGGCCCACTGCCAGACTTTGGACTATAAAGTTCTGAGGCTCTGAAGCCCCTGTTGTCCAGAACCTTTAAAGATGTCAGCTGGGTGTTGCATATTATTCTTCTACGAACTATGAGTATAAAGAAGCATAGTTATTGCCCTCAAGAATCTTACACTTTAGTTGGGGAAGCTCTATGTGTGTGTGTGTGTGTGTGTGTGTGTGTGTGTGTGTGTGTATTTGTGTCATGGTGCCTGGCATAGTGACATGTACATAGTAGATGCTCAACAAATGTCTTTTGGAGAATGATACCCCACACAAAACTAAAACTTTTACCTAGTTGAAGCAAAGAATTCCAAGTTATACCTTTCATTTCTACCAGTGATAGCACTTTCCTACATACCTCTAAGAGACACACCAGAAAGAATCTGAGTTTATCATTTGGGGCTATCCCCAGAAGAGAGTGCGTGATTGCAAGACATAATCACTCTCTGCCATTTGCAACCTACAGATGTCTCTAAAGTCTCTGGACAGTATTGCTTTTGGGAAATGTGCTGCATATACCACAGTAGGGCAGCAGGCCATAACACAAGAATTTAGTAAACACACACACACACACACACACACACACACACACACAAGAGAGAGAGAGAGAAGGAAAAGTAGCATATGTTAAAGTATTTTATATATATATATGTGTATATATGTGTGTGTGTATATATATATAGATATAGATATAGATAGATATATATATAATATATTTGATAAATAGAGGAATTTGGGAGCAATTAATAAGGGCTAGAACAGTTAGGAAAGGCTTTATGGAGGAGTTAAGACCTGAGCTGGGCTTAAGAGTAAAGAAGAGGACTTGGATCCATTTTGTCGTGGGGGAACTTAGATGCTGGCCATTTTCAATGGGGCATATATTTTTCCTGGAGTAGTCCAAAACAGTAATTTCAAACTCAAATATAAATAGGAACCACTAATTCATGTATAAAGTTCCCTATGGGTAGCATATTGACTTAGTTTTAAAAATATAACATCATCTGGGTTTAATTGTATTTTTAATTATTTTGTTAAATTGTTCCCACTTTTGTTAATTGTTCCCACCTTAGCTAGGTGGCTCAGTGGATAGAGCACTGTGGAGGACCTGAGTTCAAATTCAGCCTCAGACACATAACACTTACAAGGTGTGTGACTCTGGGCAAGTCACTTAACCCCAATTGCCTTGCCAAAAAAAAAAAAATTGTTCACTTACGTTTTAGTCTAGTTTGGGCTGTATTCAGTATTGCAGGCCATATTTGACACCTCTGCTCCAAACGATCTATGACTTAAGGAATATGGATACTCTGTCCTCCATGATAGTTTCAGTCTGTTTCCACTTTAATAGATGGTGTCATGAAATCCTATGGCCAAAATTTCCATCTTCTGATGACAAACCTCTTAGAACTTAGAACTTCTTGGATAACATTCTTTCACTAGATCAAGAGTAATGCTTAATATGCACTTTTAGAACCATGAAAAAGGTCTAAAAAGATTTTGAAAGTATCTCAACAAAAACCCATACAATATTAATAAAACACAGGATTCATTACTATAAGTCAGATATAGAAAGTTTAACACTGCCTCAACAAAAATTAGGAAGAAAATTGGGGGCAGCTAAGTGGCGCAGTGGATAGAGCTCCAGCCTTGGAATCAGGAGGACCTGAGTTCAAATGCGGCCTCAGATGCTTGTGTGACCCTGGGCAAGTCACTTAACCCCAATTGCTTCACCAAAAAGCAAAAAAAAAAATTTAATTGATAGGCATTTTCAGAGTACATGATAAATAGGTTAAAAACATATAGAAATGCTTTTGATACAAACAACATCACTGTACTAGGTAATAGCACTGGCTGAATATAGGTACATATACCCCTGAATTTGTCTGATGGAAACCAAAGCAGTTTCCCTCTGGGTGGAGCTTCGAATTCAGGAGTGGAATCAAGAAGCCTATAATGGGCACCCCCAGTCAAGAACTCAACTCATAATATGTTGACAAGGAGGCATCAAGAAAATGGTGAACTACGCAGATTTGTTTAGAGAAATGGAAAGGTTTATCATTTTTTTTTCTTTTTTTCCCATTTTTTAAATTTATTTTAAACTTAAATACAAAATAAGAAAAGAAAAGGAAAACATCACCATATACACAGCAGAACATAAGAGAGGATTCAATGTAAAACAATAAATTTCCATTTCAAGAAAACTTGTATAATAAATGCTATACATTATTTTCCATGCTGTCCTATGATGGGAATTTCAAGACTCAGTCATTGCCACAAAAAATTACAGATAGTTTGTCTTTAAGGGGCTGCAGGCTGCAAAAATTGAGCATATACCAAATACCCCAAAAGACATTAACTAGTTCTTAAGATTATATGTTGAAGGTTCATTATCTTTCATACACTAACAGTTGACAGATCACTATAATACGAATACAGACTTCAAAATATTCTTGAGGATTAAACAAATAAGTTGAGCTGGAATCACAGGTTCAGCTCTGGCCCATAATCACGCAGACATTGTATTCATCTATAAAAATGTAAAGATATTTTAATAGATATTGCCATAACTAATGTTTGTAATCACTAAGGTACATGGAATGAAAAACTTTGAAAATCTAAAGACCTAACAGAAGAAACTAAAATCACATGGTAACAGAATGAAATACATGTTAACCTTTTCACGTTGTTTGGTACTGGAATTGTGCTAAAAATATTTTGATGAACCTAAAGGGGAAAAATTTACCTTCCAGTGCTTTTATTCAGTTGTAAAAAGCAACTCTCTAATCTATTTACATAGCATTCTTCAGTACATTAAGTATAAAAAAATAAAAAATACGATCATGATTTTTTTCTGTCCATTTTTCTCTTTTTCTCTTTCTTTTAACAACACTCTTCCTAGATATCCTTTCTGTAAGGCTATCGGGGTCTTGAAATTCCATCATTAGAGATCTTGGTAAAGGCACCCTATTGTGTGGCACTCTCTAATTGAGATGCCTTTTTTAGCATACAAATACACCTTCATTTCATCACATTAAACCATTTTCAGATTGTTGTGGTTGTTCTACTCTCCCTGACCTCATGTAGGGTTGGGTTTTCTTAGCAAAGTTACTGGAGTGGTTTTCCATTTTCTTCTTCAGCTCATTTTACAGATGAAGAAACTGAGGCGAACAGCATTAAGTGACTTGTCCAGAGTCACACACACTATTAAGTGTCTGAGACTAGATTTGAACTCAGGTCTCCCAGACTCCAGGCCCAGCACTCTGTCCACTCTTCCACCTAGCTGCCCCCATTTACAGATACAAACTACCAATTATGAATAGTCTATAAATTTATTTTCCAAGTGACAACTGGGGAAGTATGTAGTACCCTGAGAAATTATACTCTCTATAAATTTAGATACTGGAAATAATAGAGTCGTAGACCCTGAACTTGGAGAGAAACTAGGGTATCATGAGAACACTGAGTGACTTGGGCAGAGGAGGTAGGACAAGGGAAGCACTGATTGAGTAGATGGGGAATGCCAAAGGTAAATATAATTTACTTGCCAACTCTGCCTAGGGTTAATTCCAGTGACAGTGGGACTATGAATCAGAAGACCTTAATAAACTTAGATCTACAGACCTTTGGGAGCTGAAAAGACCTTGGAAATTATCTAATCTAAACCCTCATGTTAATTGTGAGGAAACTGAAGTCCAAAGCAGTTTTCCTAAGGTCACACAGCTAGAGCCACCATTAGAACCCAGGCCACTCTTGTGAGGTCTCCCATAAAATTTATTTTTAATTAATGTTATTATATACGTGAGCTGAAGAACAAAGACATAGACACATGGTATAGTTGTTCAGAGTGAGTATGGTAGAAAATACTTCTCTCACCTTGGCAACACAGCTGCTCCTGGGACAGAACATAACCAAGCCAGTGGCCAGCAAGTCAGCCATGTATAAAATAGCATATACAGGACAAGTTCTTTCACTCTAGATTATAGAGGGAATTTCAGCAGGATTGTACCTAAATATTACCAGGAAGGCAGCATGTCAAAAGAGTAACTAGAAGAAGAGATGGACCAAGAGTCAGGAGAAGCTTGATTCCTGCCTCTGACCTTTAATAACTGTATAATTATGAGCAAATCATGTAAACTCTCTGAGCCTCAGTTTCTTTCTTTATCGTATAGGGATATGCCTTATAAGGTTGACATGTGAATCAAATAAGATAATGTATTTAAAGTGCTATGTAAATGTTAGTTATTACTACCTAAACAATTTCTTGATTTAATTAATTCAGCTAAACCTCCCAGAGAACTTTTTTCTCCCATTGAAACTAACTTATAAATTTAATTACAGTAATCATTGATCAGGGAGAATCTGTATGGTCATTTCGAGCTTCTGACAACCCCACTGCCATAAGACCAGCTAGAGTGATAGAAAATTTTAAAAGATAAAAAATGACGTGATATAGTGGAAAGAGCTCTGGACTGGAAGTCAGAAGACCTAGGTTTGAACCTGTCCTCTGCCTCTTACTAGTTAGTGGTAGAGTTATGGATAGAAACCAGACAATTGATTTCTCTATATCATCTGACCATGAATTTACTGTTCTTTTAGCTATGCAGACTGCCTGCCTTGCACATAAGACGATGCTTAATACATATTTGTTGAATTGAATACACATTGAGGTATTAAGGAAAGCCATCAATATCTGTGAACCTGGGGAGGGGAGAATATTAGCAGAATGTGCTACTGAAAAATTAGTCTGCATGTCTTCTTTGTCAGGCCTCTCCCAGGTTGCTGACCCTCCATCTAGTCAAACCCCCGCCCCCATCCCCCAGCTTGAGGCAAGATCATATCCCAGATAAATATTGAGTATCTTTTCAAATTAGTTCTCTTGCAAAAACTTTGGGATAGGAAAGTCAATGTGGTCTTTGGTTTGTTACTTTTCATCTTCATTTCACAGATGAAAATGTGTTCAGAGTCTACCACAATGAGACTCTAATTTGGTAAATGTGCGCGTTCCTTCAGCATCCTCGGTATGGAGCATATGCTTGTGGATGCTCATGTTTGAAATGATGATTCACAGTTAATCGTTATAAGAAATAGGCTTACCACTTCATAAACTCTAGCAAAGACTGTTTTCTTTTCTAAACATTTAAATTACTCAGCCGTTTTATGCATTAAAACCCAATTATAACTTAGAGAGTATTTCAGAGAATTTCAAAAGCTATTTCCTGCAGGATCTGTGCCTAAAACTACATTTTATCATTCAGTAGTTCACACTTCCTAATGCAGGGTTTTCAAAAAACCAGTTTAAAGCACTGTAAGACACTTGAAAAGGTATCAGGTACTGCCCTATGAGAAATCTGGCAGAAGAGTTTCATTTTCATAATTTCAGTCCTAGATTTTTTATGGTCAGGTATGCACATGGCTATCTGTGAGAAGGGATGAGGGTGAAGTCTTTTAAGAATTTAATGCTGATAATCATCTTGAGACACCTATAAGACTCCGACCATGTGTGTTTGCATATCTCTACATACACAGATCTTTTGCTTCCAAAGGGTTAGAAATCAGTAGCATACTTCTCAGATGATGCTTATTATTAGCAACTAGTCTATTAGTAATAAGCTATAGTGCACAGAGCTGTGGTGCAGTGAAAAATGTGCTGAATTGGATATCAGAAGACCTGGGTTCAAAACTTGGCTTTGCTGCTTATTAACTGTGGGATATTGGGTAAGTTACTTAACCTCTCTGTGCTTCAGTTTCTATATAATATTTATAATTAAAGGAACTATGATTTCATCAGTGGCAAACACAACTCTTCTGTGACTTAGTAGATGATATTCAGGAATTGTAGCTGAGAAATTAATCACCCTGAGGTCAGCTTGGTGACATTCCTTTAAATTTGATAGACTTTTGCTACCATAATAAAATTAGTTTTTTGGAGTAGAGGTGGGTTAGTATAGAGAGTTATACCAGAAAGCATGAGTCCATTCCAAGCTATAAGGAAGAACTTTTCCCCAACATATAAATAGTTGTACTTCTTCTTCTCTACACATGCACACATAGAACTGGTGGCAGCATTACTGCTGGAGAACCTTGTCTCGCATCTGGTCAGATACTTAAAGATCTAAGCTGTGTGATTCTTTTTTTTTTTGTTTGTTTCCATGAAAATCTGGAAGACTTACATTAAAGTTCTGAATGATTTTGAGATTTGCTAAGCAAAGTCCTACTTGTCAAATGCTGCTCTTGTTGAATATTTAAAGTTCGAGTGCTTTGTTTGCTTTAGTTGAGTGCTCTGAAGTGGCTTAAAAGCCATTGGCCCATTTATATAAACAAATGGAGAAATGTACTGATCACCCATGCTACCCAGATGCAGCTGGTTTTACCTAAGAAAGAAATTTCCCCCCATGACTTGAAAATAAGCTTTCAACACACCTGTCTAAAATGCTTTATGAAACAACAGGTGCATATAAGGTGATGGGGTTTTGAAGGGTTGACAGGAAGAATGGAAGGGAGAGAAAGTATTGTCTACTTTCAGTTCACCTTGATTTTTTTAAAGTTACTGATTTGTGATCTTTTTGCTAAAAAGAACCATGACCCCAAAACTTATTTTCCAGTTGATGTATTTTGTAGTGCTGTTGCAGCAACCCGTTTACGTCTGAAACAGGTTTTGGTTATTTTGGTTAATAATTGGTTGCTCCCAAAGTCCTTATTCTTAACTACAATTCCATTTAGGTGCATGTTTAGATAGCCATTGTTCCTCTCTCCTCCCCCTTCTTTCCTTCCCCTCAACCCCCAGTACAGTACTATTATTATGCTGGTATTATGAAATAGAAGTTATATCTACCTTACTTAGAGGATCTTCATACTGCTCAGTGTGTAAAAAGAGATTGTTAGTCAAAGCATTTAAGTACTTGCTTTGTACTAGGCACTGTGCTAAACCATGAGGTTGAAAAGAAAGACAAAAACACTGTCCCTGCCCTCAGAGAGCTCACATCCTGAAGATGGAGACCACACGTAAATAATAATGTTCACATAAGATATACACAGAAGAAAGGTGTTGTAGGAATAGCAAGTAAGCTGTTGTATCTGGATTGTAGTGTGTGAAGTTGGGAATCAAGTGTAAAAAGACTGGAAAGATAGGAAGGAGCCAGGTTAGGTAGGGCATTTTATGCCAATGTAGACTTTATATTTGATCCTGCAGGTAATAGTAAGCCCCTGGAATCTGTTAAATAGTGAGGTGACATGGTTTGAGTGCAGGCTGAATTTGAGAGGAGACTTGAGGCAGTGGGATTATTATCATGTAAGGCCTTTTTTCAGCCACACATATAGAAAGATTGAAATTCATTGTGGAAAAAAAAATATCATTTTGAAAAACGAAAGACTGATGTGGTTCTGACCCCCATATGGAAGTAATATTTGAAGTGGAGATAAGGTAAGTGGAAGGGAATGTAGGGATGTTCACAGTTGATTTTCAAGGTGGAGATACTTGTTCTTGGGAGTAGGAAGGTGGATCTTAAGCTGGGATAAGATATGTGATGGTAGCAATTCTGCAATATTCAGCTTAATTCAAATCAACACACATTGATTAAAAGTGCCATGCTAGGTTCAGAAGATTTTTTTTTCTTTTGGTCTGGTCTTGTGATTTCATTGGTGTAGGAAGCTTAAGAAGAGGAAGCTCCCTCAGAGAATGGCATGGGACACTGAGGGGTTGAGTGACTTGCCCAGGGTCACACAATCAATACTGGTCAAAGGTAGGACTTCAATCCTTGTCTTCCTGACTTTGAATCCAGCTACACCACACTGCCTGAGGCTGGAGCTACAAAGACAAAACCAAAACAGTTCCTGGATTTAAGCAGCTTATATACTACAGATTGATCACATAAGAAAACAGATTTAGAGCTAGAAGAGACCTTAATGTTCATCTACCTTTTCTTTATTTTTATTTTTTCTTATTCTGAATTTAACAAGTGCCAAATAAAATGTGCATTTCCATGTTAAAAAGTAGTGCAGAAAAAAATCATTCTGCATGAAACTGATTCTCTATTACATGTAGCTTATTTTTCCTTTTAAGTATAAAATAAACTCAGCAAAGCTCTCCTGCTTTTCTGTGTTTTCCTTCTGTTCTCTTCTATGTGTGTGTGTATTTTTAATTTTTTAATTTTATTTTTTAGAGAGGCAGTTGGGGTTAAGTGACTTTCCCAGAGTTACACAGCTAGGAAGTATTATGTGTCTGAAGCTAGATTTGAACTCAGGTCCTCTTTACTCCAGGGCCGATGCTCTATCCACTGTGCCACCTAGCTGCCCTTAGAATCTTATTTTATTTTTTTATTATGTGGTTTTTTTTTTTTAGAAATGCTTTAATGAACCTCACTTCTTTATTTTCTTTTTCTATTGCTAGCTTCCCTCTCTTTCCCACCTCTTTCTACCCACTGGTGGTAGTTATGGGGAGTGAACCCTTATAACATACATAAACAAGCAAAATAAATGTCCACATTGGTTGTGTCTAAAAACATATCTTATTCTGCCCCTTGAGTCTCTTGCTTCTGTATCAGGAGGTGAGTAACATGTTTCATCATTTGGACATCTTTTATAAAGCATCATCTAATTTCTGAGTTGGTAGGGATTCAGAAGTCACTCATACTACCTGAAAAGATACTGTCCTTTGAGATATCCCTAACAAGGGGATCATTTAGTAATGGAGAACTCACTGCCTCTGTGGCAACTCATTTCACTTTTAGGTATTTTCTTTTTAAAAAAAAATTATATTTTTCCCAATTACATGTAAAAACAGTTTTTAACATTCTTTTTTTTTAATTTTGAGTTCCAAATTCTCTTCCTCTCCTCTCCTCTCCTCGAGAAGGCAAACAATTTGATGTAGATTATACATGTGCAGTCATGCAAAACATATTTTGGACATTTCTAATTGGTAGAACATATTTACTTACGCAAAGTTGGAATTTGCCAGCATATGACTTTGACCTATTACTCCTTCTTGTGCCTTATAGGGTCAAGTAAATAAAATATAACCTCTTTTTTACATGATTCTCTTCTTTCTTCTCTCCTCTCCTCTCTTTTCTCTTTCTCTTCCTTCCCTTCCTTTTTCTTCCTTTCACCTCTTTTCTCTTCTTTTTCCTTCCCTTTCTCTTCCTTGTCCCTCCTTCTTTTCCTTCCTTTCTCCTCTTTTTTTTGGGTCCAGACCTGTGATTTCATTGGTATAGAAAGCTACTCCTGGTGAGGAAAATCTTTGCAAATTGGTAATTATTCTACAATTTTAGAGTTTTAGAAAGCTGCTTGGGACCCTAAAAAGTAAAGTGACTTGCCCAGAGTCACATAACTAGTATGTGTCAGAGGTATATCTTGATTCCAGGTTTTCCTGACCCTGAGACCTGTTTTCTCTCTACTAAACCATGCTGCCTCCCATCTGGTGATAACAATTCAAATACTACAACACTAGTATAGCTCCCCCTAAGACTTTTCCAATACAAAATAAACATGCCTTCAGTTCCTTCAGCTGTTCACTTCCAGACTTAAATGTATGAGCTTTTGATTACGTAGTATCACATTTCCAGTTCTCTTGTGCTTTTGGTTACCCTTCTCCCCAGGATGTACTCAAGCTTGTTAATTATCCCTCAAAAAAATGTGTCCCTTGTATTAGACATGGTCTAATCATGATTTGACCCAAACAGTATCTGAATCTATATAATCCAAACACCTATTATTTTAGGTTTCTATTGTGTATTATTTATATTTTGGAAATATTTCCAAGTCTTCACTGAACAAACAATTTTATTAGACGCAATGCAGTATAGTGGAAAGAAGGCTGTGTTTGGAATTGGACAGAATCTAGATTTTAATTCCTTCTAGTTGTATGACCACTGGAAAAGTTATAACCTCTCTGGCTCAGTTTCCTCACTTGCAAATCCCACATCATAAAATCATTATGAGAATCTGATGTAATAACATATGTAAAGCACTTTGAAAATCTTGATGTGTTACATAATTGACAGCAATTATCACTGATTTTCAGTGAAAAACAGGAAGGAAAAACCTAGATCTAAAGGTCATATTGTAAACATGTTAAAGGAGAATGGCAGAAAATACTTTTCACGACTGTGGTGAGGGGAAGAGTTAACAAAACAAGGGATAGAAAAGAGCACAGGGAGATAAAATAGACAATTTTGATTACATAAAATTGGTTCACCCAAGAATCTTGAGATCTCTCCTGAATTCTACTTGTATGCTTTTCTAGAATTAAAAGATTGCCCACTTAAGAATAAAAACCCCTACTCCTAAAGTAATATCATAGATTAGTGTGTCCTTAACGTGCATCTGAATGTGATTTGGTCCAACAAAAGCCTAAGTAGATGTTAACAGATTTTGGATATGATGTATCTTATTTTAATATCCTTTTCCTGCCTGACTTTAACAGACCTCAACCCCTCCCAATCACCAATCCATAGGTTTAGTCTCTTCTCAAGTTTTACCATGTTTGCTAAGGGAAAGAAATATGCTTAAAACCTTTCAGAAAAATTGGGTTTAAGGGAAGCATGGAAAGGCTTAACTTGATGCAAAGTGAAGAAAGTAGAACCAAGAAAAAGATGTATGCAATATCTATAACAATGTAATTTGAAAGAAAACAACAAAAATGCATTTCAATGTTGTCTATAAATTAATAACAAACAAACTTGGCTCTGAAGAAAAGTAAAGAAAATTTACCTCCTTCTATTCATTAGAAAGGTGGAAGACTTTTGGTGAGGAACATTGAATATACTATTTAGCTTAGTGAAGGTGTTGATTGTTTTTGTAGAATTGCTTTTTTTGCCCTCTCTTTTTTATTCTTTGTTAAGAAGAAATGGTTGTCTTTAGGGGAAGATGAGGGATATATTTGGAAAATAAGGTGACATAAAAAAATGAATAAGATTAATTTTTTTAAAATATGCAGATACTAAAATTAGAAAAAGAAAGGAAAATTGGGGATTTTGTCAGATGGACTCTGTTTATCTTGAAATGGGAATATATTATATAGTTTGGAGATAAATACTTAGCTATTACTAGATAAATGAAATGACATATGGTGGAGAGGACTATAACTGCTTGATTTAGGGTCTAAGAATCATGTTGGAACTCCTGTTTCTAATTCTGGTTTTCTTTTCTCATTTCAATAATTTATTAAGATGTATTTTGATATTAATATTTACTACATATGTTGATATATATGTGTATGTGTGTATACACATACATATACACACACATACATACAACCATATTAAAATTTGGCAAAGAAACATCTTTTCCCAAGCAAGCCTTATAAAAAGTCCCCTTTTGAGTTTCTCCAGGTTTCCTGGAGAACTAGTCCCTTTCCACCCTTCATTCCCACTTGTATCCTGCCTCTTAGGTGTCAATGGATGTTTGTTTCTGATTCAATAATTAGTGCCTGTACCATTTCCCTTGGGATTGTTTTGATGACCAAAAGTTTTTGGCAAGCTTATATAAGTATTCGTGTTAGGGAAAAATTTGGTTCTCTCACACCTTTTTACAAAAGTGAGAGGTTCTGTTCCTTTAATTCATTATAGGAAAGGATGTGTCCACTTCCATATCTGGTCAAGTCCTTTGACCCAACCTTTCAGTTAAAAAACAATGAATCCTGGGACAGCTAGGTGGCACAGTGGATAGATCACTGGCCCTGGAGTCAGGAGGACCTGAGTTCAAATCCGGCCTCAGACACATAACACTCACTAACTGTGTGACTCCAGGCAAGTCAATTAACCCCAAATGCCTCACAAAAACAAAGAGACAAAAAAAACCCAAATAAGCAAAAATAAACAAAAATAATGAATCCTGATAATGGAAGAGGGAGGGGGAAGAAATCAGTTTAACTGAATTGTCAGCAGGTTATTCTTGCAAAATCTGATTATTCAAAGTATTCTTTGCTTTGCTTGGGATTCTCCATCTCCATCCAACCTGGGCAGACCAGATCTAGAACAATAAAAGCAGCATCCTACAGCTTCATGTGTTCTCCAGGCAGGCAGACAGGCAGACAGGCAGACAGGCATGTATCCGTATCATTATTACTGGCACCAAGTTCACTTTTTCTGATGTTGATTTATTCTTCTGCAAGTCTCACTCCCCTAATACAATACTTAATAATGCCCGATAGACAATCACATCTGTCTGGAAGGGAAGGCGGATATCTTCAAAGATTACATGCCAATCTCTAGCTCTTATTACCACTATTTAAATACAAAATCATATTAAAGCATCCATTTGTTAATTGAGAATTAAATGAACAAGAAAAGCATTACAATTTTCTCCTGAATGACTTCAAATCCCTTCATCTTCCTCCTCCTCCCTAAAATGCTGTTTCAGGAGGTTTCGGTGGTATGAATAAATGTATTTCTTTTAACACTTTTGTTGTTTAAAAATGCTATTGTTTCATTTGAGGTGTGAGGAAATGTGCTAACCTTGTCATCGTTGGTGCAGCAGTGCAGAAATGATAACTGTATATACAATTTTTTTTTTACAAAATAGAAGAGAGAGACAACTTATTTAAATCCTGAATACAGTCAGACCTCATATGCATTGTTAAAAAAAAAAAAGCCCTAAAGAATTGCATATGGATTAGAGGGATGAATATTCTATTATTTCACTCTGTTCTGCTGATCTTCTTATTGTGACTTTGCGCTTCAGAAATCTGCCAGGAATTTGGCTTTGCCGTACTAGGCAGTAATTTTAAATGTGTATCAAGCACTTGATAGTGTATGATTTGCGTGCTGTTGCATTCCCATTCCTTAAATTTTCCACCAATTTATTACTTTTTTCATACTGTTTTAATATTTCAGGATGATGAATATATACAGCATCATTAAAGGTAAATAAAAAATGCATGAAATTAAAAAATGGAATATTAGATGTTTCTTTGCTGTAATCCCTAGGCCCAATAGGAATGAAATGTCTCTGTTCTGTCAAGTAATCCCTAAACATGATTAGGGACCTTGTAGTTTCCATATAGCCCACATAATATTTGTATCATCTAAGCCTATTTATGTAAGGTTTCAGTAAAAGTTGTTATTAGGAGACCTATAAACTCATTTTACAATTCTGAAAGATATGCTTGCACTTAATCTTTCTACTTCTATTATTTTCTTGGAGTTGATAACAATGTGTTCTTAATTTGTTTTTTCAGAACACCATTACATTTTTTTTTATACTTTTGCCATCTATTAACTGTTCTGTTGAAATATATTTTTAAGACATAGGATTGAGTTCAGCAGTTCATTTGCATCCATAGCTGCGTTTTTCAACCTTAGGAAGGGCCAGTCAGCTTCATAGCTTTCCACAGCCTTCACCTTTAATCTTTGTGGACTTTGTCTCAGGACAATAGTTTCTTTAGACAGTTTCATTTTGGGAGGTTGGGAGGTGGGGAGAGTTGGGGGTAGGAATGGAAGTTCCACATTTACTCACAAACCTTCTTTCATAAAATAATAGCTGATAATAATCGGCTCTATTTTCTGCTTCATCCAAATCAGGTTTTGATTTTCTGAGCAGATGGATGAAAAGACAACAGTTTAGTGGGTTGGAAAAGGGAAGCTTTGAATATGTAAAGAGAAAGGAAAAATTTTAAGTGGAACACACATAGAAGTATGTTAAGGAGGAGTGTTAGCTCTGAGTTGATTAAATTAGTCCTTCCCAATAGTATTCTGCTGTCTTTATTAACAAATCTTTGCTTTTATTGATTTGCTGCCTTATTTCTCTTTTCTTGATTGGCTTTTTCTTGGACCTAGACAGACTGTTTTCAGTAACTATGCTCCTTTTAGATGTTACCTAGTATCAGTCTTCCCTAACCCATTTCTTTGAAATATACAAATAATAAGAAAACAGTTGTGCATAATTGTGCAAAAGGACTCAGAATTTCAGAAAAGATAATTCTGTGTAATTTACATCTATGCTTTAGATAAACTCAAGTGTTGGTTCTTTTGTAGAAAGGTGAATTTTTTTTTTGTATTAAACAGAATTTTTTTTTCTATTCACTATCTCGTTCATGTCACACTTTGGAGAATCTAAAGATCAGTGCTTATCAGGGCAACATTTATAGGTTGTGTTAAATGACCACAATATCTGATGTTCATCCATGAATAAGACAGGTTTTAAAACCATACTCTATACAGTACCCAGAAAAATCTGATGTGGTGAGTGAGATCTTTTGGCCTCTGTCCTCTTTTCAACAAGACAGTTCTGATGACCTAAGATTAAACATGATAATGTGAAAGTCATTTTATTTGCATTAAGATAAGTCCAAGTTGGCTTTTCCTCAGCAAAGACTAGATTTGAAGGCAGAATTCATTCATAGCTTTGCTCCCTTACATTCTGCAAGTCTGCCTTTTGGTATACATACAAGTTGTCAGCAGGTTTCAGTATGTTTCTACCCTGAGCTTTCTCGACCCTCCCCTCCTACTGTCTTGGGGGGGAAAAAAGGAACAAGTAAATATGTGCCTGATGGTCCCCTACGTAAACTTAGCCCTAAGGGAAGCATTTCAGAACAGGGGCAACTAATTTTAAATAGGCTACACACTTAAGTTAGAAAAATTAGCAAGTGAGCATGTGCTTTCATAATGGTCGTGTGACAGTGTACCTTCATTGTGTTCAGCGGAAATCTGAGCCTCCTTCCACCAGCTGCACTGAAGCGTACACAAATGTCTCGAGTTCAGTTGGCAGATAAAGCACTGCTGTGTGTTGCAACTGCAGTGTGTGGGGGCTGCCAGGTGCAATCAAGCCAGAAGAGTGCTGAGTCCCGGGTGGTCCACCTTCCTAGTTCAGGTGGCAAGAAAGTGCCAGCTCCCTGTGGATTTGGGATGATGCCTACAGAGCCCTAGCCAGGGCATGTTTTCTGGGTTCCCATTCTCCAGATTGACCAGATTGTGCATATAGTCTAGACCCTTCCTCAAACCCTTCCCAGGTGCCAGCTCTGATGATTTTCTTCTGAGGTAGGTGCTATTCTACCCATTTTGCAAATAGAGTAACAGAATAAATTGTTACCTCACCCTGTATCACACAGGAAATAAGAGGAAGAGACAAGCAAGAGTGGAAGTCATGTTTCCAGAAAAATGTCATTATGTTAGCCATGGAGCTATTCATTTTCCTGATAACAGGACCTTAAACTTCTGAGTTCTGATTAAAGTGACAGAGGGATTTAAGGAAATGAAGACTGAGAATAACTTCTTAAAATCGACCTAATTTTCAGTATCTCGTTCTTGATCACATTTGATTTGAGTCCTTTTTAGTATCATATTATCACAACTAGACATTCATAGGATTATTTTTTTTCTAAATTGTTTACAATTCTTAGGGAAATTTGTGGGCTTAAAAAAAAAGAAAACCTACAAGACCTTTTTATGTTTCTAAAGTAATCTACGTGTATTTGAAAGGTCTATGGATTTTTGTCAGAAAAATAAGGTTGAGATATGTTTATGGCTAAAAGTTGTTCCATTAGACAATCTATCAGATATTCCCCCTTTAAACAACATGGAGCTTCTTTGGAAAAAGCAAAACAAAACAAAACAGAACAAACAAAAAAAACCCCAACCCAAAACGCTGACTGAAGAGTGAAAATATGATCAAGTTAAAACCCATTTATGAAACTGGGTAAAAAAAAGCACAGAAACACCTCGTGTTGTTGCTGCTTACTTTAGGAATAGTGAGTTGAGCCTGTATTCACCACCTAATCTTAAAAGGAATCACTAAATTCAAATAACTGATTAATGCAAGGAGAGTAGGGGAGAAAAGAAGGAAAAAAATTAATTTTTTCAATAACTGGTTATTTAACTGAGTTTAACACTTCCCTATTTGTGTATTTAGTTCAGCTCTCTTCAAATTTTGCATCTCGTTCTACCGATAGCATTCTCTTCACCCACAGCATAAACACAGGTCTCCTGTTCACATCCACAAAGCACTCAGGCTGTTAATTTGACTTCATTACTTGAGGTGGCCCAGTGGGCCTGGGGAGCTTCTCCATAGCAAATGACAACAGCCCTGTGCGGTATCAAGTGTTGTATTTTTTGTCACCAAAGGAGCAGAGCCTTTTGGGCACATTAGCACTACTTTAGGTGAGCAGCACGAAATGGAAAATAATTGGGTTGAGGAGCTCTTGGGATATTAGTGGTGCTCCAGGCAGGAAAGCAGGCAGTGGAAAATAAATGACAAATTAGTGTGCTTAATCTCTTTATTGTGAATCAGATGCTATGGCAGAGGTTCATAATAAATTAATAAATTTCACTTAATGTAACTAAGATACCATTCCTCAAATAAGGGTAAGGATATTGAGTTAATTTGTTTATTAAGTAAGTAATCTATGTGGAGAGATTGAACTTAATGTTAGGATGAATAGAAAAACACCCCATCTTGCTCATTTGTGGTGTGTTTTGAACACAGTAGGCCCTCATTGTTTATTGAATTGAATTGTTGGATTTTGACATGGTTCATCATTAGACTTGACTGTATTGTGGGTTGGATCATAATTCCCTTAAGTGTTGCAACATTGTATGGTAAAGACCCAATAATATGCTTGCTAGGCTTCTAGATAAATGTTGCCAGTGTCCCTCGAAAGAGGTCCTCCAATGCATTTTACAGATTTGGAAATTTAGTTGCTGAGAGAACCTACCTTTAAGGCCAAAATGATGGCATCACTTCTGTCACAGAAAGAAAATTTGGAAATATTTATGGCCTTACTAGCCTTAATGGTTATCTCCCTATGCTGAACCCTGATACTTGAGGGACAGCACAGATGTTACAATCAACTTTATTCTAACTTTGCCTTTCTGTCTTGTATCCTTAAAGTATCATTCAGTACAAATAAGCCAGTTTTTATGAAGCCCACCCTGCTTTGAGTATTTTTTTTTAGTAATATTAGGTGCTAGCTAAAGGTATAAACTTGGCTCTGTGTGTGTGTGTGTGTGTGTGATTTTTCATGTTGTCTTCCTTCTGGTTCTTAAGGGTTAAGTTACTTGCCCAAGATCACACAGCTAGTAAGTGTTTGAGGTCAAACTTGCACTCAGGTCTTCCTGACTCCAGGGCCAGTGCTGTATACCCTGTGCCACCTAGGTGCCCAGTGTCTTTCTCAGCATTCCTCAAATATGCTTTTACCTTCTCTTCTATATAAGGCTGCTTTGTACCGTTACATGGTACGCTGAAGGCACTTAATAATAATTGTTCATATTTATGTAGCATTTTAAAGCTTGCAAAGTGCTTAACAAATATCTCATTTTATTCTCACAACAGCACTGAGAGGTAGGTAGTTATTATCCTCATTTTATAGATGAGGAAAGTGAGGAGATGGTTAAGTGATTTGTCAGGGTCGTATAGCTAGGAAGTGTCTGATTCTAAGTCCAACACTCTATCTGTTGCATCACCTAGCTCCCTAAATACATGTTTATGAACTGATTATTTGACCAATATACATTTAAGTAAACCAGATTGTGTTTTAGGAATTAGAGTATTCCAAATTAAGTTGTATGAAAGTCAGGGAGGGGGCTATTTGCAATAAGAAAACTACAGATATGCAGAATGCAGTGCTCCAGGTATACAAATGTATGTCAGGTGTGTATTTGCTTGAAGCTCTGATTAACTTAGGGAAGTGTTTATATGATCAAAAAAATCAGATTTTTTTGGGTTGTCTCATGACCTAATCAGATCAATGATCTGACTGACTAGCTATGCAGAAAATGAAGGTTAAGATGGTCAAAAACAAAAAACTCCAATTAAAAAAAATCAATGCGTTTAATGATCAAACACAGTCATACCTTTTAGTTTCTGGTGGGGGTGTGTGTGTGTGTGTGTGTGTGTGTGTGTGTGTGTGTGTTTTAGTTTTGGCAAATACCTGAATGAACTGATTCAAAGCTAAGGCTGGATGGGAGCTGAAATGGTTTCTTCTTTAATATTGAAATCTTTAGTCCTTCCATTAAATGGAGGGTTAAAAGCTGATGTTGGGCTTTTGGCTTATTAATATAACAATAACATTCTATTAAATACTAAAATATGTTTCTCTTCACATTTTATTTCTGAACTCAAGACTGGAATTAGGGAAACCACTAGGAAAATTGTACCTCATTGCTGTCCAAGTTCAGCCTTTTACTATTTTTCCTAATTTCCTGTGATCATGTAATGGATAAACAGGAATACCTTTGTTTTAATGACCCCCGTGGTTTTCTGGTGGACAGCAGTGTGCCAGAGTCACCTCCTCAGACTTTGTGAGTCTTGTGTTTTTGTTCTACAATCCTCAGTAATATGACAAAAACTATTTACGTTTTGCTTGAATAGTTTAAACACCACTTTAGAAGACTTTAGATTGCTTTTGAACATATTTGAATGCATCTTTAGCCATCACTGGGTTTAAAATGGAAACCCTTTTTTCAGCTTATCTGTATTAAACACCTGTAAAAAATCAATGGTACTGTATTTTTTTCCCTTATAATGCTCTGTTCCTTTAACTAATGCCAGAAATAATGCACAATTTATTCTAGCGTGTTTTTCCCCTCTGCTTGGTGTTCTTGGGTAGCAAGTGGCACACTGTATGAACACTCACTTCTGCTGACTTAATAGTAAAATTGCCAGGTTGATGTTGAAATTCAACCAATTGGATCCTAATCCCCCAAAAGATTTTTGCTCTCATATTGATTTAAAAAGAAAAAAAAACTAGTCCTCTCCATAATGAATATGCAGAAATAATCTTTTCTTTGTAAATGAACACACCTGAGTAAATGGCCAAGAAACTGCATTAGGGTTGGTGGGTCAGATAGGGACTGGCCAGTTATGTTGGGTAATCATTTTTATTTTCATTCATTGCATTCAGCATTGCCTTTTGTTAAATGCATGGAAGGGGCTTTTCCAGCTTAATGCCAACTAAAATATGGAGTCTTAATCTTACTGCAAATGTGAACGATTGATCATTGTTTACTAATTATAATAATGGTGTAGCCAAATATATATATATATATATATATGCATATGTATATACATACACACTACATATATGTATTATATATACAATTATAATAAGTATAGTATAGCCATTATTCATCCTAACGGGGTGGAGGGATTGCTTAACTAGATGACATCTTCAAACAATCCCACTTTACCTGATCACATACCCTCCTACACCTTTTCATTTTGGTAGTGACTTCCTTCTCTTAATACTATAAAAGTCTATGTGGCTTTAAGATTCCCATCACCTTTTAAAAGACTAGCTAACCCATCTTTTACTCATCTCTATTGTTTAATTCTTCTCTTTAAAAATTGTCATTGCCTTTCCAAAATTGGATGGAGTACTCAAGTATATTCTAACCAGGATTATGTATAATAAGGAGAATTAATTCCCAGTTTTCTATATGTTTCTCTTCCTATTTATTGCATTCCTGTATTTTGCATGTTTATTGTTTTTTAATACACATACTAGTACTCTCATTTAGCTTGTGGCCCATTATGGCCTCTGCATCCTTTCCTCCTGGATCATGTGTATACTATTGTTGACCATCTTTTATCTGTGCAATTTG
>NW_020954576.1:35322505-35374406 GCF_900497805.2 Vombatus ursinus
TGTGAAGACATGAATGGTATTGCTAAATAAAATTGAAGTGCGGGAAAGTGTTGGCAGGTTTCAGGCAGGAGCAAGAAAAGATGCGGAAAATGGTTAGGCTGGTAAATTGGTAAATGCCACGTTTGTGTTTCTGACCTTTGCACAAGGATAATGATGTGTGTGTTTTTTGAAGAATCTTGTTTTAAAAAAAATTTTTTTTGAAGCCTAAAATAAACCCATGTAATCTGATTGGAGGAAGGTCTGTGGTTGGCCAGCTAGCTACTGCTTCTACTGCTGTCCCTGTGTCTCAGATAAGATTGTAAGAGTTGCCAATAACAGTATTCAGTCTTGTAGTTGTGTCATGGTGCTTTCATGGGAACTGAACTGAACTGTCTCTTCACACTCCCCTCTCTTCCTCTCTCTCTCTCATTCCCCACGCTCTTCGCATTGAAGTCAGAGGAAAGAAAAAAAGATTTGAGGATCGCCCAATTTGTTCTGACATAAAGAGATGTTTAGCTCTGTGAAAGGTGGTGGAGGCAGAGTGCCTGACTGACATTTCAACAGTGTGTCTGCTGGGATTGCTCACTTCATGTCCCTTCATATTCCCGCTGTGTCTTTTGTGAGTGCTCTCGTCTCATCTTCACAGTGAGAAGAGCAACAGTCCCGTGGGCTTCGATGCTCAACACCTTGTTAGACAGAGCTTATGGTGGCAGAACTCTTGGGTTAGCACTTGTTTTCTTCACTAACATATCAGGTTTGCTTAAAACCCAATGACGACTCTCCCGAGAATTTTGGGGGGGATGCAGTAAGGGAATAGGGAGAGAGAATAAATCTTAAGTCATTTTAGTTTACTTTAAAAAAATAAACCTGATTTTTTACAACATAAATAAAGGACTAATTAATAGAGGAGCAAGGAGTTAGATAAAACAAATAATTTTTTAAAAGAATATGCCATGAATTCAGCGCAGTCGCTCAGTATTTCTCAAAAACCAAATTCGAGTGCCTTCAGCACATACCAATCAATATAACTACTCCCAATATAGACACCCAAGACACATTGACAATGATGATAAAAGGCCATTTTATGGCTAAGTCACACTCTTATTTACTACTGAAACCTTTTCTCCCTATTATTATACAGAATTTGTAATTGGAGAATAATCAAATGCCCTTCTAAACTAACAACTATACAACCTTTAGTGTGTTAGAATCCTGCGAGCTCAGAATTGGAAGGCATCTCAGATCTCATCAAGTCTTAGCCTGCTGACCACACACCCATATGTTACCACAAAGGGCCCATAACTTCGTATGAGGACAAATCATATTTTTATGCCGTTTTTAGATTTATTTAACAAATGTACCTTTTGTAGACTGAATAAATATTCAATACACATTATTTTATTATTTTAAAATGTATTCAGGGGCTGTTGTAATTACTCAGTTACAAGTTCATCCAAAAGCATTACTGAATTCACAATAGCTTTTTACTGAAATTTTTTCCATCAATGGCTGCCAATAGTATAGCTATATCATGTAAGAGTTCATGAATTTTTTTTCACCTTAAAAGGAGGTTTTCATATTCAAAAAGATTAGAAAACCTTGATCCAAGTCAACTCATACCTGAACAATAATCCCTCTATATTATCTGTGACAAGTGGTCATCTAGCCTCTGCTGGAAAGTGACCTCAACCTCCAGTGACGGGGAAATCAATTACTTTCCATGGACATTTCATTCATTTCCAGACAGTTCTAATTGTTATGAATTAACTTTCTTATGTCAATCAAAATCTGCTCCTCTATAATTTCCATTTATTCACATCTTTTAAAAAATAATAATTACTTGGGGGCAGCTAGGTGGCACAGTGAATAGAGCGCTGGCTCTTGAGTCAAGAGGACCTGAGTTCAAATCCAGCCTCAGAGACATAAAACTCACTAGCTGTGTGACTCTGGGCAAGTCACTTAACCCCAATTGCCTCACCCCCCCCAAAACAAAGTTGGGTAATAGTCCAGATGAGAAGCAACACACATTGCTTATGTTTATGATTATCAAAGCAAAGTTAGTGACTGTTGTTACTGGAACTGATGTTAAATTCTACAGGAAATTTACTTGAGATAAGTGAAAGCTGTAATACCTAGTGACAGTTTACAACTAGTGTTTTGGGGTCAATTAAGACTCATCTAGCTTTGTAGACCTGATATTTTATTAGATGATCTTTTTTTTAAGTACTCAATGTTTTTTTTTTCCTTTTTAGCTTTACTGTCCTGTGTCTTAACAATATATCCCAAGCTCTTACATGAAGGAACTTTAACATGTGATATAGCAGATCTTACACAGCATGTGAAACTGCTATGTTTTTGTCTTAATGTAATAATAAAACCCCAGTTATTTAAATCAAACCAAGAATATGGATAAAAAACTTTTACTCTGAAATAGCAATTACTTTTAATATAAAAATGTTTATCTTTTCTTTTTAATACCACAGTAAAACAGTAATTTCCAGCAGCTTCTATTTAAGTTATTTTAACTGTGGCTAGATATAAACGCTATAGTTTCCACAGCTTAAATCATACTCTTTGCATGATAGGAAATAAGCCTTGTACCCCACACATATATGTCTGTGAGCCCACCATTTGGACTAAGAATCAAAAGACCTCGGTAACTATTTCATCTCTGCCACTTGTTAACTTTCTGACTCTAGGCAAATGACTTAAGCCTTGGACCAATTCATATTTTTCTTGGAGGCTTTGGATATAGGAGCTTTGGCTTTGTGGTCTTCTGGTTGTATGTTTTGATCTTCTTTGTCACCAAAGTAAGATAATATAGTCTGATTCTTTTTGCACTGCTTACTCATAATCCTGGCCAATTACTTGAGTTTTAAACTCTTTGTTAAGGTAAAAGTCTGCTTCCAGTGTGAAGAGTGTACTGTCCCAAGCTTCGAGGGTTTGTACAGCTGTTTTCAGAGGTATTTCTAGGGACCTGTAAATTTTCAGTTCTTCCAAGGTGCTATGATAAGGGGCGAGGTGTTTTCTCTCCACCACCACAACTAGCTCCACCACACCAGTGCTCCTCCTCGCCCCAGGACCGCCCCTCAGAACTGTGACCCAGATCCAAGCATGGGCAGAGCAAGGGATTCCTGCCTCAGCACTGGCAAAGAGATCCCTGCAATCCCCCTCTGATCAGCCACTTGATTCCCCCTCAGTCCGTGGGCCAGATGCTCAGGAAAAAGCCGTGGTCCCGGGCCACGCTAGAGATTTGTGGCTGAGACCTAGCTCCTCTCTCACTGCAGTCACAGACTTTTCCCACTGACCTTCTAAGTTGTCTTTGGCATTCAGGGGTTGAGAAGTCTGGAAGCTGCCACAGCTGCCTGCAATTCAGTCCTCTGAAGCCTGCTCCAGGGTTGCTGTGGCCTGCGTGCCTGCGCCGAACTGCGCTCCTCTCCCAGCCTGGCGCAATGTGCCTTTCTGCTCAATCGTCCAGGTTGTCTTTGGCTGGAAATTTGTTTCACTCTGTCTGTTTGTGGGTTCTGCTGCTTTAGAATTTGTTTAGAGCCATTTTTTTTAGGTATTTGGAGGGCTTTGGGAGACAGCTCAAGATAGTCACTGCTTTCCCTCCGCCGTCTTGGCTCTGCCCCCCCACAATTTCTTTCTTAGCGCTCTCTTTACAAATCAGAATTAGCTTTGTTGTTGCCAGTGAAATAAGATGAGTGGTCCTGTGTTTTGTGAATGACAGCACCAAAAGAAATGCATGTTTTCATGTGACTTATGGGTTTATTTTATTTGAGATAAAATTTTCACACTGCAATTTCCGTGATTAATTGTGGCACAGTAGTATTTCTAACAATTAGAAATATTCAGCCATGAAATAGGCTGGCCCATCTCGTAGGCATCAAGTTCCCCACCGTTGCAGACTAAATGACCATTTAGCAGGGATTTTGTAGAGGGGGTTTCTATATTGGAAGGTAGATTGAAGTTGATAATCCTATAAAGATCTCTCCTCTGATTCTAAGATTCTGTAATTTCCTCAATAGGAATGTACTTAATATGCTTTGTAAAACACACCTATTCATGCACACATATAGTCCCACATATTTCCCCTTCTCCCTCTTTATTGGCAGAGGATAAAACATAAGACCATAAATCAGTAGCTTGAAGAAAACTTAGAGGTCATCTAATCTAAACTCCTTTTATAGAAGAGGAAACTGAGGCCCATAGAGGTTAGGTGATTTTCCCAGGTCTTAAAGGCAGTGTTAGAATTCAGATTTAAGTGTAGATCCTAAAACTACAAATCTAGTACACTGCCTCTAAAGGAAAAGAACATCAGAAATATCAGACTATCTAGTAAAAAATAGCACACTAAACACTAAGTCTTGTTGTTTTTCAATCATGTCATAACCCCATTTGGGATTTTCTTGGCAAACATATTGGAGTGGTTTGGTATTTCCTTCTGCAGCTCATTTTACAGAGGAGGAAACTGAGGCAAAAAGGGTTAAGTGACTTGCCCAGGGTCACATAGCTAATGAGTCTCAGAGGCTGGATTTGAACAGATTTTCCTGACTCCAAGCCCAGTACTCTGTCTGCTGTACCACCTAGTTGTCCCCAATAACTACATCTTATCTTTTATCAAATAAGCACCAGTGTTCCTTAGTTCCTTTGTCTATATCCACCAGAATATAAAGTAGAAATACAAAGGAAAAAAAAATGCCAGATCCTTCTCAGTTTAATCTTTTGTACTATATTCCAAAGAGTGAGAATATATTTAAAGTAGATAATGCAGACATGATATAGTGTAATAAAAAAAGAACATTGGACCTAGAATCAGGATCCATTGGTTCAAATCTCAGCCTTGACACTCATGGGGAAAGTCATTTAATTTTTACAGAAAGGATTTCTGTGTTGAAAGAAAGTCTAAGCTAGATGACCTCTCAAGATCCCTCAGTTAATTCATCCATAAAATGAGCATAATATTATTTGTACTATGTATTTCACATGGTTGTGGTGAGAAAAGAGTTTTGTAAACCATCAAGCACTGTACATGAACGAGTTATTATGTTGCAGAGACAGAGATACTTTTTGGAAAAGTGGAAGCTGAGATAATAAAGATGCCAATATGAGTAACTATACTCACTTTTTCTTCATAAAGTAATATGCTATATTTTTCTGGATTGTCTTCAGTGGTGATTACCATGTATCTATAAAACACAAAGAATAGCTTGTTAGGAGAAAGGAGAAATTCTTTGAGCTTTGCAGCATAGCAGAAATTTTACGTGGAATAGGGAATGATGGTCCAGGTCTCTTGATTTAGGTGGTATAAAAGTACCATCTGAAATGCCTGCTTTCACATTCCTGTGGTTCTCCAGGGACTGGAGTTCTCCAATTCATGTGTCTTTAGTTGATTCAGAACATACTAAAAGTTGAATAAGCTTCTGAATTAGAAATAGAGTAAAACTAAGATTAACTTGATCGTTAGTTATGATTCACTGGTTCTGGCTACCTACTGAATGCATTAAGGTCCAAGGAACTCAGAATTTATCCCACCAGTGAGTATGTGGAATTACCAGCTTATCATGTGAGAGAGGATGCTGCAGATGAGTTATGAAGCTCTGGCCTCACAGATAGGATTCCTTTACAGCACCACAGATGCCCATTATGCATTCCCTCTATACCACAGTGAAGTAAAAGTAATAATATCATTTGGCAATGGGCTTCTCAACGAATTTCCAGATTTAAATAGGAAGAGGACACTTGAGTTTAGTCCTTGGGGCAGCCACACTCTGCCTGTCTAGAGCTCAGTGACTCAAGGAGAGAGAAGAAGGCAAGGCCCTGCTTGCATGCCAGGCGGAGATTTATGATATCTGGCTCAGTGTTTCTTCCATATGAGTTTCATCAAGTACTTCTGTTTACTCAGCCAGTCCCATAACACACAACTAGAGGGAGTTGACTGGTACTGTAGTCGGCCCATGATGCCTGACCTTGTAGCTCAGTATTAATTTGAAGTAGTAGCATTAAAATTTCCTTTTCTTTTGCATTGTCATGCCTCACGATGATAAGCACAAAGAAATGTAAATAAAAAAGACCTATTTTGAAACCCTCCCTACAACCTTTTTGTTTTATGACAAAAGACAGTTAATTAACATACTAGCAGTAAGCAGTCTTCCCAAACTCCTGCTAATTATGTATTCTGTTGACCGTGACTCTAGTCAGAAGGTAATTGGCTTGCAGCAACATGACATTTCAAATCATCTCTTGAAATTACATCAAAAAGCCAGCCTGTTTTGTTTTGATAGGGGAACAATCAATTTGATAAGTGGTAACACAGCTCATTGTTTCACATTAATTAGACTAATTGCTGCATGTTAGCCTCTGAAATAGACAGAACTTGCTGAAGACAAAGGCTGTGGCCTTTAGCATGCAGTGAGGGTGACGGTTCCACTTGCTTGCACATACTGTAGGCGGAAAACAGAGTTGTTAGAATTCAGCCTTGCGGGAGGCTGGGTGTTAACAGTGGTTTGATGCGTTATGCTGAATGCAGTGGCTTTCAATTATAACATCCAGGTTCAAAAATTCCATAGAGGAAAGGGAGGAAGAGTCAGGAGAACAGCCATTTTCCTGCTAACTGTGCTCAGGTTCTGCCTGAACCTTATAAGGGCAGCTTCCCAGCAACCCTCATCCTCTTTTGGATCTCACAACTCAGTTGGCATTATGAACTCTGGAAGCCATCAGTCTGGGAAAGACTCCATCCTGTATTCAGGTTTCTATTTCTCATGTTTATTAGTGTCGGAGTTTCCACCTGCTTCTAGTCCAACTCCTATTTTAATCAAAATTACCTTTTCATTTTAAGGAACGTAACCTACAGGGTTTCAGCAAGCTAGCAACGAAGAAGCTTCCCAGGTCAGCTCTCAAAATGCACTCCAATTCTGCAGATTGTACCTTTGGTTATGCTTGAGACCATCAATTTGGCCAAATTGTACAGTGTGATCTTTATGACACCAACACATGTCAGCCTCAGCTGGCAACTAGGAGAATTTCACTTGTGATCAGCCTGGCCTTCTGATGCTTGCATACGTTGATGATATCTTATTACACGGTGTCTGATGCAATGGAACAGAGCACTTTTTCCAAGTAAGAGGCATCCAGTACTTAAAAAAACCTAGATGCACCGTCTCTCAGACTGGATTCTGAAGCCTTTTAGCTGTGTCAACACAGCTTCTGCCATATACAATTAGCTTCATGTATAGGTGAGAGGCAGGTCTTGTCTTTCTATTCATCTGTATGTATTGGGTATTGTGTGTGTCCTGAATAATTACTCAAAATTTTTGATAGATAGAGGCGAATAGATGGAAGATCTGATGTCACGTGAAAGGATAATAATAATCCCCTCAATTTTGGGCAAACTTTGAGTCCAGGAGACAGCCACAAATTGCAACAGGCTCTGCAAAAAAAGCCTGTAGCCCAAATTAAAAGAATCGTTTTCACATAGACATGGTGGGGAAAGGACTTTTTGTTATTTACTAATATCTTCAGCCACATCATCAGTGGTATTATCTTTGAACAAGAAGGACAGCAAAACATAAACGCATACTGTTTTTTCCCAAAAGATAGACAACTGTAATATACATCCCACAATTGTAAGTACTGCAATGTTAACTCAATTTGAGATACTTTATTTCACTAAAATTGCACGGGGGTGGGTGGGAATATAATGGTAAAATTTGGGCTTAACAGTAAATAAATGGTAAGCATTGAAAGCAGTTAATTGCTCCAACATACAAGGGCATCTTGGGGGAACTTCGGGGGTGGGGGAAAGGAAATGAAATTTCAACTGTTTTTCATTATCACCTACAAAAAGTAATTCTCAGGCTGGGACTTTAAAGTACAGATTTGTGCTTTAAGTTTAGTTTTGCCACGAAATGTGGGTCTGTGTGTATATGTATATGTATGTGTGTGCCTCATGTGCATGTGGTCACCTGGGTAGGCATGCAGATGCCTGTGTGGTGTGGGCACAATAAACAATCCTTCATAGAAGTTAATAACTCAGTCTCAGCTCTTTTTAAAGGTTTGAAACACACCAGGATTTGTGATATAACTGTACTAATGTGCTGCTCTCCCTCTAACACCTCAGGGTTTATTCAGAAAGGTAAATGATGAAAAAGCACCAAGATTGAAGCCCCTTAGTATTCAGTTTAAGCACCAAAGTTCCACTTGCCTGAGCACAAGTTGGAAACAGCTTTGTTAGAATTCAAGCCTGTACCCTTGCTGTCACTAGTGTTTCTCATGTCGTCAAGTTCCTGCTTGGTACAGAGCAAATCTTTGCTCAGTTAAGCGAGCGTCAGTCACTGGTAAGCTTGGCTGCCAGCCCAGGATTGTTAGACTTTTCCATGCTACACCTGAATGAGATATTGACGAGACAACTAAACAGAGTTGAGAAACTAGATAAAAAAATAAATAAATAAAATTGTCATGGGGCTGGATGAATAATTTTTAAAACTTACATTTGCTGTGCACAAGTAGGGCTGGGAAGCTGTTTTTCCTGGTTTGTTATTGGCTCATGGACAGCCTTGTTTAAATACTTTTTTTCCCTGTTTTTTCAAAGCGATGGATAGATTTTGAGCTGGAAGGAGAAGCCCTAGCAGATTACTAACTACATGGCTGCTTTGGTCATTTACTCATTTAACTTAAATAGTCTTCTTCGTATTGGACAAAAATACAGTGTAATAAAGTTACTGAGCTCTGACCTGGGGAAGAAAGTTCTGAGAAAAGGTAATTTCTATAGTGGAGAAAAATAAGGATCAGAGAAAATTGGGGGTCGGGGGCAGAAAGAATTTAAAGAAGGAATAGTTTTTAAATGGGAAAGACTGGCAGTGCTATTAATCACACAACTCTCTGAGCTATAAGGGTTGTATGAGTGGAACTAATACTAAAGGTAAAAAAAAAAATGCTTTGCAGGGAGCTTGAAATGCATCCTTAAAAGCCAGAAAATAAATTAAGTGAAGGTTATGACAAACAACAGACTTAAATATTTATTGAAAATACTTAAGTGCTGACTATGACTGTAAAATGCTAATATTATCCTGATTTGCATGTATCTAAGGAAAAAGAGCAGGGTGGTACAGTAGAAAGAGAATTGCCCTTGGAGTCAGAAGGCCTGAGTTAGTGTTTTTGGCCATAGATCTGGAAGTACAATAGTGTATTTGCTTCTTTTCCTCTGTGTGCCTCAGTTTACTCATCTGTGAGAAGGAGGTAATGATACTTGTACTACCCATGTCAGCAGATTGTTGTGAGACAAACACTTTACAAACTTAAAATGTGAATTATTACTATTCTCCTAATACAAGGGTACCCATTGCTTTTGTCTTGTCTAAATTCCAGTGATTAGCACTTGAACTTTAAACGAAGAATTATTGCCTCCCTATTACGTGAATTGCACAGAAAGGGAGACATGAATATTTTCTTGATCCTCCTAGCTATGAGTCCTCCCTTGAATCTCTCATGCCACTGATTTGGACCTTCTCTCAGCACTTTTCATATTATAGTTACTCATATGTTTGTCCCATCTCCTTTGCCAGTTACTTTATTGCAAGCTCTTAGAGCCAACATACATCTTATTTTATTTTGTATCATGGGATTTAGAAGGTGGAAGGGAATTTAGAGGTCACCTAATCTCCAAGGTATATAGCATGGTGTATTATACCTTAGTAGGCACTTAATAGCTCAGTCATGTCTGACTCTTTGTAATGCCATTTTGGAGTTTCCTTGGCAAAGATAATGTAGTGGTATGCCATTTCCTTCTCCCTCATTTGACAGAAGAGGAAACTGAGGCAAATAGAATTAATTGACTTGCCCAGGGTCACACAACTAGTAAGTGTCTGCGGCCAGATTTAAACTCATGAAGATGAGTCTTCCTGATTCCAAGCCCAGTGCCCTGTCCACTGTGCCAATTAGCTGCCAAGTACTTAATAAGAGTTTGCTTAATTGATTCCCAGAAGTCTTAATCTCAGTCCCTAACTTCCAAGTTTTTATGATCTACGTAGAGGATGTTATACTATAAAATGGAGACTACAAAGGCCCTGTCTTCATGGAATTTACACTCTAGTAGTTAGACACTACTGTAACCAAATAACTTAGCTATAGAATGTTAAAAGTATGAGAAATCAACAATTATGTGGCTAAGTGCCAAGATGAGTGGTATAGACAACTCATGCTAGTAACCAGTAAATTTTGAAAGAAGGGAGGGAGATGACAAAGGAAAACTGAAGCAGTAGAGGATTGGAGGAAGGATTGCAGTAGAAAGATATGTGATCATTATGATCCTATCTGTGTGAAAACCAAACGTATATTCTTTGCATGCTAATTGTTCCCTGTTGAAAACTCACTACTTGAAATGACCCCCAAACCATTTTAAGGAATATTTCAAACCATGTAGAGAAATCATTCCATTTCTTTAATTCTTAAATGAAAATGAGATTGAAGTCATTACTTTTCCCTTTCTCTTACTTGAAGAACTACATATATTATGATTAAAATGTTTAGTTAGCTAAATGGAATGCATGCCACCTTGTGTTATATTTGTTTGTGTATTTTCTTATATCTTCTATTGGATTTTAAAATCCTTTATGGCAATAGAATCCCACTAATAAAACAAAAGTATAATTTTAGCCATATATGTATATCTCTTCTTACAAGAACTTTTACTAGTTCAATGTAGGTAGTATTGCATATATTGTAAGGCACTCAATAAATATTTGTTGAGCAGTTGATTACCAGAGTTGCTGATAACATTGGCTCATTTTTGTCCCATCTAATTTTATTGTCCTTTGCTTTCCTTCTGGTGCAGTGCTAATGAGTAGTGAAATGGCCAAAATGTAGACAATAGGAGACAGAAGGAAAAACAAATATCCTGAATAACCCACAAGACTAAAATCAGTCTTGGAACAATCAAAAGTTGATGGAATATTCAAAGAGGCCAATTCCACCAAATAGTAAACTGGGTTAGCTCTTCCTTCTTGTTTTTTTTTTTCCTATTCTGGTTCCTAATGTCTTGAGATCTCAGAATTCTTATTCAGGGGTCTAACGATATGTTTTTCTAGCATTTCATAGTGAGAAAAAAATATTTATTTCTCATTAAAAATAGGTTCTATGGTAACTTATCATTATTGAACTGACATCATCAAGCGCTGTCTCTCTCTCTTTCTCTCCTTATTTATCATCTTCCCTATTTGAAAAGATGTTTCTTAAGTGGCTGAATGTGGCACATGAAATATTTGTTCTTGCTTTTCAGAGTCAACTTTGATTTTTTTTTTTTTTTTCACCCTTGCAACCTATGCTTCATCTGCTTTGCAGGTAGTTCTGCATCTAAGAGCCCTATCCTCCTGGTGGAGCTTGAATGGGCATCTGAGGATGCCCATTTGCCATTGGCTATTTGGTGGTGCATGCCTTTTGTGTTTCAGCATTGTCTTTAAAATTCATATCATTGGTGTGCTTGGGGCACTTAAGACAAGATGTTAATGGGTTCCTGACTGGGCAAACACCTGTGTGGAGAGGTGTTAAGTTTTCTGTAATTTTTTTTATCTTAGCTACAGTGTATAAACAGTGTTACCTCATTTATACCTGGATTCTACTTTGTTACTTTTGCTAAGTATACTATTTCTATCATTGCATTTGAAAAATAGTAAGATGTTCCTCAAATTTGTCTTTTCCCCTTTATTATAACAAATTTATACAGTTTGTATTCATATGGTTTCTACATTTATATGGTTTTCTTAATTTCCTCACTCCAGATGACATTTTAAGGCTCTGGGAGTGTCTGTATTAGCAATATCCAAAAAATTATGAGCAGGTGAAAGATTTTGTGTGCCCTGTCAGGGATGAATTCATGGAGCTTAGTAGAAATGTCTGCAATGTCCTTGTTTCTACTGCTTCTCGTTTGTATTTCTCTTGAGGAAGAACACTGTGCAAATACAGTCCTTATGGTGTTGCTAGAGGCTAAATTCTGTTTTCTTGGTGGAGATTTTGCTGACCTTTTATTTATGCTTGCTCGTCTTTCTCTAGTTTATCCCAATATGCTTGGCTTTTTCTGTCATAATAATGTATTCTCCCTCGTGGTTTTTCAAAAGGAGGCATAAAGTAGGATTTTGAGTATATACTTTTCTGGTAACTGGCTAGTCAGTTAGGATACACTCTTATGTAGGAGATATCACTCAGTCAGTAAACATGAAGTGCCTACATGTGCCAGGCACTATGCTAAGTTCTAAGGATACAAAGAAGGGCAAAAGATAGTCCTTTCTCTCAAGGAGCTCATAGTCTAATGGAGGAGACAATACACCAACAACTATGTACAAGCAAACAACATACAGGATAAATTGGAAATAATCAACAGAAGGAAGCCACTATATTTGATCCTGGAGGTGATAGGGAGTCACTGGAGTTTTTTGAGTAGAGGAGAGTGACAGGGTCAGACCTACTCTTTAGGAAGATCATTTTAACAGCTGAATGGAGGATGGACTCAAGGGGAGAAACACTTGTGAGAGGGACATCAACCATCAGGTTATTATAATAGTCTAGATATGAGGTGATGTGGGACTGTACCAGGGTGGTAGCAGTATCAGGGAAGGGAGGAGAGTATGCAAAAGGTATTATGGACCTTCCCGGCAGTACAAAGATCTAAGACATCTCCAGAGGCCTTGTGATGGAAAATGCTATCCACATCCAAAGAAAGAACTATGGAAGTTGAATTGTTATTTTTTTTCTCTTCTGTTGAATTTTGTTTCCTCTTTCTGATGGTTCCTCCTATTGTTTTTAATTTTTACTTACAACATCACTAATGTGAAAATATGTTTAATATGAATGTAAATATATAGCCTATATCAGATTGTGTGCCGTCTTGGGGAGGGTGGTGGGGAGGAAGGGGGAGAAAAATTTTAAACTCAAATGCATATGGAAGTGATTATTGATAAATCAAAATAAATTAATATAAAAAAGACCCAAAAAAAAGGTGTTATGGAGATGAAATCTGCAGACATTGGCAACATATGGGATATGGGGAGGGGGTGAAAGAGAGTGAGGAGCTGATGATAACACCTAGGTTCCCAGCCTGGGTGACTGGGAGGATGGTGGCACCTTCAGCAGAAATAGGGAAATTAGGAAGAGGGGAAGGTTTGGGGGAAAAGATAATGACTTCAGTTTTAGACATATTGAGTTTAAGATGCCTAAGAGACATCCAGCTTGTGATGTCCATTAGGTAGTTGGAGATATGAGACTGGAGGTCAGCAGACAGGTTAGAGCTGAATAAACAGATTTAAGCATCATCAGCATAGAAATGATAGTTCAATCTATGGGAACTCACAAATTCACCAAGTGAAATAATATAGAGGGCCCAGGACAGAGACCTGTGGAACCCTCATAGTTAGCTGGTGTGACCTGGATAAAGATCCAGCAAAGGAGACTGGGAAGGGAGAGTCAGATAGATTAGAGGAAAACCAGGAGAGAGCAGTGTTACAAAAATTTAGAGAGAAAGCATTTACTCAATGTCCACTCTGTACCAGGCACTGTGCTATGTGTGTTATAAATGTCATCTCATTTGATCCTCACAGTAACCCTGAGAGGTAAATGCTAGTTTATTATCCCCATTTTACATATGAGGAAACTGTGGCTTTGATCTGTGCCATTGAACTGTCCACTGTGCCCCAAAACAGAAGCATTAAGAGGGTACAAGGAAAGGAAATGGAGGCACCTATTATAGACAGCCTTGTCAAGGAATTTAGCCACAAAAGAGAAGAGAGATGTAGGAACAAAAGCTAGTGGGGATGGATGGATCATGTGAGGGTTTGTTGAGGTTAGCAGAGATATGGGCATGTTTGTTAGTAATAGGGAAGCAGCCAGTAGACAGGGAAAAATTGAAGATAAGCGAGAGAAGGGGAATGAGAGAGGAGGCAATCAACTGGAGAAGAGATGAAATGGGATCACTTCTGCAAGCAGAGCGATTTGCTTTGGCAAAGAGAAGGGCTGACAATAAATTAAGATGCAGGGCACTTCCTCTGTGAAGCCTTCCTAAATACTCCAGCCCTTCTTCATTCCCCTCTGCCAAAGTTCTATAGGAGTAATACCATTCTATTGCACCCAGTTTTAATGCCAAGCCTCCACCAGAGGGAGCTGTGAGTACTAGACTAAGCTGTCTGGGTGGCAGGTAAGCTAAGTGCCAATCATCCATTAGCACCACCCCTTACATTAGTAGTAGTAGTAGTAGTAGTAGTTGTTGTAGTAGTAGTAGTAGTAGTAGTTGTAAATATTTATTAATCACCTGCTAAGTGCTGAGGATATTAAAAAAGAGACAAAGACAGTCCATGCTGTCAAGGAGCTTATAATTTAATAGGGGACCCAATATGCAAACAAATACATAAATACAGGCTATATACAGGATAGATAGAAAATAATTTAGAGAAGGAAGGCCACTAGAATTAATAGGGATTGGGAAAGACTTTCTGTAGAAGATGGGATTTTAGTCGGGACTTAAAGAATGCCAGGAGGTAGAGATGAGAAGGGAGACCATTCCGGGCATGGGGGATAGTCCATAACAATGCCTAGAGCCTATAGATATGGAATGTCTTATGTGAGAAACAACCAGGAGGCCAGTGTCACTGGATCAAAGAGTATATGTTTTAGAGAAAGGTGTAAGAAGACTGAAAAAATAGGAAGGAACTGAGTTATGAAGAGCTTTGAATGCCACTCAGCATTTTGTATTTGCTCCTAGAGGCAATAGGGAGCCATTGGAATTTATTGCTTGCAGGAGAAGGGTGATATAATCAGACTGGTGCTTTAGGAAAATCATATTGGTGGATGAATGGAGGATGGATTGGAGAGGGGAGAAACTTCAGGCAGGCAGACTCACCAGCAGGCTATTGCAATAGTCTAGGGGTAAGGTGATGAAGCCTTGAACCAGAGTGGTGGTAGTGTCGGAGGAGAGAAGGGGGCTATTTCTAGAGAAGTTGTTTGTTGTTCAGTTGTTTCAGTTGTGTCCAACTCTTTGTGACACAATTTGGGGTTTTCTTGGCAGAGATACTGAAGTGGTTTGTCATTTCCTTCTCTAGCTCTTTTTACAGATGAGGAAACTGAGGCAAACAGGATTAAGTGACTTGTCCAGGGTTACACAGCTCGTAAGCATCTGAGTCCAGATTTGGACTTAGGAAGATGAATCTTCTTGACTCCAGCACTCTATCCACTGCCCCACCCCTTCAATTAGTGATTTCTTTTTCAAAAGTACCTGCTCCAATATCATCTTCTTAACCCATATGGGCCTGGTATCTGCCAGGGCCATGAGGGGCAGCTATGTAAAACATGCTTGCTACACAGTTTTCTACGGTACTTTCTTGTACCATTTACTATTATTTCATGTGAATTAATCTTGCCTCTCCAACTAATTTTTTAGTTCTACATGAGGGCAGGAGGCATGCCTTATACTTCTTTGTATAAGAAGCTTTTTTTGTATTTTGTATTTTTGTATTGTATATTTTTAAGTATTTTTGAAGTTTAAAATAAACAAGCAATCATCAAGCATTTACAAGAAAGTAACCTTAGAGGGGAAGTCATTGCGGGGGGGTGGTGGTAGTGGTGGATATGACCACATAATTGTTCCTTCAGAAGGTGGGATTTGAGCTGAGTCTGAAGGAAGCCAAAGATTCATAGAAGCAGAGGTGAGGACAGAAAGTATTCCAAGTATAGGGAGACAGATAGCTAGTGCAAAGGCAAAGAGTTGGGAGATAGAGCCTACAGTGGGAGGAACAGCAAGGACTCTAGAGTTTGTAAAGGGGAATATACAGAGAAGAGTGTATACAGAGAACATAAAGATACAAAGGGACAAGGCTTTGAAGAATTTTAAATGCCAAGCAAAAAGAATTTATATTTGGTCCTAGAAATAATGAGGAGACACTGGAATTTATTGAGGAAGGTCATAACGTGGTCAGACTTACACTTTAGGAAGGTAATTTGGACAGCTATGTGGATTATTAAATCCTGGACACCAATTAGAAAACTATTGATAACAGTCATACAAAAGATCACAAGGCAGTAGCTAGGTGGCACAATGGATAGAGCACCTGCCCTGTAGTCAGGAGGAACTGAGTTCAAATTCGGCCTTAGAAATTTGATGCTTACTAGCTGTGTGTCCCTGGGCAAGTCACTTAACCCTAATTGCCTCCCCCTTCCCCCCCCAAAAAAAATCAGGACTGATGGCTCTGTGTGTGTATGGAGGAAGAAACGAGATTTGACAACTTATTGGGATGCATGAGAGTTAGATCAAAGATGATTTAGAAATTAAAAACCTAGGTACCTGGAAGGATAGTAATATCCTCAATAGTAATAGGAAAATTTGGAAGCCGAACTTAGTTTGGGAGTAGAGATGATGACCTCTCTTTTGGCAGTGGTGAGCTTGAGATACCTATGGGGTATGCATTTCCACATGTCTGTTAGGCAGCTGGGGATAAGAGACAGGGGCTCAAGGCTGAATCTAGAACTGGTGCAGTAATTCTCAGGATCGTCTGCATTCAGATGACACTTAAATCCCTGGGAACTGATATCAAGTGTGAAACTCTAGAGAGAAAATTTAAGAACACAGAGGGTACCTTTAGGGACACCTTTAGTTGATGGACATAACATGAATGAAGATGCAGCAAACAAATTGAAAAAGAGGCATCAGATAGAGGATAGAGGGCAGTGCTAAGGGAGTAGTGTTAATGTTTGCTTAATGATTGTGACTCCTTTTACTTCTCAGTGAAACAAAGACAAGAGTTAGAGTGGTTCTGCCTGCTGTCAGTGTCTGGTCAAGATACTGACTGACCAGGACACTGGGATGGTTCTTCTTACTGCCCTACTGATTTCAGTTTAATTCAGTTCCCCAATAATTAGGTGCCACTATTGGTTGGTTGGTTATTGTCCTGCATTCTCGAAGAGGACCAAAATGACATCGCTATGGTGGAGTCAAGTTACATTGTGTTACCACAGGTCGGGCACAAATAGACCATGTGAACATTTGGGGTGGGTTCTCTAAATTTGCATATCTTGTGTTTCTTTTGTATGCTGTATATTATGTACTGTATAAATATACTATATACTGTATACAGTTATGTACTATGTAGTACATATTATATACACTTGTATACTGTATACTGTTTTCACATATCATATACACATACTATATATAGTTATATAGTACATGCTGTATATAGTTATATGTTATACATATGTTATAAATGGTATATGGTTATATATGTTATATAATTGTATAGTATATACAGTTGTATTCTATATATGAATACTAATACTACATGCAGTTATATCCTATATACAAATGTATGCTATATACATATGGAAGATCATGGCAAAATTTGGTTGCCTGGAGAAGTTCATCAGTATTGTATGCCAGTTCCATAATGGCATGCTTGCAGGGGTTCTGAATGATGGACAGTGCTGTCACACCTTCCCAGTCACCAGTGGAATGAAACAGGGCTGTGTGCTTTTTAGCATGATGTTTTCAGCAATGTTGTTAAGTGCCTTCAACAAGGACAAAAATGGCATCAAGGTCATCTACCTCACCTATGGTAAATTATTTAACTTGAAAAGGCTACAAGCCAAGACTAAAGTGCAGGGAGAGTTGGGGTATGATTTTTTTGTTTGCAGATGATTGTGCACTCAATGCAGCCTCTGAGGCTGAGATTCAACTGAGTATGGATTGTTTCTGTGCTGTTTGTGCTAGTTTTGACCTGACAGTTAACACCAAGAAAACAGAGGTTCTCCACCAGTCAATACTGCACAATCCATATATGGAATCATCAGTTACAGCAAATGAAGAGATTTTGAATGCTGTGGATAAGTTCACCTATCTTGGCAGTATACTTTCCAGGGATGTACATGTAGATGATAAGGTTGATGCACACAATGCCAGAGCTAGCTCAATGTTTGAAAGGTTCTGAAGGAAAGTGTGAAAAAAAGAAAAAAAAAGATGTTAAGCTGCATACCAAACTGAAGGTCTACAGAGCCATTGTGCTGACTTCGTTGCTGTATGGCTGTGCAACTTGGACATGCCAGGCAATTGAATCACTTCCATTTGAATTATTTCAGGAAGATTCTAAAGATCATCTGGCAAGATAAGGCACCAGACACTGAGGTCTTTTCTTGAGCTGAACTGCTAAGCATTCAAACAGAGAGTACAGTTCTGATGGGCTGACCATGTTGTTTGAATGCTAAATGTATGGTTGCCTAAAAGATTATTTTATGGAGAACTCACAGAAGGCAAATTCTTACATGGAGGTCAGAAGAAGTAATACAAGGACACTCTCAAGGCCTCTCTGAAGAATGCTGGAATCAGTTGTGAGACCTTCGAGACACTGGCACAGGACTGCCTTGCTTGGCGTGCCTGCATCAAAGAAGGTACTGTGCTCTATGAGCAAAGCAGAATTGTAATAGCTCAAAAGAAACATGAGATGCACAAATTTAGAGATATCTCCACTCTAAAAGTTTATATGGACTATTTATGTCCACTTGTGGTAGAGCCTTCTGAACTTGTATTGGTCTGATCAGCCACAGTCGAACATATCGTATCTTGACGCTGACATAGTGATGCCATTTTGGTCCTCTTTAAGCAGGAAGGACAACAACCAGCACATACTATATATTATATACAGTTGTACACTATATATACACATTAATACTATATGCAGTTACATACTGTATACAACGACAACAACAAATGCAAATACTGTATACCAGGTCTTCTTTTTGGCAGCATTTATTGGCGTTGTGTGGCATGATGGTATGCACAGTGCAAAGTGCACATGCTTTGTGTTCAGAACCAAGGCTGTGGTGAAGTTGCACGATGTAACATGGGCAAACGCTGCCAGAAACACCTCGGATTCATTATGCATTTGATTTCTAATTAATTTTTAGTCGCTGTGTGTGCAGAAACCTTTTACTGTTGCCAAATTTTTTGAAACCCCATATAGGGTCGTGACCCACAGTTTAAGAAATGCTACAGGGTATACAACTGTGTAGTGGCATCTCTTAGCCCTGGCTAGTAATGTGCCCATGTGGGCTGAGGATAATACTGGAGCAGTCACATTAAAAAGGAAACCCCTGAGAAAAAGGGAAGAGTAATGGCATCTGGCAGGAGCCAGGCCACTCATCTACCTCCTGCAGATTGCCTTTGGAGGGATTCTGAAAACCTGGTAGTACTATTACCTCTTTTTGGAAAAACTCAGCAGACTTTATTTCACTAATAAAGTTTTAGATTTGGGATATAATCAAATCCCTTGTCAAGAAACTTGAAGTGTAATGTGGAAGGAAAACATGGACACACAGACTCAAAAAATAACCATATGCTACAAGGAAGAGTAAATGCAAATGAGTGGTCTAGTCACATGCTATGGGAAATTTGAGGAGAAAGATTACATTCATCTGGGGGTGAGGGAAGAATCAAGACAGATTTCATGGGGGAGATTTAACCTGACTTGATCCTTAGAGATCGGACTCTCAATGAGGAAACTATGTGGAAAGGGAGAGGTCCTTCTTCACATGGTTGAAAACTTGAGCAAAGGCAGAGAAATGGGAGAAAAGGCAAGAGAACAGGGGACAAAGAGCATTCCACTTTGTCCTCAATTTAGAATACATGGATGGTAGCAGATAAGGTTAGACAAGTAGGAGCCAAATTTCTTAGGGCCTTAAATGCCAGAGCAAGGAGTTTAAACTTTGGTAGGCAATGGGGGAGGTACTGGAGATTTTTGAGTAGGAGTGGGGCAGTAGAAATTTTGGTAGTAGTGTGAAGGATGAATTGTAAAGGGAAGGAACTAGGAGTACTCAGGTTTACTCCCTAATTGGTAAAATGCCTATGTTCACATATACAAAAATGGCAAAAATGGTAGCAAAAGGATTAGATTTCCAAACCTTACTCTCTCCCTTATCTAAAACTACAGTGATACTACTGAAGTCCCCCTCCCTTACTTGTCTTTATGCTGTTCAATTTTTCCATGTTGAGAGTACTTGATACTTGACTTAAATGGTATTGATGCCTCCCTCAGACCTCTTCTGAGTAGCCAAGGATTTTTTGTTTGTTTGTTTGTTATTTGTTTGCTTGTTTGGTTGGTTTGTTTTTTAGGTAAAGGTGACAGACAGAATCAATAGAATAGTATATAGTTCCAGAAATCCAATGTATTGTTCACTTTCATAGTTGTGTGCCTAAGTAAACAGCCTTTACAAGTTGCTAAACAACCCATCGCTTTTCTAACCAATCTTCTAGTGATGAGTGTCTGCAAACTTAGCCCTACTAGTTGGATCTGGAGGGGACATTAAAGGTCATTAAGTTCTACCCTTTCATTTTATAGATGAAGAAATTGAGGCTGAGGGAGGTTAAGTTACTACCCAGGTGAGATTTGAACTCAGGTCTGATTCCACCTTCTGGACTCTATGACTGTCCCATCTTAGACACAGATGCATAGCCCATTGTGGGGTCAGTACTTAAAGACTTCCCAGGTTTCCCTCCACTGGAATAGCCTTCAGGAACCAGTTATCACCTCATGGTGATAAGGCACAAACATAGGAATGTAGGTGAAGAAAGAGTAGAAGGAACAGAGAAAAATGTAAGATAAAATATTTTTGTGTGGTTCTGAATGTCAAACATTTGGGAATTCAAAATCAATTCTATCTATGTAGAAGTACCTTTACCTGAGGAGAACAAAATTCTCCCCTCCCACCCCTATGCCCATAGGGCTTTGGCTGTTGTAGTAATATCAGAGGTTTAATTAGCTAGCCAACCTTTATTGAGTGCCTGTTTTGTGCAGAATACAAGTACACTTGTTTTACAGTCCTGTCTGACTCTTCGTGACCCCATTTGGGTTTTTCTTGGCAAAGATACTGTAGTGGTTTGCTATTTCCTTCTCCAGCTCATTTTATAGATGAGGGAACTAAGGCAAACATGGTTGAGTGACTTGCTCAGGGCCACATGGCTAGTAGGTGTCTGAGGCCAGATTTGAACTCAGGAAGATTTTATCCACTGTGCCAACTTAGAATACAAATACACTTACCCTCCACTTAGAGAAGGAGGATTAGTAGTCTTTCCATTTATCTCTTGTCCTGCAGCATTGAACATTGGATTTTACATCCATATTCTGGATTAGAATATTGGCTCAGCTATTCATTACTTAATTACCCATATAACTTTGGGCAAGTCACTAAACCTTTCTAAGCCTTAGATTTCTCTTCTAAATGTAGCACTTAGGGCATCTCTCTCTCTCTTGAATGTGGGTCCCTTAGAAAAAGTACCCTAAAAGTGTTTTGCCTAACTACACATGTATAACCTATATTGACTTGTTTGCCTTCTTAATGAAGGGAGGTGGGAAGGGAGGAAGGGAGAGGATTTGGAATTCAAAACTTTTAAAAATGAATGTTAAAAATTGTTTTAACATGTAACTGGGGAAAAAAGTACCCTAGCATCCAGGTCCTCAGGAAATATGCATCCACTCAAAACCGTATTGATTATGAGTCCCCACTAGTGTCTTTATTTTTCCTAGCCAGTCAGAGGAAACAATTTAAAGCAAAGAAATCCAATGAATATTTCTCCAAAAAGGCTAGGACACATTCTCCCACAGGTGCATACACTATTATTAGAAAGAATGGACATGTATAGAGATCATTTATAGGAGCATTCAAGTAAAATACGGAAGGGTTACTTCTATGCTTTGATATCATCACAGTGTTCTTTATTGAATTTCACCAAGTATTATGTTTCTGCTTTCTGCTGGGTGGTTTGTTGCTGAGGGTCTCTGTGTGGCTGCTGCTTTTGTGAATGCTGGTGCATTTTACTGCTGGGCTTTCAAATTAGATGTTGAGCTTCTCCTTGATACCAGCTTGAGGGTTTCATCTCTTTAGGACCACTAGCTGTCCAATTTAGTTTCCATCTGCCTGGATGTAGTGTATGGAAAGCCTTTCCCTAATAAAGGCAAACTGATAACTCAGTCATTAGCCACCCTACTCAGCTAACAAAAGCCAAGCAGAGTAACCCCAGGCTAATATTAAGTCTTTTCTTTTTTCTTTCTGTCTAGGGCCGAATCATAGTTTCTTTTTCCAGGGGAAGCTAGCTAGTTAAACCTAGTTCAGATATTTTCCAGATCTTCTGTGGCTTGGAATGCAAATGAATTTGAACCAGAAGGAAATCTAAAGGAAGGGGGAAAAATACGTTGAAGTAGCTAGATGGTACAGTGGATAAAGTACTGATCCTGGAGCCAGGGAGACTTCTCTTCCTGAGTTCAAATCTAGCCTCAGACACCTAACTAGCTGTGTGGCTCGGGCAAGTCGCTTAACCTTGTTTGCCTGTGTTTCCTGGGCTAGAGAAGGAAATGGCAAATTGCTCCAGTATCTTTGCCAAAAACAAATCCAAAACAAAAAACCCGAAGGGTCACAAAAAGTCAGACACAAGTGAAAAAACTGAACACAGTATTCCAGGTACTGTGCTAGGAAGACTTGATTTCAAATCAAGTCCTCAGATACTAATTGTGTGATCTTGGACAAGTTCTTTAACTTCTGTTTGCCTCAACTTCCTCAATTGTAAAACGAGCAAAGCAATAGCACTTGACCCCCAGAGTTGGTGTGAGGATCAAATGAGATAGTATTCATAAAGTTGTTAGCACAGTATCTAGTATATAGTAGGTGCTATATACATGTTAGCTGTTATTTTTGTCATTATTGTGGTAGTGGTGGTGGTGGTGGTGGGTGTAGCCCACGTGGCCTAGATTTCTGCCCTTATTACTTGCATGTCATCAGCAAAAACCTCCAAAACCCCCAACAAAACAAAATAAAAAAAAACCCTGGCTTTTGTGCTGTGTTTTGACCTGCTAATAAACTTTTACCCTACATATAAAATGCTTATATTGGACTAGATAACTTCTGAGGTCCCTTTCAGCTCTAAAGCTATGAATTATTCTTTTCTCCAATTCTATGACTCTGCCTCCTAGTCCTGTATGCTTCTTCTTTTCTCCTACCCCCAGGCATGCACACAGACACACTCAATACACACACACAAAGCCCTCCATTGGCTGATTAGAATGATCATTTAAGGCTAGCTCCACATTTGTTTTGAGTTGTATTTAGTTTAATACTGGCGCTCAGATTCTTATTGAACTTCTCTGGACAATCACAGTTAATTGGTAGGTGTTGGGGACTAGGTCTGCTCTTGATGTGAAAATAATAACCTTCTAGTTCTCAGAGTGTTAAGAATACAAAAATTTCAGAGATTTAGACTTGAGATGGATTCAAGGTTACCTAAGAATGTTTCCATGCATAATTTTCTTGAGATTTAGACATTAATACAGCTCATAAAAGTGATATCTATTTTGTCCAGAATTGCCAACATGCTGCATTTAAATTTTTTCTTTTTGAAAAGTATGGTTCATAGTTTTTTTTATTGATAATATACATACAAGAAGAGTCTTGGTGTTTAGGCTAAATTTATTCATTCTTTCAACAAATATTTTTGCAAGCCTAGCTTAGTACAGAGCACAGAAAGATGAAATAGAAGGTTTATCCTTGAGTTTATACTTTAGCTAGAAAAAATAAGAAGTACATTAAAAATGAAATAATAATGTAAGGCAGTGAGATAGCTCTTGAAATTCATAGGAAGATTTTTTGGGTTGGGCTGTTGCCAGGGAAGGTATCATGGAATCGAACTGGGTGCCATTTTCTTTCCCAGCTTATTTTTACGGATAAGGAAACTGAGGTAAATGGGGTTAAATGACTTGCCCAGGGTCACACAGCTAGTATGTGTCTGAGGTCAAAAGATTTGAACTTAGGTCTTCCTGACTCCAGTCCCACCTAGATGCCCTAGGCAGGGTTTGGATAGAGTAAATGGAAAAAGTATGAAGGAAAGAATTTTTTTTTTGGCTTTTTGGTGAGGCAGTTGGGGTTAAGTGACTTGCCCAGGGTCACACAGCTAGTGTCAAGTGTCTTAGACCAGATTTTACCTCAGGTCCTCCTGACTCCAAAGCCAACCTAGCTGCTCCAGAAAGATTTCTTCCTAGGTAGCTCACATCTCTGTGAGAAGCTTTTTGATTTGGTGGGAAAGGCGTTGGCTTTGGAGTCAGCAAGATCTGTATTCAAATCCCACCACTGGTACACCGTATAACTCTGGGCAAGTCACTTAACCTCCCAGCCTCATTTTCCTCATCTCCAAAATGAGGAGTTTACACTAAGTGACCATTAAGGTCCTTTCCAGTTCCAAATCTGTAAGTCTGTGGTCTCTGGGTCTGTTCCCTTATATCTGTAGAAGGAGAGATCTGAATTAAAAAGAGCCCTTCCTTATAATTCGTATTATCTCTTTTGTATAAACAGGAATTAAGGATAGGGGTACGCTAAAGGTAGGTAGGTACTGGACCTATGATTTCATTGGTGTACTGGACCCCTAGAGAGGTAGCTTTCTATACCAATGCAGGTTGTATTTTCCTAGAAATTTATACAGACTTGGTTACCGAGATTAGCTTGGAAGGGTATCTATTCTATGGTCTGGTATGTATATGGCAGAGATAGGCTTTGACCCCAGGTCTTCCTGGTTTGGAGGCATGTCGTCTATTTACTCAGCCAAGATGCCTCTAAATGGGAAATACAGATTTAAATTCAACATATATTAAGCTTCCTTACTGTATTCAAGGTACTGGTGCCAGTTTTTGTTATGGACATTTTTTTTTTAAACAAGAAAAAATCAAAACAGTTATTTTATGAGCATTCCCTAAAGTACAAAGTAACATTTTAATTTGTAAAGTCTTAGGAGAAATTCAACTTTACTTTCCCATTGAGTCTGGCTTAGTCCTTACAGGATCTTCAGTGTTCTTGCCTTGGGTGGTAGTGCTTAGAGTTTTGAAAAATAAGCAGTCTTCTGGCCCAAATGAGAAAGAGAATCAAAGATTTTTTTCCTAGATAGAACTTAACTAAGCTTTTCCTGCCCCAGTTCTTTAAAACCTCTTCCATCTTAATATTTTAATGATTTTTAAAATGGTGCAAAAAAAAAAAAAAGTAAAAGATTCTTGTTTCTTAGTTTTTTATTTAAATTGTGTCAGTTACCTGAATGGAGGATTTCTTGCAATCTGGTATCCCTCCCTTGGGCTGGAAAGAAAGAGGTGGATCCCATTGTTTATTTACAATTGTCCATAGACCTTAAGGGCATATCGCTAACAAAGCAGGGGAACTAATCTTTCTAACTAGAATTAATGTAACTCTTTTTTATTCTCTTGGGCCTAGAAGTGGTTTTTCCCCCAAACCACAAAAATCCTTCTTTTTCTACGCCCTCTGCTCAGGAGATCACTTTCCTTTGAAACCTGAGGCCTTGTAACTTCCTTGTCTCTCTTCTGGAGGGGAAAAGGATCTGGAAACGAGCCCCGGTCAGGGAAAGAACTCATAGAGTTCATCTCCTCCAGAAAACATCCAAGACGTTTCCTCATGGATGCCCCATCATTTCACCGCAGGTATTCTTCTGTTATTGATTTTTTGTTTTCCTTTTAGGGGTTGCTTTTGCCTAGAACACTGGACATTGGACCATAGAGACTTGCCACTTTGGGGAGAATGTGCAGCTTCTTAGAGTGAGTGCAGGCAGCTCTCCTGGGGGACAGAGCTTTCTTCTGTCCTGTCCGAGAACATTTTGAACCCAGGGTTTGTGAAAATAGGAAAAAAAAGTGCTTTGAAAATGTTCCTCAGGTACTATTGGTCACAACCCTGCTGTCCTCCAAAGCTTAGATATGTTGGGGTTCATTTTCTCATGCTGTCATGTCTTCATTGTTGATGCCAAGAAAGTTTAGTTAGTAATCATGAGTGCTTATGAGGGGCCAAGCCTTTCTAAATTGTTCTTTGAGACACTTGTACATTTACATTGAACTCTTAATGGGGGGAGCTGCTCCCTTCCTCCCCCCTCCCCAGATAATAGCTTTTCAAGGGTAATCTCATTTCAGAATGTTGTCCTATTCCTCTTTACTCCCCCCACCCTTTGCCCCCTATTTCTTGGGTAACAATGTACAGAAGACTATTTCCTGGTTACTACAGTGAAAGAAAACAGGAGGTGATTCAGATATTATTATTAATAAGTAAATTAATGAATAAATATTTATTAAACATCTACAATGTACTAAACAGCTTATAAATATTATCTTATTTGATCCTGTTATTATCCCTATCTTACAGTTGAGGAAACCGAGGGAAATGGATATTAAGTGACTTGCCCAAGGTCACAGAGCTAGTAAGAGACTGAAGGTGAATCTGAACTCAAATCTTCTTGGCTCCATGCACAGTGCTCTCTCTCCACTGTACCATCTAGCTGCCTCACCGAATTCTTAAGAAATGATTCTGGAGTCATTGTGTATTTGTTTTAAACAAATTTATTATGTACCTACTATTTGCTAGGCACCAGATCAAAATATAAAGCAAAACAATCCATGACCTTGGCCCTCTGGGAGTTTATAATCTAGGAAGGGAGATATAATCTAGTAGGGGAGGTAACTCAGAGAAATTCTCTTCAAAAAAGAGGCCACACTGTTCTTTGAAAATTGCAATGGCATAGCATTGAAAAAGCTATATTTGGCTTACTTTTCTGCTGTATTTAGCCCTATGATATAAGGGCTAAAAAATATGCTAAAACTGAGCAACTTTTCTTACTGCACAAATAAGCATTACCAGTGGCACTGTGAATAGAACGACAGTTCTTTTACTTTTATTTCTTTTTTTCTTTTACTAAGCAACACTTAGTAAATAGATACTTACTAGCTGTGTGATCCTGGGCAAGTCACTTAACCTGTGTTTGCCTCAGTTTCTTCATCTGTCAAATAGGGATAATAACAGCACCTACCTTCCAAGGTTGTCATAAAGATTAAGTGAGATAAAAATGTTTAGCACAGTGCCTGGCACATGGGAAGTGATAGATGTATGTTAGTTATCATGATAACAGTGGCGATGATGATGTTGATGATGAGACTGACTCAGGTTCTGGAACAAATTATTTGAAGAAATATTCTTATAAGTGAATTTACAAAAATCGGTTCTGATTTGGATTGAAGCCACAATCTTTTACTGAGTCTGCCCTTAATGAGTGATTTTACTTGAAGAAGTCTATTATTTAATGGCATTTATTTAACCTTAGGTTGGCACTAGAGGGCTCTATACATTTCTGCCCTTTCATTTCAGATTTAGAGAAGATGATTCAGCAGTTTTCTTTCCCTTTGTTTTTCCTTAGAATGTTGTTTCTGAAGCCACTATCAATATTCCCAAATAGCTTCAAACTGGTTTTTTTTTTCCCCCACCATATTCTTTAACCTGGCAGAATACTTCACACCATAGAGAAAATTATGAGAAAGTAAAAAAAGTAAAACTTGTACTTACTTTCTAGTCCCACACTTAGACACCAGGAATTCCAATCCTTAATATTAAATTAACATTAACCAATATTTATTATTATTTAATATTAAATCATTAATATAAAATGAATCTAGGACAAATAGACAGACAGAAGACATGATAAGAAAAAAACTGATAAGATCTAAAAACTGATCTTGGCTTTATTAACATGTTCTACCTTTAAATGCCATCTTTGGGATGGGGAGATAACTGGCAAGTACTTTCAGCTCCGCTTCTTCCCCCTCAAAAAATATGGCCTATGTTTTTAAAGAGTTTGGGAGAATTCTTCTAATATTTCTTGTCCCGGGATAAAGGAGCCAAGTGCCAACAGTAAGAAAGAGCATAGAAGAGTTGTTGTTCATTCTTGTCTGACTCTTTGAGACCTCATTTAGAGTTTTCTTGGTAAGGATATTGGAGTGGTTTGCCATTTCCTTCTCCAACTCATTTTATAGATAAGGAAGCTGAGGCAACAGGGTTTAAGTGACTCACCCAGGGTCACACAGCTAGTAAGTGTTTGAGGCCAGAGCTGAACTCAAGAAGATTAATCTTCCAGATTCTAGTCCTGGCGCTTTATCCACTGTGCCACCTACTGCTCATAGAAACAGTACTGGCCTGATAATCTAGAGAGTTGGGTTCTAATCCACATTTCAGCCCATGTGGTCCTCCCACCTGCCATCAGTTTCTTTCTTCATCCATGAAATGAGGAAATTGATGTAGATTATTTCTTTTCATGTGCTAAAGTGGCATTGGATTTGGAGTTAAAGGGTCTGGGTTTGGATCCCAGTTCATTCAACCTTTTGTAAGTTGCTTCATGTTTCTAGGTCTCTTTCCTTTCTTGTAGAAAAAAAAAAGGAGTTCGACCAAGTGACCGCTGAGGTTTCTCTCAGTACTAAATTCTATGATTTGATGCTTTTTTATTGTAGCATTTGCACGTATGCATTCATGATTTAATAATAATTATAATGATATCCATTATGTAGACTTTAAGGTTCAAAAAGTACTTTACACTTATTATCCCATTTGATCCTTACAACAGTCTTATCTGTTATTCTATAGGAAACTTGACTTTCCCCAGGGTTACACAGCTAATGTGTCTGAGGCAGGATTTGCATTCAGGTCTTTCTGACTCCAAAATTAGTGCTCTGGCCATTACAACAACTGGCCTGCCATTACTCACATTTACACACTATTTTAAGGTTTAGGAAGCACATTTGTTACAGGAAAACTAGAAATGTAGGTAGTACAAGCATAGTCATTGCCACTGTGCAGAGGAGTAAAGGGGGGGTAGGGGTCCAAGAGCTCAGAAGTCCTCTATCTTAGTAACTATGGTAACCTAGTAAATTCAGAGCTAAGATTAATGTTTATTTAGTGGCATGGAAAGAGTGCCAGACCTGTCTATTCTTACCCAGCACTGGGAATCTAAACTTTAGCACTTAATCACCTACTGTTCCACTTGGTACTCTGTGTCTTTTGTCTTCTGGGCTAGATGGAAAACCCCTTAAGGGAAAGGACAATGGATTTATACTTTGGTGTAAACCCACATAGTACCTGGATATTTGTACTCAAGATTATTTTCCATTCATTTTATATTTAAGTTTAAATAATGCTTTCATTGAATTAATTCCATACTTATATTTCTCATTTGTTATTTCTCTTATTTCCTTGGATTAGCCCATTTTGCCAGGGATAAAAATCTAAAGAAAGAAGTGATTCAACCCTGGAGTAAATTAATATTCAAGTTGATTAGTCTTGTGAGACAGCTTGGCCAGACGAAAAGAGCACTGGGTTAGCTTCCAAGAGACCTGAACTGGAATCCTCTGCCCCTCTGCCCCTAACTCCTTGTGCCCTTGGATATGTCCTTCAACTTTTCTGGGCCTCAGCTTCCTCATCTTTTGAAAGGAAAAGGTTGGATTAGAATAGAGCAACAATTCTCAAATTTTTGGTCCCTGGACCCCTTTACACGTAAATTTTTTTAAGGAGCCCTCCAAGAGCTCTGATTATTTACCATCTTGAAAATTAAAACATCTTAGTATCATAGGAATTTATTATTATTAGAATTATTAATTATCAGAATAAAGAAAAGTAGTTTTGATCTCAGAGATCCCATGAAATGGTCACTTTGAGTATTGCTGGACTAGAGAATCATTAAGGTCCCTTCTAGCTCTGTCTGGCTCAAAAACAGGCTCTATCTATCATGTGATTCTGTGGTTCAGTGAAACAATTGATGGTGAACGGGGAACTGCCCAGTCCACCTTAGTCTTTTGGCATCTCAGTATAAAACTTTGAACAGCAATTTTTTTTCCAAGGAACAAAGGAACAGTTTATAGGGCATTTTCTTCTGGGATTGTGGGGGACTTTAATAGGATCTGGCATCAGCAAAGTCCCCTTGGTTGTGCTCTCCCTTAAACTTCCAGCCCTATCATCTGAGCGCCATGGTAGTTTCTTCAAGCATGCGGCAAAACATGCAAAATGTTATGATTAGTTGCCATGCTGACAGTGTCAACTTAACTACAGCTGACAAACAGTTTTTAAATAGAACATGTCAGTTCATTATAGTATTCTCCATCTGTGTTTTTTTTTCCCCTCTTCCCACACTTACACTGAACATTTGAAGAATGTTACCACAATGGTTTCGTTTACACATTCACTCTCTAGCATTAATGACTTGCTAAATGCTATATTTTGGAAATGAGCAAAATAATAAACAGTGTTAAAAAAAGGAAACTCTTTTCTCACTTGTACAGGCTTTTTTTTTTCTTTGACTGTTTTGAGTAGCTTGGTAACACTTTCCCTCTTCCTGTTTGTTATTTTCTTTCTCTTGTTAGAATTGACTCTTCTACTCTAGTCAGGATTCCAATCCATATCAGTGGGCGTCCTGACCAAGATTGGATAGCACAGTTACTGGCCTAATACTGTAATAACTTGGTTCCAGCCATCCTGCCCATCTGACACTTTGCTGATGGTGCAAACAGACCCCAAACACTGACTGACTCTCCTAAAGCCAGTTAAATGGATGCCTTCACTACAAAGCTGACTCCTTTCCTTCCCTTTCCTCTTATTACTCATTGAACAGAGGTAGCTGACATTTCCCATTACTAACTTTTTAATATCAGAATCACATTAAGTTCTTTTAATTGTATTTTAAATGATACTGTGGCACTGTATGTGCTTATAAAATGAAAATATGGAGTGAGAATGTAAATCTTATGAGTCTGTTCTCCTGATGGTTCAATTTTGTCTCCTTTATGTGCCACTCCTGATTTTTAAATTCCATAGAAATTTGATTTAAAAAAAAGTCTAGTTAATACTATACTTTTCATTTCTGGCACTGAAGGGTATTCCTTGCTGTTTTCGTAGTTTAAGCTTTGGCTGTAAATATTTGGACATCAGCTCTGACCATCATCTCCAAGGGAATATTTAGAAAGTGTTATCTCCTCTCGTTCACGGGAATTCAAGGTGGAACTAGTGAAGAATTGTTTAGTGATAGAAACTGAAATAGCAATAGAAAGAGGGACGTCCCAATTATGTAAAATCAGAACACATGAATAATTCAGTGCTCACTTGAGTGTGATTTTTATTTTTATTGTTAAATAATACTAGCATTTCCCCAAACTAATAGCACTGAGAATAACCAGCTGGGTAAGCTTTATGGGGGTAGGGGTGTGTGTGTGATATGGCATTGTAAGAAGAAAAGATGGAAGCAAGGGTCAAAATGCAATCAAACAGTATCTCATTCATCTCTCTGAAGTGGAGTGGGTTTGGTAAAATATTGATAAAATCAACTGTTTTATAATTCTTTACTCTGAAGATAAGAAAAATGGAACTCTTCAGAGAAAGCCATTAGTGCTTCTCTGTTTTTAGGTCATCTAGTATCATCATGGTGTTTTATCGTTCTTTATGCCAAACCAGAGCCCAGGATTTTAACCCAATATGGTGACGAGAACAGAATCATACACTTTTGGCATATCTACACAAGTAACTTTTTATCATTAGTTAACTCCTGGGATTTAATTGTTTCGTAACCATAGCACAGAATAGCAGCCTTACAACTTTCTGTTTTCAAACCCCAAGAAAAATACTCATTTTCACCTGGAGAAGGGAAAATTGAAATTGCAGGTAACTGTGTAGCCATGAATTTCAGAGAAGTTAGGAATGAGCTAGAAAAACTGGGAGGGGGAGGGGAAGGGGTGGCAAAGATGAGGGGTGAGACTGGAGGGGGGGAAAAAAACCCAAGGAGGAATCCGGAAGCTTTAGGTGAAATGGAATTTCTAAGTAATTGAGATTGGAATTCATAGAGATACATAATAGAGAGATAGGAAGTTTCTTCATGATAAAAAGAACTGCCAACCTTTTAGACATGGAACAAAGAACAGATTGAGTATTACAATTGTAGGTTTGGTGAGTGAAATCTAGTTAGATTATAATTAGCTCAAGAAGCTCTATTGTGTTCAGTAGAACAGCGGTTTCCAAACTTTTTTGATCACGTACACCTCGCAGTAAGAAAAAAAAATATTGGAGTATGTCCCCTATTAGTTGTATATTTACTTAAAAATTACAATATATGTGTGTTATAAAATACCACAAAATAAAACATTTTAAAGGATAAAGTTAAAGTCAATTAGTCAATAAACATATATTAAATGCCAACAATGTGCCAGGCACAGAGTGCTCCACTCAAGGCACTCCAAGTCTAATGGGGGAGACAATATATCAACAGCTGTGTATAAACTATACATACATACATACATACATATATACACCCACATATATACACACAACACGTTTGTATGTGTGTGTATATATATATTATATATATACACACACACACATATGTATACATAAGATACATAGGAGATAATTAACATAGGGAAGGCACTAGAACTAAGAAGAATCAGGAAATGTTTCTTGTAGAAGGTGAGATTATAGCTGAGAATAGAAGGAAACCAGGAAGTAGAGATGTATGGACAACATTCCAGGCACTCGAGACAGTCATTGAAATGCTTAATGGGGGGCAACTAGGTGGTGCAGTGGATAGAGCACCAGCTGTGAAGTCAGGAGGACCTGAGTTCAAATCCGGCCTCAGACCAAACACTTGACACTTACTATCTGTGTGACCCTGGGCAAGTCACTTAACCCCAATTGCCTAAAAATTAAAAAAAAAAGAAAATGCTTAATTGGAAGATGAATTGCCCTTTGTGAGGAAAAGGAAAAGCAAGGAAGCTGGATTGAAGAGCGTGTGTGTGTGTGTGTGTGTGTGTGTGTGTGTGTGCGTGTGTGGAGGGGGGTTGTAAGATGCATGTTTATGAAAAGATATAAAAACCTTTGAAAAACAGAGGATTTTTTCCTTGATCTTGGAGATGATTGGTAGCCCCTGGGGTTTATTGAGTAGGGGGTGACATGATCACTCAAAGTTGGAAGACTGCTTTTGGCAGCTGAGTGGAGGATGTGGGGAGAAACTTGAAGCAGGGAGATGATGGAGCAGGCTATTGGAATAGTCCAGGCATGAAGTTATATGGGCTTCCATCAGGGTGGTAGCCAGCGTCAAGAGGAGACAAGGACACATATACAAGAGATGTCAAGAAAGTAGAAGCAACGTAGGCCTTGGCAAAAGATTGGATGTTGGAGGTGAGAGAGAGTCAAGATGACGCCTGGGTTGCATTGAGATGTTTAATAAGCAGTTGGTGATATGACACTTGAGGTCAGCAGAGAGGTTAGGACTGGATAATACTTAATCCTAGAGTCGTTAGGAATCCATTGGAGTTTATTGAGTAGATCCACCCTTTAGGAAAATCACTTTGGCAACTGTGTGGAGGATGGATTGGAATGTAAAGAATCTTGAGTCAGGAAAACCAACTAGAAACTTATTTCAATAACCCAGGAGTAAGGTGATAATGACCAGCAGCAAGGTGGTGGCCCTGCGAATGGTAAGAAGAGTACTTTATCAGAGATGCAGTGAGAGTAGAAAAGACAGAATTTGACAATAGATTGAATAGGTGGGGTGAAGGAGAATGAGGAATCGAAAGTGACACTGAGTTGTGAACCTGGGTGATTGGAAGAATTGCATTGCCTGTGACTGCAAGAGGAAACTTTTGGTCAGTCACATAGTTTCTTTATGTTTTGTGGTAGGTAGACTCCCAAATAGTTTGAAATTATTTTGAATGGAATTTCTCTCTATCTCTCTAGCTGATGGGTTTTGTTGTTAATATGCAGAAACTTGGTGATTTGTGTTGGTTTATTTTATATTCTGCTACTTTGCTGAAGTTGTTGTTTTAATTAGTTCTTCGTTGATATTCTAAGGTTCTCTAAGTAGACTGTTGTGTCATCTGCAAAAAAAACAAATAATTTTGTTTCCTCTTTGCCTATGGCACAGGGGCCTGAATTCAGGAAGACCTGAGTTTAAATTCAGCTTTAGACACTTGCTAGCTGTTAAGTGATGTTGGGAAAGTCACTTAATCTCTGTCTGCCTCAGTTTCCTCAACTGTAAAATGGGACTCATAATAGCATCTACCTCCCAGGATTATTGTGAAGTTCAAATGAGATAATATTTGTAAATCGCTTAGCATGGTACCTGGGTATAAAGATAGTATAATAAGTAGTATAATAGTATGTATATATAAAGATAGTATAATAAAATTTGAGATGTAGATGGATTTCAATCCATCAGTTTGCATAGTCATTCTGTTCCACACAAAATGAATAGGGGAAAATGGGAACTCTTAATTCACTGGTCAATGCCTTGAGCACATAACCTCCCCTCTGAGGAAGGGGTACCTGCTATAGAAATGGGTACCTGCTATAGCTGTGGGGCAATCTCTTGGACTGGGTAGGTATGCCATGGGGAATGGAGGTTAAAGGTAGAGATTAACTGGTGCTCAGGTATGTGGTAGGTTGAAATTGTCCTGAGGGGCTTGAAAACAGTTTCAGTAAAGGGGGTGGGAGCAGATTGGGAACATGAACCAGAGGGAAGGGGCAGAATTGGTGAACCTTGGGGGATAGGGGTAGGTGGGTGACCCATATTGTTCCGCCCTCTGATTGGCTGATCACATATACTCCTTGAGGTCTGGCTACAGCCTTAATTTCCTCCTTGGAGGTCACTAGAAAAAGAGATTAAGAAATAAAAATAAGATCCATGCATAAAAAGTACTAACCTAAAATACATGTTCAAGGGTTACAATGACTTCATCTCTTACTAAATAGAAAAGCAAGATAGAGTTAAAGTTCAAAACATATTTATACATTACCCTCCTATAAGTCCCATTGGCATCCACTTGGATATCTATAGCAACTTTCTAATAATTTCTAATTTCTAATAATTTTCTCTGCTTTCAGTCTCTCCCTGTTTGCTACTTCCTACACAATGCTTCTGTATTAGGCATGGATCTAATTATATCTTTTCAATGACTCCCTTTTGGTTACCAAATAAAGTCCAAACACCACCTATATTTCAAGGCTCTTCAAAATCTAAAATTTCAACAAATATTTCATTTGATTTCAACAAACATTAAGCATCTGTGATCTTTCGAAGGCATTGTCTCCAGTGATAGGGAATATAAAAGTAGATTAAATTCAAATTTCATTTTCAGCAGATTAAGGGATTTCTATTTGTCCTGCTCTTAAGGAGTTAGCACTTTGTTGGGGAAAATACAGGTACACATCTAACTATGATGAAAAAAATTAGGTAGAATTTAGGATGAAGACTATCCAGTAAGTAATTCACTCACACACACACACAAACACACACATACACACAATGCATTATGAAGTTTACAGAATGCTTTCCTCAGAACAGCTCTCTGGGTAAGTGGTATAAATATTAGGAAGACTCCTATTTATGAAAGAGAAAAATAAGATTATCAGAAATTAAGGGACTTATTGTTCGTTGTCACATAGCTGGCAAGTATATGAAGTTGGAGTTGAACCCACATCTCTTTAATTCAGAGAGCAAGACACTTTAATTTATGTCAGGCTGACTCAAAATAGAATTTACCAGTCAGTGAGTCAATCAATAAGTATTTATTGTAATCAAACACTATGCTAAGCACTAGGTATACAAAGAAAGGCAAAAGACAGTCTCTGTTCTCAAGGAGCTCACAGTCTGATGGGAGAGACAATATACAAGCAACTATGTACAAACAAGATATTGACAGGATAAGTTTATCCTGAGATAATCAGTAGAGGGAAAGTAGTAGCATTAAGGAGATCAGGAAAGGCTTCCTGTAGAAGATGGGATTTTAGCTGGAACTTGAATGAAGCTTTGGAAGCCAGGAGATGATTAGGAGTGAGAACATTCCAGGTATGGAGGACAACCAGAGAAAATGCCCAAGCTGGAGATGGTGTGTCTTATGTGAGGAACAGCAAGGTGGCTGGTGTCACTGGATCACCAAGTACATGGGGAAGAGTAGAGTGTAACGAGACACATCAGGAACCAATCTATATAGGGGAAAGAGTTCACAGGTGACATTTTATCACTATAGGTGTGACCAGGAGAGGGATGACAGAGAACCCAATGAGCCTAAGCAATTTGCCACACATTGACAACATGTTGTCCTCATTGGATGGGGGATTGGGAGTAAGTGACTGGTCATATGTTCAGCTAACCCTTTAAAATCATGGCTATGTTTTAAGAAATGTTAAGAAAATAAAACAAAGGATAGACTAGAGCAATGATTTCATGACAGGGAAGAGTAATTTAAAAATATGTCACAAAAAAATCAAATGAAGGGGAAATTTGGCCTTTGGGAAACAACTTTTGAAGAAGGCATGGAATACATGCTGATTAGTGGTTCAATCTAGTTGGACAGAGAGTTGAATATGGTAATTTAAGTATTTTGGATCTATACAGTAGTAATATTATCTTGGCTTTGTAGAGCTGTTAGCTTTTTTGTTTCTTAGTATGGACCTGTGATTTCATTGTTGTAGGGAACTCTTAGTGATGACTTTTTTTTTTTTTTGGTACCACTGCAGATTGGCAACTAGGTGGTACAGTGTATTGAGTGCCATGTCTGTGGTCAGGAGGGCTCATCTTCCTGACTTCAAATCTGGCCTCAGACACTTATTACCTGAGTGACCCTGAGCAAGTCACTTAACCCTGATTGCCTCAGTTTCCTCATCTGTAAAATGAGCTGGAGAAGGAAATGACAAACCACTTCAGTATTTCTGCGACTGAATAATAGCAACTGATTGGCAACTGTTGTACAATTTATGGTTTTTGCTTGGGGCATTGAAAGTTAAATGCCTTACTCATAGTCACACGGTCCAGAGGTGTCCATTAGCTTTTACATACTGCCTATCAACCTTCTCAGATAGGAAAAGAAAGAGGTAAAGATTATCATCATAATGTTATAGATGGAAAACTTAGTCAAGTTCTTGAAGGATTATACAACTAGAGGGTTTCCTTATCCTTAGTTTATTTTAGAAAGTTTCACAAATAACCTATACTCAGGATAGGACTAGTAATGTTTATGAGATAAATAATGAGGAAGCCTGGGGAATTAACTTATAGGAATTTTTTTTTAAATTTTTAGGAGTTTTCATGTATGAAAAATGGTCCATTAAAATAATTTGGATGAATCTCTTAATGGGATTTTTTTAAATATCAAAAACTTTCTAAAATCATCAAAATGGCCCAAAAGATTGTTCACAAATGAAACTGATTGGAAATATTTTTACTTTCAACCATATTATGTTTCCTTTCCCCTTAGTTGACCCAGTCATTTTTTTAAAAAGAAGAATAAACTTATTTGAACCTAATTTACTCCAGGATTCTACTGTTTGATAAAAGGAATAAAATATAGGAAGATAAGTTTCTGAAAAATCACACTGGGTTTTTGTTAATGATAATCATTAGCCCTGTTCTGAACTCTATTGACAACATGTTATAGTATTCTTGAAGTCAGAACTCCTATTCTTTTAAATAAAGAACTAGTTAATTACAAGATCTAATGAAACTGACCTAATTCTGTAGCTTAGAACTAACTAAAAAAAAAATCTAAGGCAAAGATAGTTTGCAAAAATGCATATTGATTCACATAAATCGATGTGTTAGAGCATGATTGAGACTTTAATTCTTCCAGAGCTTCTAAAATGTCCTCTTTGTTTTTCTCTTGAGCAACAGTAGGAATTGTTTGTCTGCATTTTGATCACCAACATGGAAATTAGATATTAATATATACAGGGAAAGGCAGAGACAGAGAAAAAATTCTTAACACTCAAAGAATGAGAGAATCATGCTATTTTTCGTAAGTGGCAGTGAGTTACTCAGTCATCCTGTAACAAGTGCAGATATCCTTCTCTGTACCAGAAAAAAAACACATACAAAAAAGGATTGAAACAATATCTGATAGCACAACTATAGTTAAGAGTAGTCAGGATTTTGTTTGCCAGGTAAGGCCTTTATAATTGGTATGTGAATATTCACTTACAAAGGTCTTACTATGAACAAAATGAAATTTGAAAACTTTTTTTTTTTAAGCTGGGAAAATAGGTTAAGTCAGAAACGGGGGCTGATGTTTTTGAAGCTTAATTATTAAAGTTTATTTTCTATTTCTTTCCAGTCACTTGAGGTGATAGCCAAGGCCAGGAGACTGACTGCAAACTAGGCTTATCAGCTTCCTTAGGTTTCAATCAGAAGCTTGTGACCTTGAAAACTCCAGCATTTGCATACTCTCTATCTCTGTACTGGTCTGTAACACAAGTCTAGCCAACCTTGCTTTTGCAGTGGACATGATCTTGGAAGGGAAGGTGCACTCATGCTACTCTTGAAACTGCTAGAGGATTCCAACAGAAAAGTTAACCTTGCCACTTTGAGCAGTATTTCAGGCTTCAGGGAGGGATCACGGGATTATAAATTTAGAACTGCAAGGGAGTTTAGAGGTTATCGACTCTAACTCCTTCATTTTACATATGAGGAAACTGAGACCCAATAAAGAAGCTTCAGTGACCTGCCTTAAATCACACCAGTGGTATCAGAGGTGGCATTGGAGTATAAGTTCTGACTCCAAATCCAACATTTTCTTTCCACTTTGACTCCAGGCATTGTTGCCATTGCCTCTAGAGGATTTAGACTTGATGATTTCTGAGGTACCTTACAATTCTCAAGATTCTTCCTTTTTTCTTATAATTTATAATTTCTTCCTTCTCATATATGTATTGCTATGTTCAGGTAGCCACATTAAGAGGAAGTACTAGGAAAGAGTAGCAGGCAAATCCTTCATTCTTCCCCAAGCCTTAGTTTCCTCATCTGTAACATGAGAATAATAACAATACTACCTAGAAGTGGAATGACTAGAATATAGGGAATGAAGTCAAGAACTCCAAATCCCACCTCTGATACTTACTAGTTCTGAGGTGACAGACAAGACCCCTAAAGCCTATGTGCCTCACGAAGCCTCCGAGGATTTATCTGTTTGGTCTCCAGTGTGACTCCCCAGCCAGAAGGTGGGGAGATAGATTATTGCCCGCCTTCCCTCCATAGCCAAGTTGTCTCCAATACAACCATACCTACCCTTATTGCTTAATACTCTCATACCCTGCCCCCTGTTTCTATTCTCAGTCTTCACCCCATCCCCAAGCCTGGTTTTGACTCCTCATGGCAGTTATAACCTAACTCCTACCTAGGCACTCAAAGCAGCAGCTGTCCCCCATCATATCCATCCCCTACTCCCTAGATCACCTGTTGTCTATTGTGGATGCCCCCTCCCTGGAAGAGCACCCCTTTTTGTTTTCAATTAGAGCAATTCTTACAGAGTGTGTAAACCTGGATGAGTTTTTTTTTTTTATTTAAAAAAATTTTTTTTAACCTGGATGAGTTTTGACTTGCATCAATCAACCAACAAATATTTATTAAATCACTACTCTGCGCCAGTCACTATGCTAGGAGCTGGGGGTACAAGTACAGAGAATAGAGCAATCTCTACTCACAATGAGCTTATTTTCTAGTGGAGCAGAAAATAACCACATACAAAAATACAAGGTATAAATTGAAAATGAATGAATACATTTTATGTGTTAAATACAAGGTAGTTTGAGAAGGAGGGTACTAGCAGTGGGGATTATCAGGAAAGTCTTCATGGAGTAGATGGTGCCTGAGTTGCATTTCAAAGGACATGAAGAACTCTAAGGCAAAAGAAAGAAGGAAGTATATTCTAGCCTTGGGGGAAAATTAGCACAAAGGATGGTGAACAACAGAGGAGGGTAGTTTGTCTGGATTTCAGAGTGAAGAAGGGGGGACGTACAATGCTTCAAAGATAGGTTGTGATCATGTTGTGTAGAGTTCGAGAAGCTAAACAGAGAAATTTATCTTTTAGTCCAATGGCAATAATAATCCATTGGATTTGTTTGAGTAGGGGAGTCACATGGTGAGAGCTGTGCTTGAGGAAAGTAGTGGATGGAATGGACTCAGATGGTAAGAGAACTAGTCAAGGAGCTAGGTTAGGAGGCTCTTGCAATAATTTAGGTGAAAAATAATGAAGGCCTTAACTAACTAAAGTGGTAGTTGTATGAGTAGATAGAAAGGTGGTGAATGAAAGAAATGTTGTAGAAGTCACAAGATTTGGCAATTGATTATGAGGTGAAGTAGGGTGAGGATTCCTGGATAATATGGAAATTATGAACCTGAGTCACTAGAAGTTGGTGGTTTCTTAGACAGAAATAAGGAAGTTTAGAAAAAGGAGGGTTTATGGGGAGAGATGATGACTTCAGTTTTTGACATGATGAACTTATATCCTGTTGGAAATGACCAATAGGCATTTTGTGTTGCAGGCTTAAAACCTCATAGAAATCTAAGAGTCATCTGCATAGAAATTATAATTAAATCCATGGGAACTGATGAGGTTACCAAAAGAAAGAATGTTGAAGGAGAAGAAAAGAAGACCCAGGACAAAACCTTGGAGAACACTTACAGTGTTCTGTGTTACAGTGTACAGAGCATAAGCCAGCAAAGGATACTGAAGAGAAGCAAACTAGTAGGAAGGGAACCAAGAGAGAGGAATGTTATGAAAACCAAGAGAGAAAAAGAGTATCCAGAAGGAGTGGGTGGTCAGTAAGTAGTTTCCTATGTGGCTTTGGTGTTATCCTCATTCATCTCATACCAGTCACTAGATCTGTCACCAAATCTTGTGGCTTCTTCCATAGAATATGAACTGAGTGAATATAAGTTGAAGATGACAAGGTTTTGAACCTGGGTTCCGTAAGGAGGGTGCCCTTGACAGCAAAGACGAAATTTGGAATGGGGATGGTATTTGGGGATGGAGGAAGATAATGAGTTCTGTTTTGGATTTGTTGAGTTTCAGTTACCTATAGGCCATCCAGTTTAAAATGTCCAATAGGCAGGTTTCTTTTTTTTGTTTGTTTTTTAGCTCAGGAGAGAGATTAGGACTAGAAATGTAGATCTGGGTAGAAGTCAACTGCATAGATGTGGTCATTGAACCCATGGAAGCTGATGTGGTCATCAAGTGAGAAATAATAGAGAGAAAAGAGAGTCCAGGACAGTCTACATTCTGAGTTATTGTGTGTGACTTGGATGATGAATCAGCAAAGGAGATTAAAAATTCCCTGAACAGGTAGGAGAACAGGAGGAAGCAGTATCATAAAAACCTGGGGAGGAGAAGATAAGGAGAACATTCTTCTCTTTTGATTCTTTAACAACTTTGTGGCATATAATCCCCACTTTGCATATAAGGAAACTGAGGTTTAGATTAAGTGATATGCCCATAGGAAAAATCAGGATTTGAACCCAGATTTGCCTTACTCCTAGTCCTGTATTATATTTTCTCAAATAATTCTGCCATGTTGCCCCTTGTACATTTTATGTTCCAGGCAAATTGGATTATTAGTTCTTCTTCTATCTTTTCTTGTCCTCTTCTAGTTTTGTATATTTATATAGGCATTCTCTCATTCTTGGAACACTTGCTCCAAATCTGTTTAAAGACATATCTTCCTTTAAAAGGTTGAGTAGTGGTGCTTTCTCCCTGAAGCCTTCCCTGATTATCTGTCTCCCTACTTCCCAAAATTAAAAAAAATAAAAATAAAAAAGCGAACACTCCGTCCTCAGATTTCTCATTGTACCTTTAAACGTTGTCTTTGTCCCTACCATATTTTTATTTGTGTGCATATTTTATCCCCAATGAGATTGTAAGTGAGGCTGCCCTCAAATTAATTTGCCCTTTACATACCCACCACTGTCTGCACACAGGACGCACTTAATATGCTTAATATGTGTTTAATTGAAGCCACAATCCAGAAACCATCTCTAGGCAGGCAGCATGGTTTTCTCCTATTCAATTAAAGCAGAGTTTATTTTACATCAGTACTGTATAAAGCACTGTTCTAGATGCTTAGGGACAAAGACAAATAAAAAGATAAAATATCTCTTCCCTCAAGGAGCCTACATTCTACTATTTTAGAAAAGCACTGTATTTGAGATCTACTTTGTAGTCCCAGCTCTTCCTCTGACAATTCCTTTTCAAGTATTAGAAGCCTCCTTAGTGCCTCAATTTCCTCATCTGAAAAATTCGACTCTTGAATTAGATGCTCTCTTTGAGGTCCCTCCCAACTCTGACATTCTGTGATTACATGAAAAACCTGCCTTGTTCTGTGAATATATGACCTTAAAGCTGAATTGAGGCATTCAGAACGCCTCATCTACAGGGCAAGGAGGAAAATTGGGTTTTTTCCTCTTCAAATCTTGTTTTTAGGACATTTTCAATTTTGAACTTGTCAGTACCTTGACAGTAGTTCCTTTAAAAACAGCTTTGTTGTTTTCAAATGACATAGGTTAAGCTTGGAATCTATAACATAAATGATAGGCCCTTGTGGTATTTATATAAAAATTAAAACTGTCAAGATATATTAATGTTTAATCACTGGCGGTGGAACATGAGCACCAATTATTTTTTGTAAGCCATTTCACTGCACGTTCAGTGTTGTAGATTTGTTGTAGAAACAAAACTATGTTTCATATTATTAGACTTGTGTTCTTAGACTCACAATGGAGCTGATGCCCAAACTACACTATCAAACTAAGGTGGTATCTCCTAAATTCCTTATCCTTACATTGTCATGAGATCATCGACATAGAGCTAGTACAGACCTTACCAGTATTCTGTGAGGAAACTGAGGCCCTAAGAAGTTACTAGGCTTGCCAAAGGTCACACAGTTAAGTAAGAATCAGGATAGGGATTTGAACACAATTTCTCTGACTCTAAATCCAGAGTACTTTCCTTAAAAGGTCTTCGCTGATGATTCTTAACCTTAGTTTTCTAACATTGTAGGATGTTTATCTTAAAGGGTGTTGCTGAATTCTAAAAAGCTAGGCAGCTAGGTGGTATGAGTAGATAGAGCATTGGGCCTGCAATCAGGAAGGCTCATCTTTTTTTTTTTTTTAATCTTTTTTTGGTGAGGCACTTGGGGTTAAGTGACTTGCCCTGGGTCACACAGCTAGTAAGGTTCAAGTGTCTGAGGCCAGATTTGAACTCAGTTCCTCCTGACTCCAAGGCCAGTGCTCCATCTACCACTCCACCTAGCTGCCTCTAGGAGGACTCATCTTCCTGAGTACAAATCTGGCCCCAGACACTTATGAACTGTGAGACCCTGGGCAAGTCACTTGACCCTGTTTACCTCAGTTTCTTCATCTGTAAAATGAGCTGGAGAAGGAAATGGCAAACCACTCTAGTTTCGTTGCCAAGAAAACCCCAAATGACGTCACAGAGAGTTGGACATGACTGAAGACAGCTGAACAACAACAAAAAATTCTAAAAATTAATAAAAGCAAAATATTAACATTAATATTCATTTTAGTTTTTTTTCCCCCAAGATGAGAGGTATTTGAAAATTAAATGAACAATGATAGAATGTTAGAGTTCTGAAAATGTTGGAGATTATTGGTCTCTACCTAATGTGACCTTTCCCTAAAGATTTGGACTAAAGATCTCCAAGTCACCACATCTCAGCAGAGATGCAAAGATTTATGCCAAAGACGTTTTTCTTACAGTTTGGTTGATGTGTTGTCACTGTGTTACCTCACTAGTTAACTTGTCCTTGATGAGAAGTTTCTCCTGTTGGATTAGAGATTAAGGCTTTGGTGGTAGAGACAGTGGGAGCAGTCTGAACTCCCTAGAAAGCTTTGCTTGTATGAATTTAAGCTGGTCTTTGGCATCTTACTCTGTTACCAGCTGCCTCTAGAGATTAGGTAAAAGAGTTCACTAACAGCCCAGCCTGGTCCATAGTGGATTTAAAAGGCATTTTTTTTCTTTTTTCTTCTTTTTTCAATTCTGGGAAAACAAGCAAAAAAGGAAAATAAAGTAGCAGCCTGAGAATTTGATTTAAGGCCAGAGATATATAGAACGTTTCTCATTAACCATCAGGAAGGCTTCCATGCTTTGTCTACTATAATATGAGCAATGGGGTGGGCTGCAGGTAAAAATTTTAGCCTTGACTCTGAAAGTGCTTTCTCTCACAGGCTTAAATCAGATCCTTACTGCTAGGTGAGTATATCTATAGTGCTTTATATTCTATTACCCCATAACATACAATGCATTTTATTTATGTTAGTCATCTTTTATACAGAAATGTCACAAAACACTTCACTGCTGATTACAGCCTGTATAGGCAAACTACACTGGTGAATTATGCCCCTTACCATAGATCATGCCAGTAGCACCTGGCAAGGCAGAAGAAGATAAATCCAGAGCAATGATAGATGTATCTCAAAAGGTTCAGAGATGATTGGGTATACATAGGAACCTTCAGTTTCAAAGGCCTTTATAGAAATTCTCTCCTTTTTTCTTCTCTCCTATCTCTGTAATACTTCCTTAGATGATTACTTGTTTCCCAAGAACCTCTTGTAACTATACAACAGTCTTTTATTTTTTTTTTATCTACCCTTCTTGCTGACCATGTTTCTCTTTTCCCCTGGACATCACTTGCTGCCATGATCTTCATTTCTCAATTACCTTTTGTAAGATGTAATTTTTTTTTAACCCCTTGCTAGGTTACCCTATATTTCTTAATTTTTTTTGTACTTAGTGAATTTCTTTTTTACCCTAACATTTAAGGAACTTCCTAAGACCAATATATTCTAGACTTCTAATAAACTGCCCCTCTGCTATTGTTTTTTAGAGCTTATTATGTATGTTGTTTTTAGACTTTTGATTGGGTCAATGTTTGCATCTTACTTATTCTTTTTTCTTATTAAATCAAGTTATATGAAGAACAGGTGAATAGGAGAAGGTAGAAAGTGAGAGGAGCAGTATATAGTATCTTTATTTTCTTTCTGATGATGTTAAATAGAACTCTTAGAAAAAAAAGATAATGCATATAAATAATTGCCTTTAGAAGTAGTAATGCTAATTCAGAAAGGTATACTTTATTTTGAAATAATAGGGAAAGAAACTAGATGCAAGGCTGTTAGATACAAGGATTTTCATTCATAAGGAAAAAAGGTATAACATCAATGTAACAGATATGTAGTAGAGACTTAAATTTGAAATCTCATATTGGTTTTGCAATCCATAACCTTGGATTGTTCTCTGTTAACTCAACATTTTGTGTTTCTATGTTATTGACATCTATGGTACTGTATTGGATGCTCAACCTTTCCCCTATTGCATCCCTCTGACATAAGGCAAGTTGTTATTCAATCTTCCTGATCTCCAACCAGATGTTCTTCCCTCCATTTCTCATTAATAGTTGGCATTGAAAGTAACAGTTAATAGAAATGGAACTAGTAATGAATGAAACACCAGTTCTTTTGTTTCTCAATCAAGAGCATGATCAGATCAAGCTGCTTTAGAGTGGAGTCCATTTTGTCCCTATCAGAAACATGAAGTTTTCTGTGCAGAGCTATGCTCTTGATGCATATTCCTTAATAGTGAGGAGGTGATTGAAGTCAACAAATTCATTTCCTAAGCAGTACTATACGTGACACATAGTGTAAGGCTCTAGAAATACAAAGGGGGAAAAAACAATGCATGATGTGGTCAGATTTCTGCCGTAGGAAGATTATTTTGGAAGCTAGAAGATGGATTAGAGTAGGGAGAGTCTTCCTGCAGTGATACTGATTAGGAGTCTATTGTAGTAGTCTAGGTGAAAGACAGAACTAGGGTCATGACAATAGGAGTAGACAGGTGAAACATGAGAGATGTTGAGGAAGAATCAGTAATCCTTGATAGCTGATTGAATATGAAGATGGAGGAAAGAGAAGAGTCAAAGATGACTCTAGGTGATGGGAATGATGGTGATTCTATAGAAATAAGGAAATTTGGAGGAAGGGCAGATTTAAAGAAAAAGATAATTGAGTTTGAGATACCATTGGGAAATGCAGGTTGAGATATCCAGTAGGTAGTAGTTGATAAATAGTTAAATGGTTGGGAGTCATTCAGTTCATCAGCCTGTGTCCTAAAACTAGCTCTTCTCTTCATGTTCAATTATTATCTCTAAGTGTGTGTGTGTGTATATGTGTATGTACACACAAATATGTATGTATGTATATATATATAACCATCTCTCCTGATTTCTAGTCCCATGTTGATCTATTGGACATTTTGAACTGTATGTCTTATAGTCATCTTAGCTGGACATGTTCAAAGCAGAATTCAACATCTTTCTCCCCCAATCTATCCCTTTTCCTATCCAGGATTAATCCTTGGGTTCCTCACTTTCCCTCACTCCACTTATCTAATCAGTTTTCAAATCTTTCTGATTTTGCTTCCATAATAATTTTAATGCCTTCTCTGTACGAATAGAGCCACAACACTAATTCAGAGTCTCAGTACTTGTTACCTTAATTAATTAATTAAAAAAATTCTTTATTTTTATTTTTCATCATTCACTTCCATAAGCTTCTGAGTTTTAAATTTTCTCACTTTCCCCAAGACAGCGTGTGGTCTGATATAGGCTCTACATATACATTCATATTTAACATTTTCACGTTAGTCATGTTGTAAAGAAGAATTAGGACCAATGGGAGGAACCACAAGAAAGAAGAAACAAAACAAAACAAAACCACAACAAAAAAAGAGAGCAAATAGTACACTTCATTCTGCATTCAGACTTCATAGTTCTTTCTCTGAATGTGAACAACATTTCCCATCATGAATCTTTTGGAGTTATTTTAGATCCTTGCATGGCTGAGAAGAGCCAAGTCTGTGAAAGTTAGTCATGACATAATGTGGCTGTTATTGTGTGCAGTGTTCTCCTGGTTCTGCTCACTTCACTCAGCAGCAGTTCTTATAAGTCTTTCCAGGTTTTTCTGAAGTCTGCCTGCTCATCATTTCTTATAGAACAATAGTATTCCATTACATTCATACAATATATTCCATTACCTTATACCACAACTAGTCCAACCATTCCCCAACTGATGGCCATCCTCTTGATTTCCAATTCTCGGCCACCACAAAAAAAGCTGCTACTGTTGCCTAGATGATTACAGTAGCTTCTTAGGGCCTGGCCTGAGTCTGGCCATTATTCTTCTTGGGAGTGGGAGATACAGCATATGCAGAAGTAAATAAATACAAAAAGAGCATATTGTTAGTCATTTTCAATTGTGTCCCACTCTTTGTGATGGCATTTGGGGTTTTCTTGGCAAAGATCCTGGAGTGATTTGCCATTTCCTTCTCCATGTAAGTAATATTAGGTGGGATAAAATACTAATAACTGGGCAGAAGCAGAGAAGGCACATTCCTGTGGCAGGTTATTCCTAAACTGTTTTGAAACATGCTAAGGATTCTAAGTGACAGAGAAGAGGCAGAAATGTGTTCTGGACCTTGGGAACCACATGTACCAAGACATAGAAGACACCAAGACATAGAAGACAGGAAATGCTTGACAAGAATGGAAGCTACGTGAAGGTAAATAGGGCGAGATGACTGGAAAGATCAGTAGAGCTAGGTTTTGGAGGGCTTTAATTAACATCTGTGTAGAGGTAATAACTGAACTCTTGGGAGCGCTTGAGATCACCAAGAGAGTGAGTGTAGAGAGAGAAGAGTAGAAGAGCCCCCACTTTGGAGAAGACTGAGATAGTGTTGCTGTATTTAGAACCCTTTTGCCAGATTTAGAAGGCAATATTAGGGTATATGATGAGGATGAGTGCCCCTGATATTGAATGCAACCAGTTGTCCCAATTAGAAAGTAACCTCCTTGAAGGCAGGGATACTTCATTTGGGGGAGGTCTTTGCATTTTCCAAAGCCTAACCTAGCACATTACTTTGCACAATATTCTTAGTTCCAGTTAGAGGAAATATATCTCTTGTAGGTCATTCAAATGTAGTTAACAAAAGAGGGGTTACTTAACCATTGAAAGAAAATGTTTTTCCAGGCCACTGGGACAGTGTAACAGGCCATTTCAAAAGTTAGCATGTATCCTAGGCCAGGGGTGGGGAACACGAGTCTTCATGTGGATTTGAATTTGGATTTGGCTTCAGTCAAAAGGCTGCATTTGAGGGCCTAGAGGGCCACAAGTGGCCTCGAGTTCACAGGTTCCCCACCCCTGTTCTAGGCTATTTGAATCACAAATGTCCTCTTGAGCCTAGTGAGCTTACTAAAAGCCAACCCACAAAACTGAGAGCACTGATCATTAACCATTATTAAAACTAAAGCAAGTTATGCATAGTTTAAGTTCTGCCACTTTATTTGCTTAAAAAATGTCAAGTCCCTTGGTCTTACAACTTTGACTCAAACAAATTAAAGCAGGGCTCTCTCAGTCTATGTAAAGTAGCCAGACCCACAATCTACCTTAGTAGAAGCAAGAATCCTGGAGGCTTCGTATCCTTTTTGTACTGTGTGTTCTTGGGCATTTCACATACCCTTCAATCTATGAAAAGAGTATTTTGGACTTGATCTCTAAGGGCCTTTCCAGATCTAAATCTGTGAACTTCTCTATATGCAAAAAATGCTGTTGGGGGAAAAATACAATTTAGCATTACATAGTAGGGATTTTTTTTTCTAGGACCCATTAATGCTTCGTACAACTAACTTTTCATGAGATGAGATGAAATGGGAAATACTGATATTTATTCCCCTCGCACTGCTAAGCTTTGGCTTTTAAAGGTTGGAAGATTACAAGAATCTATTTCAGCAGTTACAACAAGAAGTTTCCATTTTTTGATGTTGTTTTAGGCGGTATAACTAGAGGAATTATAGATTCTAGAGGAATTATAGATTCTAAGAACTGAAAATGGACCTTACGCTAATCAGCTAGTACTGACCACAACATCCATTTTACAGATGATGATATTAAATTGAAAAAAAAAATTAGGGTTTCTTGGCATAAATCTTTTCATTATTGTCAGACTGTTTGCCATCCATGAGATGAAGACATAATTATGCGCATCTATTTATAAAATAATATGTATAGTTAATAGATTTTGATTTTGATTTTTTTTCTGTAGTAGATATAGCTATATAGAATTTTGTATTTAGAAGGGACTAAGGTTTTTTATTTCCTTTTTTGACTGATTATGATATTAACCGTTGACATCTGCATATTGCATTATGATTTACAAAACATCTTAAATACATTATCTCATCTTACTGTCTGACCCCCGTTTCATAAATGAGGAAACAGACACTGGCGGGGGGCGGGGAGGGGGGAGTGAAATCACCCACAGCCACACCACTAGGAAAAATCCCCAAGACTTTTGATTAGAGGTCCCAGTTTCATCACTGTTGCCATAACATAGGAGGTATGGAGAAGTTAAATGACTTGATCAGGCTATAGAGAGGGAGAGAGAAAACTGGAACTTAGGATTCCTAACTAATATCCTGGTTTCCTTTTCAATACTGCATACTTATATGTAGGATTTGGGGGAAAGAAGAGTCCCCTGGAAAATATTGAAGGAGCTATCTTGAATATAAACTTAATACCACTATCTTTGTCTCATCCACAAAATAAGTTTTAAAAGGAAATCTTAGTCTCCAAAAACAAACCGACAAGGCAACATGGACATAAAACTTTTATTTCTTAAAATATTCAAGTTATAACTCTGTTATTTGTTTTTCTAGGTGTACAGTATATTTCAAAAATCCAGTAGCCATTGAATACATAAGTAAAGAAGTTTATGAGAATAATATGTTTCAAGGCCAGAATTGAACATATTTTCAAATACCACCTAGTTAAAACTGTGGATGAATCAAGACTTTAGATGTTTATTTCACACACCATTAGAATACATTAGAATATATTATACAATCCCTTAGGGCAGGGCTTCCCTTCCTTGTTCAAAATATTTGACTTATTGGATAACTCTGTGTAGATACTGTAGGAAGAAAAAAGGTGTTAAGGCATAAATTTAGAAATACACCTTTTTTAAGTGAATTTATTTCATGTAGCACAATATACCTAAGTATACTTATTCAGAAACTATTGAGTAGCCTAATTTTACAGCTGAAATCAGATCAGTAAAATCAGAATAAAAGTTAAGTATGTTACCATTTATTTAAAAAATAATCCCTAGTAATTATAATTTGGAACCATGATACCACTGACAAATATTTCCCATTGATTATCAGTAACAAAACAGAATTTGATACTGTCACCTTTTCTTTTTTATTTAGGTGGAACTCTTGCTTTGTCTCTGTATTTTCTTTGTAGCAGGGCTTCAAGTGGGCCCATTATAATCTGTTACGTATGGGTAGATACCATTGAACAATTGTATTTAATGTTTATAAAATACAAGTAACACAACAATTGTATTTGTTCAAAAGTGGTATTTGGTTTTTATAGTAATGTTAAGTTAATATTAATAAACAAGATTGAGACACCCTGACCTTGGGGTCAGGAGAAGACATGGATTCAGTTCAAGACTTTGGATTCAAGAAGATGGGGTGCAGATTCCACCTCTGACACATACTAGCTCTGTCACCATGGTCTGGCAGGTCGTTTAACCTCTCAGTTTCCTAATACCAGTAGGCATGTCATATATACATACACATAGCTACATATATACACATACACATACACATAGACATATAATATATACATATACATACATGCACATAATCAATAAACATTTAAATAAATGCCTACTATGTGCTAGACACTACTAAACACTACAGATACAAAAAAGGGCAAAAGACAGTCCCTACCCTCAAGGAGCATACAATACAAGGAGCATACAAGGGGGAGACAATATGCAAAAAATATATACATACAAGGGAAGCTCTATGTAAGATAAATAGGAAAAATTAACAGAGGGATAATTGAGAAGTATTGGGGAAGATTAACAATAAAAGATCAGCTTTTAGTGAGATTTAAAGGAAGCCAGAGATCAGTAGGCAGAGGAGAGGAAGGAGAGCATCACATACATGGGGGACAGCCAGATAGAATGCCCAGAGATGAGAAATGGAGGGTCTTGTTTGTGGAACAGCCAAGACATTGTTCATATACAGACATTCATGCAAATGCATATAGATGTATACATACACACATATTATTATGAATTCAACAATCAGAAATATTTCAAGACAAGAATCTGCAATAGTATCGTACAAGAAACTGTTTGTGTGGTTTGTCCTTTGTTCTCGAAGAGGACCATGACATCAGGGAGATAATGACATGATTTGCAATTGACTTTGATTTGAGTGAAGGAGGGCTGTGCAGAGTCACCAGCCTCACTTTCTCCTCCAGAGCCATCTGGGTCCAGTGGCCAGATGCTAATCAGGACGACTGTAGATGATGGCCCAGGATGCAATGGGAGACCTTGGCCCTAAGGTCTTTCCAAGTTCTCACTTTGAGTTTGAAATGCCATTCAGCGAATAGGCCTCTTTAAGACGTGAGTCAACAGATGGCCCCTTTAATCAAAAAGAAAAGAAAAAAAGTCAGACTGGGAGGGGAAGAAGACCCTAGGGTTGCTGGCCAAAAGAGAAACTTGCTATTTACATTCACTTTGAGCCCAGAGGGCCCAAAAAATAACCATTAAGTGGTGCTTAGGCAGGGACCTATTGTTGTCTAATCTATGAGATCCAGAGTGAATTCGGTTTAAGGCTTGGTCTTTGAGAAAGAAATCTAGCCAGTAACCCCCAAGTTTATTTGTTTATATATATGTTATACATATATGTATATATAATATATAAGGAACTATGAACTAACATAGTATGTATACATATACATATGTTTAATACACATACGTATATATGTATACCTAAACTCACATACACATATGCTTAACAAAGTAGTAAGAAATTGCTTTATTTGTATCCTTTTCTATAGCTCCCCTCCCTCCCTTCCCTCTCTGTACATATATAAAATACTTTGTACTCATTTCATATCCCCTCTTTATGCCTGGAATGTTCTCCCTCCGTGCGCAAGTCACTTAGTTACTCTTGTTCTCCCTTTTCTCTTCTTCAAGGTGAGGGGATTGAACCAAATGCCCTGGGAATGGATCTAGGAATATTCACTTCTATCTCTTAGAATTCTTGACTTGCTTCAAAACTCACACACCCTTCTGCAAGAGACCTTTCTTGGCCTCATGGCTGCAAGAGCCTCCTTATCCTCTACAGTGATAATCAAACCTCTTGACTTTTTTTTTTT
>NW_020954576.1:35374416-35445336 GCF_900497805.2 Vombatus ursinus
TTTTTTTTTTTACTATAATTAAGGTCAATACCATTGTTCTGCATTTTGTGAATATCCATTTTTGCCATGATTTTGATTTATCATGAAGACATTGGTCTTAACCTAGTATATGTGAATTGTTTCTATTAATATTTTGTAACTATATAAATGTTCTATCTATCTTTATCTGTCTGTCTATCATCCATCTATCTGTTATTTTCCTTGATAGAATGTAAGTTTCTCCAGGGCAGAGACTATTTTATTTATGCCATTACATCCCCATTGCCCAACAGTGTCTGGCACATAGTAGGTACTTAATAAGTGCTTGTTGATTGCTTCACTGGACTGACACTGCAAATGGTCAGTGTCATAGGTTCAGAATTCAAAAGAAGGAGCAAATGATTCAGTGCTTTTTAATGGCCCTAAATCTATCCCTGAAAGAAAGACTTTATTTTTTTTTTTTAACATCAATATTCTTCTTGTGTTGTTGAATGATTGTGAATCTTGGAATGTTATAGTTTCTGAAAAATTGAAGTTGAGGATCACTTCAAGGTGGTTGTGAGCTGGCCACATGGGAAACCCATGTGATCCACTGTTACCCTTGAAGTGAATGTTTAAGAGAAAGTATGAAAGGTCCCTAGTACCTCATGTGGACTTCCTGTAGTGAACTAATGGGAGGATATAGAGAAGGCAACTTGAAGTATTAAAAGCTACGGCAAATGGCAAAAAGAGGCAGATGTAGGTGTGGTTAAGTTACAGCCGATTTCTGATGAGGAAAAATGCAGTAGAAAGAATGACATCTGAGAAATGTATCTGTGAAGAACAGAAGGGGATGAGAAAAGGAAGGAGAATAAGCATAGTACCTACTATATGCTATGTACTAAGTGCTTTTTACAAATTTGATCCTCACAACAACCCTGGGGGAAAGGTGCTATTATTAACTCCATTTTACAGTTGAGGAAACTAAGGCAAACAGAGGTTAAGTGATTTCACAGGGCTGGTAACTGTCTGGAATCCAGATTTGAACTCAGGTCTTCCTCATACCAGGCCCAGGGCTTTAGCCTGTGCACCACCTAGCTGCTTTTGGAAAAGGAAGTGAGGGCTGGTCTATCATGAGAGTTAGAGATAAATGATGGACAACCCTTGTCCTCCACTGATATTTTTGAAATATCAAGAAATTTAGAAGAAGATTCCCAAGATGTTTTGGGAAGGGGGAGGAGGGGATATTTGGAAGGATTCTTAACAAGAGTCCCATAGAATGAAAAAGCAATGTGCAGCAGGGGTGAGTATCCAGAACAGTTGAGGAAACTCCAACATCTCATGGCCCTCAGTGTAGCCCTACCTTTGGACCTTGACTTCATCTCCCCTTTCCCTTTCATTTCTAATCTATCAAAGACAATTAAATTTGTTCTGAAACCAAAGAAATCCTCAACTAGAAAAAAAAAGTGTAAAGATGAGATAATTAGCAGACCAAATAGTACTGAATTCACACCACTAGACTAATGTTTCCTTTGATTTGTCCATTTTAAGTTTTAATGCCTAGTATTTTTCTCACGAGGAGAAAAGGATGATTTACTCTGTCTGTTTATTAATGATGACTTGGCTAACTAAATCTCTGCTCTTACAGTAGAAACTCTTCTTACTACCATTTTTTTCCCCCTTGAAGTCAGTTGTAATTAATTGTTGCAAAATAGCTACCTGTTTAGGAAGAACTCTGTTCTCCTTTGCTAATACGCACTTAAAATTTACATAGATAAAATCTTTTAAGGAAAAAAAAGCATACATTTGAATTTTCTTATAAAAAAAATGAAGAAATTGAGTCCTGGCTGTCAGAATATGGTTCTTATAGCAAGAAGTAAAAATATGCTTTTCTTCATATGGTATAAGAAAAGTCTTTTTATGTCTTGTGTTCCTCGATGTCGCCATCAGTAAAATGGGAATAACAATATTTTCAGGGATTTAGGTATATTGGAGTTAAAAGATCAAACAAGGTAACTGAAATTAAAAAAAAAATCATCCATTTCCTTTAGCCTTATGGCTGTGGTTCCCTTGAAATTAACTAAGCCACTGTGCAAAGATGATGTGAGCCTTTATCATGTTGAGGGTAGATGACCAGATGGCAGTTCTCTTTTCTACATAATGACTCTCACTCTGGTGACTTGTAATTTATGAAGTAGCCTCTAATCTAAAACTCTTATGGTGGCTGAAAGAGAAGCAGAGGTTGGAAACTGCCCCCTCCTAAAAGGGGGGAATCCATCCCCCCAAACTCCAAATCTTTACCCTGGCACAAATGACTTGAGCATCTCTCTATCCTGTCTGTGTGTGTGTCTCCAACCGAAGCAAATTAGAAGAGGGAAGTTATTTGACATGACCTCTTACTCCAGGTTAAGCAATCTTTTTTGCTAACTGCATGCCAACCAGTATTCTAAGCCCATGAGTGTTGCTTTCAGAAGGAGGAGGTAGACTAGAAGATAAAAGGGGAGAGGGGGAAGTGATAGGAAGAGTTCCAAATGGAAGAGTGCCACAGGCAGTTGACATAAGTTTCCTAATCTGTTTTAGGGTTGCTAAAAGACTAGCACGATTTTTCATAATTGAAAAATAAAGATTTTTTTAAAAGCCTAAATGAAATTGGGGCAGCTAGGTGGCTCAGTGGATAGAGCTCCAGGCCTCAAGTCAGGAAGACTCACCTTCTTGAGCTCAGATCTGGCCTCAAACACTTAATAGTTGAGTGGACAGAGCACTGGGCCTGGAGTCAGGAAGACCTGAGTTAAAATCCAGCCTCAGACACCTAATACGTTCTATGACTCAGGGCAAATCACTTAACCCTGTTTGCCTCTGTTTTCTCATTTGTAAAGTGAGCTGGAGTAGGCAATGATAAACCACTGTGGTATCTTTCACCCCAAAATGGGGTCATTAAGAGTTGGACAGTAACTCTTGAACTATAATTACAAGAAGTGGAATTAATATGGAATTTATTCCTTTCCCCCCACCAATAGTGGAAAGAGCCTCTGGACTTGGAATCCCTAGGACTGGATGTGGGACCTGAGGCAAATGACATGAATAAATGAAGGAAAAAGGATTTATAAGGTTTAAGATTTCTAAGTGTTAGGCAATCCTACACAAAAGAGATAGCTAGTCCCTAGGGGCCCTCCAGGAGTTTACATTCTCATTGGGACTATTCTATGGGAAGTGGTAGCTTGGATATGCTGAGATGATAAATGGAGATTTAGTCAATTTGTGGACACACCTTTTCTAGAGGTAATTGAGTTGTTCTTTTGATTAGTTGAAGAGGGAGGAACTATGACTTATACTTGAAAGAAGACCTGAGAAGCCTGGGGTGGGTGGGTGGGTGGACCCTATTTGTACTCACCCATCTGGGCCCTAGGGTGAGAATTGACTTAATTCCTCTCTAAGTCTTTGAGGTAAGTAGTCCAGTCCTGGAGTTGAGTTCAACCTGGTTAAGTCATTTAACCCTGTTTGCCTCAGTTTCCTCATCTGTAAAATGAGGTGCAGAAGGAAATGGCAAACCACTCTAGTTTCTTTGCCAAATGGGGTCATGAGGAGTTGGCCATGACTGAAATGACTGAACAACAACAAAGTTCTCTGAGTCCTCCTGTAAAATGAGTTTAGAATGTAAGGCCTCTGCTAATTCTAAATTCAATTAATAGCCTTTTCCATCTTTCTCTTCTTTGCTTTTTGTCCTGCTAGTACTGGTGAAGGTACCTTTTCCATAGTTAATTAGGAACATAGAATACAGAACTGGCTTACAGGTCTTCTCACTGACATAATGTCTGTTCCCAAGGTTCAGTCCTGGGCATTAGCTTCTTGTCTCTATACTAGCTCCCTTGGTGATCTGACCAGGTGTTATGGACTCAAGATTATATGCATATGGTTCTCCTATCTATACATGCAGCCCTAGTCCCACTCTTGAGCTCTAATGCTTCCTCACCAACTGCCTTTTAGACATCTTGAACTGGATGCCCCATAGGCATCTCAAATTCAAAACATCTAAAACAGAACTCATTATCTCCTCCCCGACCTTCCTAACTTCCCTATCGCTGTTGAGGGTACCAGTGTTCTCCCAGTCTTCCAGGCTCACAGCTCAGCATCATCCTCAACTCTAGACTCACGGTCATCCAATCTCTTATCAAATCTTGTCGTTTGTTCATTCCTTCATAACATCTCTTGCTACAATATGGCCTTTTCTCTCCACTCACTTAGTTGCCACCCTGATACAGGCCCTCATCACATTACACTTGGACTATATTGTAACCTGGCCTCTTCCTACCTTTCCAATCCTTCGATACATTATTCTCCTCTAGGTACTCTGTGATCTAGCTACACTGTTCTACCTTAGCTATTCCTCTAAAAAGACAATCCATATGCAGTCTCTACTTTTGCACTGACTGTCCCCTTCCTGAGATGCCGTCCTTCCTCATCTCTGTAAAGCACCTCTGGCTTCCTTCCTTCTTTCTGCAAGAGACATTTTTGAGATCACTATCCATCTCTTCCCTGGATCTTGACTATACATAGTTATTTACTTGTTTCCCCGTTAGAGTGTAAGCTCCTTGAGGGTAGGGGCACTGTATTTGCCTTTCTTTGTAATCTCTGGGTTTTGCCTCTTGTCTGTCTAGACTCTAGTCAGCACTTAATGTTTGTTGACACACTGATTTAATCCAACACCTTCTGCATCTCATTTTACAGATCAGAAAACTGAGGCCCAGGAAGATGAAGTGACTTCCCTTCAAATTCCTCAATGTTATGTCTTAGGCATTAGAGGATTTGGACTGTTGTTGACTGACTTCACATATACCCTTCCCACTTCACCAGGCTTAGGTTGTTTGAATTCTTGGTTTCCAAAGAACTTTTCTTGTTTTAGAGAAATATACTGCCCCATTTTCTCACAGTCATGTCAGGAATCTAAGAATAAACCTATCCACTGGCTGGTGTTGGATACATTTTAAATCTGGCTTGCCAAATTTCCCAAATCCAGGGTGAGAAATAAATCTGTTTCTTTGAATAGCAATGAAGAAGATGGGTAAGCATTTTAAAAGGGTAGATGATGATAGCTGGTAGCAGTGCTAAATGGAGTTTTATGTTCATATGAACCGCTCAGTATAAAATGATAAAGTGTTTTCTGATTAGGTGATTTTAGCTTTTATGGTGAGAAAATGGTTAAACACAGAACACTTTATCCTAGGGTATTTCATATGAATGCTTTCCTTTTTTCTTTTCTTTTCTTTTTTTTTTTTTTTTACTGAGAGCACATCAGGGAAATGGATGATGCATCTCATTTGAGTCAAGTGAAACAGTTTAGATCATTACAAATCTAAGTTAAAAGAAAAAAAAAAGTAAATAAATCTCCTGTAAAGAATCTTTCCCATAGCAAGTTTTCCTTCTGGTGGTGGACTGGTAACATTTGTGTGTGGTATTTGGTAGCTACTGTCATTGATCAGGAGGCTACTGGGATATAAATTCAGTGGCAATAACCTACACAGCTTTTAATTTAATTTTTTAAGCAAGACGTCAGGATGCGTATACCCTGAGAATGGCTTCTATTGAAATAGTATTAGGAAGAAGAGTTGTAAAGGTAAGAAGGAATGCCCTGAGAACAATCCTATGTCCAAAAAAGTCAGGAGATAGAGAAGAAAAAGAAAAAAGATTAATCTATCACTACAAAAATTATTTTTCTTAAGGTCGTACTTTGAAAACTGGAAATTGAATACAAGCTAATAAAAAAGGAGTAAAGATAACTTTGGTAGACATAGAGAAAATAACATTCTAGATTAAATTAAATGTGTATGTAGGTAGATGAGCTGGATAGCATTCCACAAATAGTGTTACTATTTTGTTCTTTCTGATGTGATACTTTTGTCAGATTAGAAGCATTAGTGCCCTCTATTGTTCATAAGAAAATTGCAAAAATTTCATAGAGCTATTCCTGTGTTTTTGACCATGTTCAAACAGACTTTTGTTTTAAATTACAATAAAGGTGTTAACTGGCAAACTGAGAAATGGGTTACTGAATCTTTTTGTGAGTTTTCTTTGTACTATGGTAATTTATTAATATTTGGATTTCAAAATAGGCGTGTATTAGAGCATATAATATATACCTTTTCTTACTTGATGGGTTGCTTGAGGATAATATAGTAAATTATAAAAGGGAGTGCTCTTCAGAAACAGAGCTATATAGATTTTAGATATCATTTATCAGTTATGTAACATGAATAGAAATAAGATTAGTTATGCAAGAAAACTTTTTTTTCCTTTTAGCAGAATTAATTAATTAGTCCTTTGGGGTGAGGGGGGTAAGGGAGTAGTTACATCTTGACATTTAAGTAACCTATCAAAATGCAAAAGTAGATATGTAATACTTTACTTTTAAAACAAATATATATATATGTATGTGTGTGTATACATATATATGTGTATATATACACGTATGTGTGTGTATATCTATATCTATATATCTATCTATCTATCTATATATATATATATATATATATATATTTTCCCCACCAGTAATTATGATTCTCTTTTCTTGAGAACAATGAGTTTTAAAAAATAGTTTGGTTGGGGAAATTTTTTTAATGCATATAACTTTAAAAAAAATGAAAATCACATGCTTGTGCTTTTTTTTTAAACTACATTAAAGTGAACTGCAAGAATGACAACTTCATTCGAGCGGATCATTTGGAATTACATTAAACAGCTGCTGTTAAACAGCTGACAACAAAGCAGACCATTTTGATCTCAACAGCACAGAGATTCTAGCAGCAAGCTTCCTTAGAGATGTTATGAAGAACACATTGTGCTCTTGTATACCAACACACAGTGTACTCCCCACTGAGCTTGTTGCCAAACACTGGTTTTTCTAATCACTTTGTATTCAGTCAGGGATCCAGGAAGTCCAAATCCAGCCAGACAAATGCAGAACAGCTTAGTTGAAGCAGCTTTAACAGGTGCCATCGGTATAGACTTGTGGAACCTGAGAGACAACACAAACAACTGAGGAACACTGGTCAACAGGATTTGATTTGTCCTGGTGCCCATGATGGCATCCGTTGCTAACTAGCAGCTTGCCACAGGAGATGGTTAATTGAACCTTCTGAAATGGTACAAAAGGGGGTGGGGAGAAGGAGATGTAGTACCTCTGTGTGTAAGCACCCTGTAAACAGATTGTTGCTGGCTTCTTCTGTGCCTGCTGATTTGTTCTCTGTTCTGCCAGAAACAAAGTAGATCAGAATAAAATGAGTATGCCTAAAAGAATTAAAAGGGATGGATGAGAGATTTGATTTAAGAGGGTGCTTTCCTGTTCCTGTAATAGTCAACTGAAGGGTGAGAAAAAAATAAGCATAGAAATAATTGGATAGGTCATTGTTTTGCACTGTCCTTGCCTGCAAGGGTATGCAGTGCATCCCAGCGTACCACAATCATCTGCCGTGTCTTATGATTATTTCCTGTTTGTGTGGCCCACTTTCTTCTCTTGCTGATCTGCTCTTTAATAAGTTGCATCCTTTCCAGCCGTGCCATGCTCTGGGTCACTAACCTCAACATGACATAAACTAAAACTAGAAGAATGAGATAGTTTACAAAAAGTTGGCTGAAGTAGCCCTCTCCAAAACCTTTTCTGTTCTTAAATATAGGCATTGTTTGGATCATGCAATCAAGGAACTGGAAAGAGAATTCATGTAGGTTTAGCTGTGGAATTATCCCCTGAATTTGGTGTCAGAAGTCCTAGCTTTCAGTTCCAGCTTTGCTACCTTGGACAAGTCTCTTCATGTCTATGTGCCTCTTTTTTCTCATTTGTAAAACTAAGGTGCAGGATTACATGACCTCTGAGGTCCCTTCCAGCTCTAAATCTGTGATCTTAGAGTCCTAAAAATTCTATCATTTCAGAGAAGAAATCAAGACTCAGAAATAAGTAACTTCAGCAGGATCCCAAGGCTAGATTATATCTGAAACCTCATCTTTAACTTAGGTCTTCTAATAACCTGCATCCTTTCTTATCCTTTTCTGTTTTCAATAATAACAAAAAAAGATTCACTGTGACTTTGGTATCTAGATTGTGCTATCTAATTCCTTCTTCTTTACCACCACCCTTCTCCACAATAGACTAGGAGCTTCTCAAGTGTGGGATTGTGTTTTATTTCATCTCTGTATCCCTAGTGCCTAGTGCAGCCCTTTCCATATAATTTTGATAGATCTGGCATCTCATGGGTGTTTGTATTCCCTCCGGTAGTACAAAGAAGGACCTGCCCATTCCCTCTCATCCTGTGTGACTCTTGTCCATGTCCTCCCGTAAATCTTCTACAGAGAGTTTGCCCACCATACTTGGGAACCTGCCTTTAGATCTTATGCCATTATGTGGGTACCAGCGCAGCACACAGGTTGACAGTCCTATTATCTCCTGCTCTTGGTATTTCACCTCCTCTTCCCATCATATATCATATTAGTATCACATGTTAAGAGTGAAAAGGGGCATCAGAAGCCTTCTTCATTTCATCTTCAGAGGCCAATGCCTTCATCTTAAAGATGAGGAAACAGAGACCAGGAAAGGTTAAACGACTTCCCAGGATCACACAGATAGTGAGCAACAGACTCTGGATTTGAACCCAGGTCCTTAGATTCCAAATCCAGTGCTATTTACAGAATGCAATCACCAATCATGACATTACCTCCATGATATACTTAGTCCTGCTTTTGCCTTGAATATAGCCTACGTCAGTCTGTCAGTAAACATTTATTAAGCGCCTTCTATATGCTAGGCACTGTGCTAAGTTCTAGGGATAAAAAGGAAGGCAAAAGATAATCTCCGCCTAATGGGAGAGACAACATGCAAGTAACTATGTACAAACATGCTACATAGAAGATAAATTGGAAATGATTAATAGAGGGAAGGCATTAGAATTATGGGGAAGTGGGAAAGATTTCCTGTAGAAGGTGGGATTTTAGCTAGAAATTGAAAGAAGCTGGGCAAGCCAGAAGGGAGAGATGAAGAAGGAGAGCACTTCAGGCATGAGGGCAGCCATTGAAAATACTCAGAGTTGGAAGATCGAGTGTCCTCTTCAAGGAAGAGAAGGTAGGCCATTGTCATTGGATCACAGAGTACATGGTGGTGGGGTGTAAGCTGTAGGAAAACTGGAAAGGTAATGGAAGGCCAGGTTATGAAGGACTTTGAATGTCAAACAAGATTTTATATTTGATGTTGGAGGCAATAAAACAATCAGTGAAGTTTATTGGTGTGGGTGGGAAGGACACAGTCAGACCTCCATTTTAGGAGAATCACTTTGACTGCTCAGTACACAATGGATTAGAATGGGAAGAGATCAATCAGTAGTCTATCACAGTATTCTAGGCATGAGGAGAAGAGGGTCTGCCTTAGGGTGCTGCCTATGTCAGAGGAGAGAAGGGAGAGTATGCAAGAAATGAGATGAATGTAAAACTGACAGACTATATCAAATATAGATTTGATATAGGAGGTGAAAGTAAGGTGGGCGGAAATTTCTTGCATAAGAGTAGTTCAATAGTAACAACAACTGTTTGCTACGGCATTTTCTGGTTGTTGTATTTCCTTGTTATTTTGCCACGTAATTTGTCATATCACATTGGAAATCAACTGGGACCTAGCAAGAATAGACAACATTTCTTAATTCAAGCATTGCAAACATTCATACCTTTCGATGTCTTAGTCATGTGCATCAGGAAACAATACCAGATTTCTGAAGCATGGCACTTGTTAAGGAATTTGGCAGGCCTAGTTATAAGCAGGGCTTAATTCAGGCTGTAAATTCCAAGGTTAACGAAAAGAGTCATCAAGCCATTTTGACAGCTTCTAATGCTATCCTATTCTTATAAAAGCCTATTCTCCCCCCGCCCCCCATTTTTTAAAGCCCAATCTACATAAACAAAATTAGTCTATTTTAATAATAACAGTCTATGTTCAGTAGTATCTTTCTTGGAGAATTTTATCAACATCATCTAATCATTAATAACTATGTGTTTTGTGGGGATTAAAGATGGAATGGAGGGTAACAGAATCTTGTTTTAGGAACGTATTGGTCCCTAATTTAGATTTGTGGTTTGAGATATACCATTATGTTCCATTCTAGTGCTATGAACAGATATGTCACTATAGCTCATAGAGGAACGCAAGTAAAACATTATCATGCGAGTGTTTATTTATAGTCTAAATATAATTTAACCCATGAGAGGCAAAGTGAGATACTTGAAAATATGCTGGACTGAGTCAAAAAGCCTGGATTCTGGTTCTGACTTTCCCACTATTTATCTATGTGACCTTGGACAAATTATTTAACATCTTTTCCTCCTTTTTACAGTGAAAGAATTGGACTAGGTGATCAGCATGGCTATTTTCTCTACCAGCATATAATAACTGCTTCAAAGTTTTCATAAGTTGTTGTTACTAAGAAATCCATCATCTGGTAGCCATACTTGATGTAATAAACATCTCTCAGTTTAGCTAAGATGATCTCTGTTGCCCTACTCTATACTTCAGCAGCCAGTCTTTTTGGTTTATTAGAACCTACTGGAACTTGTATTTCACTGGCAGAGCCTTTGAAACTGTGAAGTCACTGCCATGATATGATGACTCATTGCAGTAGGACTTTACTTGAGGTAAAATAAATTTAATAGATAGGATTTTTAATTTAATAGGTAGGGTTTTCATAATACTTAATTTGGGGGGGGGGAAGGGAACCAACATAACTTTACGTTAAGATGAGAAGCCCTATAAATGTTTGTCAGTTTTGCTTCATGCTATATACGTTTTTCCAAATCAAATTTTCCCTGCCAAGTCTTATGTTAATAATCCCTTTCAACATTCTGCATCCTTTTTGTTATTGTTCTTCAGTGCTAGGAACGTCAGAAGCAATACTCTTGTATTGTAACACCAGGTTCTGGCCAAGCATTTTGTAGGACATTGTTTCATCTAGAAATCCAAAGCTCTTTGGGTATATTGGAGGCAAAATCCAAGTGAAAATTAATCTCTAATATAAGATAAATATTAAAACTTTTAGTACTAATGACAATTTTAATAAACAGGAGTTGCATGATTTGAAGAAAAACACAAATACAGTATTTAATCTATGTGGAAGGAACATTGTTCCACATTCTTATCAAGAGACTGATGAGCTGATGCCCAAGAACTTGGTGGATCTCTTTAGTTTTTCACCAAAGGTTGAATTGGGTATGGCATGTTTATTTTAGATAGGTCAATTTATCAATTGCTAATAGATTAATGTTTCACTGCCCAAATGGTTCCCAGAAGATCTGAAAAGGGCATTTCACTTTCAAAAGATGAGTAAATTATGATCTACTCATATCTAGGGTAAGGTTTATTCATGTTCCTATACTGTCATAAGAATAAGAGCTATGAACAACTTCAGAAAATTTTAAAAATTAAAGCAGGGAGGAATTTTTGTGCCTGGAAACAGTTAATGTCAGAATTTGTAATTTTATTTAGCACAGTGTATCTGTAAATGTGATTTTTGTTATTATGGAATTGGTGCATCTTCTTGACATGTACATTTTCATCAGTCTGAAATTATTCTTCTCTTAACCAAATATGTCTGTAGGTTACATAGCCTCTATTATAGGAATAGTAACATTTGGTATCAATATCACACATAATTTTATTGCCAGTAACAAGCCAAGAGCAAATGTTCCATTGTTTAAGTGCTAAGAAATAAGTCCTAGGTTTTAGAATAAGACCACTGACATAAAATTGAGGCAGAATAACAGTGGCATTCCAAGTTGAGACCTAACTCAAGGAAATGAAGAAACAAAAATTAAAAGAAAATTAATATGTGAAACCATGGGGAATATTAATTTTAATATTCAAAAATCTCTAAGGAGTTTAACTGAAATTGGCACATAGAGACAGATCATAAAAGGAAAGTTGAGGCTCAGTGGTAAGTCCTTAGAAGTCTGCAAAGATAGTTTCATGAAGAATTGCAGACTCTATGACACCTGCAAAGTGTATACTGCCAGCTTTGATAATTAGAGCAGAAATGTAGGCTCTTACTAAGACAGTAGCACCCAAACTAAAATCTGGACAGAGAAATATAGAAAAGTTTATATTCCTGATTTCACATGGAGAGAGAAGTCCAAGTCAAATGACATCATGAAGGCTGAAGTAGCTACAGTGGCAGTAGGCCAGAAATATTGCTAGAAAAACAGATGGAAGATAGGACACATTTATAACCAAAAAGAGACTACTCATAGGTAACACAGCATGTGTTGCCAGCAACAAAAAAGATGGTAAGATGAGCAGATAACCTTTATACGTCCTAAATGGCTTTCCTATGTATGTCTCACCTGATTTCATTCATTCCTTCATTTAACATGCTTTTATTAAGAGCTTCTTGGGTACAAAAAAGTTAGTTCTTTGTTATTCTTCATATATGGGAAGTCTCTCTATGGAAGTCAAAATGATCATTAAGTTCATCTAGTATTATAGTTTATACATGTAAACTATTGTAACTGTAGTTACATATGTATATTATAAGAATTTCTTGATTAGATGATTTGGAAGTCTGAGTTTGCCTTTATGTTGTTCTTAGGCTTTCATGAATGACTTGCCAACTAGATATTACACTACCCGAGGGCAGAGGCTTTGTCTTCTTTTTGATGCCCTCCACCTCCTCTGTGGCCATTCTTTGCAACAGAGTGACTGCTAAAGGGATGAACAAATGGACATGACCCAGAATTCAGATTTACACATTTCCTTTTAAAATACTACATCTTTCTTTACCTGACCAAACTTTCCCTAACATCGCCACTGTAACCTGGAGCTTCTCATCCTTTCCTTTAAGTTTTTTAAAAAAAATTGGCTTAGTGGTAGAGGATATTGATTAATTTTAACTTTACACACAAAAGTACCAGCCATTGGATCAACCTGAAGGAAGAGATTAGAAATAATAGAGAAGTAAGTCTATGTTTGTTCCATTTTCAGATGAATTGGACTTAAAGAAGGGGTAAGGAATTAAAGTATATTATCAACTTGCTTTAGTTCACCTTTTTTAAAAAATTTACTTCTAAAGGAAATAATTCCAGGACCTGATTTTGTTTCCAATCTATGTGCTTAAAGTCTTGGGGTTAGTATAGACCACTCAGAAAATACTATTACTCATGAAAAAGTTTAGACAACTCTCAGATTAAGTCCCCCTAAAGATATAAAGAGCTCGTCATAGTTTATCTTTTACTGTGTAAATAACTGACCTGTATATTATCTGTTGTAAGTTGGGACCTAATTAATGTTGAATCAGTTTTTTTTCAAGATTCAAGTGACTAAATGTTATTGTGACATGTGTTTTAAAAAAAATGCTGTCTTCACGTATAACCTGTATCAAATTGCTTATTGTCTTAGAGAGGGGGTGGAAAGGGAGAAAGGGAAAGAATCTGGGACAAAAAATTTATAAAAACAAAGGTTAAAAATTGTTTTTATGTATAATTGGGAAAAATTATTTTTAAAAAAGTGCTGTCTTTTTTAGGGTCCTAAATACCATTTAGCATATTGGACTATTTCTGATTAGCCGTTAATAGATTATGAGTATGTTTATGATTTTGTTTGAAAGTCTAATGGTTGATGCTTGCTCCCTTCATTAGGAATTGAGTAGAACAAAATGGTGATAGTTAATCTTGCTTGGTACTTTGGAAGATATGGGATCTAATCCATATGGGTATCGTCTTCATACATGCAGGTGTAATACCTCCATGTCTGTAAATCTGACAAAGTCATCAGTTGTGTTTACATTTATCCTTTCATCCCCAGGGTTTATATATTTTTGGAAGGCCTTTTTGATATTCTCAGAACAGCTATAGAGATTAATAGTCTCATTGTAGGGATACCCTATTAGATTAAGAGTGGTTAAGTACGTCATCATCATTCTAGTCACCTGATAGGTTAAGTAACCTGCCACTTACTTAACTTTATGACCTTCAGCAAAGTCACTTAACTTTTCTGGGTTGGAACAAACTAGGGGGATTAGAAAGGACTATGATGGGCATACTGTGTTAGTAACTTTGGTCTGTGATTTGAGGTTCAGGATCTTAAATGTGAAGATTCAGAAATTCAACTTAAAATGGTGATAACACCTTCTCTACATGTCTCAGAGGATCGCTGTATTTCATGATGTTAAAAGGGTTTGAAAAATTATAAATGCTATCCAAATACAGAACATTAATACCTTGTGACTTGGAATGGGGAGGATTTGACTCTGGAATAATAATTGTTGGAATTTGGGATTCAACTAAAAATAACTCAAATATATATTTGAAAGATGTTGCATTTTCCATTGAATAACTTTTCTTTAAGGGAGAATTTCCTTTTGAGGTTGTAGTAGTAGGGATTTTGTTGTCTTGGTAGGTCCAACACCAGAGGGCAATGTAAACACATTTTAACTATTTTTCACATTTAGTTCTGGTATATATGCACAATCAAGCATGAAACATTGGTGACCTTTTAATTCTTCCTTTTTTGAATTTTGATCTAGGCTTGAAAGGCTTGGGAAATATTCCCACTTTAAGATGCTGTAGTACAATGGAAAGAATCCTAGGTTTACGGTCAGAGGATCTGGATTCAAATCTTGCTTCTGCCATTAAGTGTGACCTTGATCAAATTACTTAACTTCTCTGTCCAAATAATTTAACTTCAAATGTGAAATGAAGGGTAGAGTGAGAGTTCAGGGAGGGAGATAGACTAAATGAGTTATATGGTCAGTTCAAGCTCTACAAAACTATGGACTCCAGACAGGATTATTTATGGAAGGTAACATTTTCTCCAGCTAGGTTTGCATGTAGAAATAAGGAATTGGCTTTCCTGCTAACGCCCGCCAAAAGCTTTCAGTGGTGGCACCATTATATTTCTAGTAGAGTTTCCTTCATTATACCAGCTAGTCTTTATATTTATGGGTAAAGATAAAGAGGAAGCTGGGAAAGTCACAAAGGGACATTATAAATTTGGTACTAGTTCAGGGATCAATTTGTCAAGTGAGAAAATTAGCGGTGTTTTTGACTTCTGCCAAACGAAATGGCCATAGTAACAAGGTAGAATTACTAAAGTGTATTGATTTTAAAAACAGTTCAATAAATGGGCATTTTATGCCTTCAACCCCTCCATTACCCTACCAAAAAGCCTTCCCAAAGAAAAACCCTAAGATATTCTGAAGGGGTTTGGACATTATTAGAGGGAATTTGAGAAATTGGTCCCTGAACTAGTATCTAGTTCCTTTGAAGTTCTAGTAAATTTTTGATCATTAACCTGGACCTTCAGCTACCCATATTGACAGGTGTTTATCAAGCTATACATCATCCATGATGGTTTGAGGTGGGATTGCTCTACTGGGAAGCATTTTGAATGTGGAATGTTGAATGTTAAGCTTGTTACTTTGTATGGTTTAGAAATCTCTGTTGTCCAGAATTGTACAGATAAGGCGGCCCCATTTGCTTTATTGTCAGGCCTATGAAGCTGCATAGAAATGCTAATGTGACATAAAGGGCGGTGCTTGGGAAGGTCTTGATGCTTTTTTTCTCTTACTGCGCAGTCCCTTATAAGAAAATTCCTAAGGAATACAGGATTTTGCCTGTGTATGTACAGACATACACGAGCACACCCACCCGCATATACACAGAAGCACTTAATTAGCCACAAATTACAGCAAAGACTTTGCCAAGGAAAATGCATCCCTGGTGTAGATGCCTTTATTTTCATTCAGTGACACTGCTTGGTTTTTAACTCCCTTATCAAGAGCTGCATGAACTGCCCAGACTAAATTGGGAGCATCTCCACACTGTTTGACAAATAGATTTTTTGTAAACTGATTTAGCCTTTTCATTGTTTGCATTTCATTATATAGCAGACTTCATGTCACAAAATCGGCATTCATTCAAAATAGAGAATTTAGAGATAGGAGTGTAGCCAGATAAAAAATATTGCACAGGTCAGGCCTATTAACCATAGAATAATAGCACGTCAGTGATCCAAGGGGTTGTTCTTCAGCGGGGAAGGACTAACATAACTGAGGTCAGGAATCAGACCTTAGGACTTTAGATGTGGTCATAGCCAGATTTACAAGTAAATCTACAGGGAAAACTGGAAAAAAAATGAAGGCATTGGGTAGCATATACCATGTGAAAAAGGATTCTACCCTTTTCATCCTAAACCTCATAACTAGGGGTTGAGAATAAGGGAGAATAAACGTTTGGATCTGTTTAACTGCCTTATTCTATTTTGAAATTCTCCAGCTCAACTAGATTGAGGAGAATTAATCTTTAAAAAAGAAAGAAAGAAAGGAATTAGGAATGGAAATGGTTCTCGTTTTCTGACCAAGTCCTTTATAGGACCAAGCCTATTAGCATTTTCAGAATACATATCAAGTTAAGTCCAACAGAAGAAAACAGCTTCATCAAAGGCTGGGAGAGGTTGTTAGTGCTTAAACCTTTACAGTGAAGTGGGAGTAAATAAGGTCAGTAAAGAGATTTTGTGTCCCTTCATTCAACAAACATTTATTAGTCATCTGCTATATCTTGGGTACTGTGTGGGATAAAAATTTTAAAGACACAGTCTCTCCCCACAAGGAGCTTACATTTAAGTAAGGTCCACAAATAGTCGTACCTTGCTTTATTTAATTTTTAAAATAGTGTATTGAATTTTTAGCATGTATTTGTAGAATTGGAAATTTGCTCCTGTAACAGTTTAAACTCTAAAACAGTATATGTGTGTGTGTGTGTGTGTGTGTGTGATTAATGTCAAATAACATGTAAAAAAAATACCATAAAGTGAGAATGAATAAAGTTTAATTTTTTGTGGTTCAAGTTGTTTATTTCATTCTTTGTGTAATTATGCACCAATCCTATGAAAATCTGGCATCAGTAGCAATCAAACATGGTGATAACTGTAGTTTGTAGGTTTTTTCCAATATTTTTGGAATGGTATTTCCTTATCTTCTGTACTTGCTTTTTCCATGTCGTTAAGTAAGGTTTCAATGGAATTAGTATGATCCCATGGCCTAACATGTAAAGCATATACATACCTATACAGAGTTGTTGGGTTTTTTTTGTTTGTTTTGTTTTGTTTTGTCCTTTGGGGGTGCAAACATTATTGTTTTATTAGTGTATTTTCTCAGGGTACATATGTGCTCAGTATATTAGTTATATTGGTAAGTGATGAGATTCAAAGAAAGTACAGATCTTCATTGGTAGAGCCAATGAAAGGAGTGTGCTCATCCCTTGGGTTTCCTGTACCAATGCAATCACAGATCCAACCCTAATTCCTATCTTGATTCTGTGGAATGGCTGTTTTGGTAGGCTAGCAAATAGTTATCATCTATTTGCAAAGTTTATTTAATAGTAGCTTTCATCATAGCTTTAGAACTGGAAATGACTTTTGTCTAAAATTTGCTTGTTTTCCTTCTTAAGTTCAGAATAAAATAAATGAATTTTATGAATAATATAAAATCTTGCCCAAACCAGGCATTTTATAGATTAAAATACTGAAGCCCAGGAAGATGAAGTGAATTGCCTATGGTCATCCAGTGGTATAGACAGGATGAAAATTCAGTTCTTTTGACTCAAAATTCAGTGGTCTGCCTCCTTTGGTGTTTTTGTTTTGTTTGTTTTTATAACAAAGATTCTTTTGGGTTCATCTTCAACAGATTGATAATAGTGCGGAAAAATACAGAACCTGAAGTCAGAAAAACCTAGATGCCTTTTACCACTGACTGAACAAGTCACTTACAGTCTCTTTGTCCTCATTTCCTTTTTGGTAAATAGGGATAATGATACCAACAATTTAGCTGTAAATATAAAATGAGACCCTGAATGTGAAAGTGTCTTATACCACCAAAGGGACATATAAATGTAAGCTAATATTACTAATTAATGGAAGAATTATTTACTAGCTCCTATGTCTCACTTGGGACAGTTTCCAACTCAATCATCTTCAAAACAAATCCAAGAAAATAGATTCCCCATTCTCTGTGTAATCTAAGATGTTTTTCCAAAGATGATTCCAGAAAATCCAGGAATCCAAACAAGGTTATATTTTGGCTTTAGCTCTGGCTAAAATGAGTCCTATTATTGTCATTATTACTTAAAAAAAAAGCCCCATTACAGCTTCTATCTCTAAACTTTTAGTTATGCGTAAAAACTTAGATGGGGCACAGATGATGAGTTTAGGAGACATATACTACTGTTTCTCCCCTACTCTAATTTTAAAGTAAGAGATCTGAGAATTAGCTGAAGGAATCAGCAAAAGGGAAGATGTTGTAATTTGAATTATGAAGACTGGAAAAATTAAATTCTGGATCATACTGACTCCTGGGTCATTCAGACTCCTGTCTTTGAATTAAGTAAAAGTTCTGTTCTTTAAGTATGTATGACTCTATTTGCTTTATTCCTCCCTCTACCTCCAGCCACTTCAGTCTACTATGAAATCACCTCAAGATTGCTGATGTATTTCTGAGGATAATGTCAATGTTTAAATACTGGTGACAGATTACTTTAGACTTTTGTAATCCAGAAAACTGAAGGAAAAACATACACAAATCTATCTTCCAATCTTTTTCCAATCTTTCTTTGGTGTTGTACAGCCATTTTTTCAATATAAAGGGGAGAAAATGGAGAATATTCTAGAATATAGTCAATTCATATCTGCTGATTGAGCACCCTGGGGGGGGGAAGCTTAGTCTTCCTTTACTTAATGTCTGGATGTTTTCCTTTTAAATCAAAATATGCTTGCATACAGTGCGTGTTTAAGTAACGAGGAATAATAATAATAAACATTTAAATTTTATTTTATAAAACCCTTTTTAGTAAAGGTAGGTAATGAAAACAGTGTTATTCTTACACTAGATACTTACAAATATTAACAGAATTTTCTCCAAAAATCTTGGACTACAGTTCACAAAATTCTTGATATTGTGTCAGTAGGACAGTTGTTCATAGGGTGAATATGATTGTGGTACAGCAGTACATTTTGGTGAAATGATCACGGAACTAAAATGTGGGAGACTCAGATTCTCAACCTGGGTCAGCTATTCACTTGTTGTGTGCCCCATGGGCAAGTTGAATATAAGTTACTGGAGAGCAGGATTTGTCCTGTTTTTATCTTGATAGCTCCCCTGTGCCTAGTATATAGCCTATATGATCACTGAATTTAGTTAAAGTCAATTCCACTTTCTAAGCCTCAGTTTTCTTATCTGTATTATGAGAGATTTGGTTTAAACCAAGTGGTCTTGTAAGTCCCTTCTAGCCCTAACATTCATTGAATCTGTGGTCACTTTCATTTTAATTGATTCTTTATGTGTATCTCAGTCAAGGATACTGCTAATTTACCAGTCTTTCAGATGTGTTCCAGTAGCTTGCAGCAGAATGTATGAGGATGGAGGTATGGCAGCAGAGTATAGTAGAAAACTAAAGACAATCGTGTTTATTTAAATAAATAGGGTAAAATAGAACTATCTTATCAAATTATAAGAATTTGAATCAAATCTGATAATAACAAGCCAAATATTTATGTCTATACATCTAAAATATTGATTACAATTGAATAATTGAATAGGACTAACTGCCTGATCAATAAGAATGAGACTGATAGTGGAACAGGAACTCAGGCAGTAATGGAAGGCTCTAGCCACAAAAATATCACATTAGGGATAATAATGTCTCATTTAATAATCTGTTAATACAGCAGGGTGGAGATGTGAACTTCCTTCTTCCCAGTTGTCTTTGCTATGGCATGTCCAAGAGAAGACGTGTAGACCCGAGGTAAACAGTTCTCATAAACTGCAGTTTAAAGACAGGCCCAAAAAGATGAGAAGGACAAGGCAGCAAGACTCTGCCCTAGTTCCTCACTTGAAGTCTGAGCTTCCTCAAAAACCTGCCCACTGGGTGCCCTCTAGTTAGCCTCTTAAACTCAATGTATCCAAAATGAAATTCCTTATCTTCCTGCCCAGACTTGTTCTTCTTCCCTTCCTTGTTTCTGTTGAAGTTACTGCCATCTTCCCAGTCTCCTAGATGGGCAACCTATAAACTATCCTTTATTCTTTCCTTTCCCCCTGCCACACACAGTGAGTTTCTAAGTCTTGCCCATTCTGTGTCCACAATACCATTCTCCTCTGTACCGTTCTCTGCATGCATTGTGCTGTTCTGTCTTAGTTCATTCAGTCCCTTATTAGCTGTCACCTGGACTATTGAGGGAACGTCCTAAATTGGTTTCTGTGCTTCCTGTTTCTCCCATCTCTGATACATTCTCTACCCTGCTTGCAAAATAAGAAGCTGGTCTGACCATGTTACTCCATAGCTGAGCGTAAAGCAAGAACTCATCAGTTGTAAAATTTAAAAGCCTGCCCACTTTGTTACTAACTTAATCTTTCTATACTTACTTCATATTACACTCTTAAATGTACCCGGTATTCCCACCAAGCTGTTCTACTTCCTCTTCCTGACATTCTGGACTTGGGTCCATTTCCCATGCCTAGAATGTACTCTTGTAATCCTTACCCTTCACGTTAGAGGCCATCCCCATCAGGTGAGTGCTATCTTCCAATTGCCTTGTATTTACTTACATTACCTGTATTTTGTATTCCCCAGTAGAATGTAAGACCCTCGAAGACAAGGATTATTTTGTTTTTGTCATAATCTTAGTGACAAATTGTCACTTGAATAGAGTAGGGGCTTAATAAATTCTTGTTGGATTACTTAATGAAAAGAAAGAAGGAAGATAAAAAGGGAGTAGATGGAAGTTACATTGCTTCAGAAAAATTTCCCAAATAATTTGGTGTTGGGTATAGTTATTCTGTCTTTAGACCTTAGCAGGCATCTTCTGATTGCAGATTAAAAGGGCCTGATTAAGTAGTAACTGACATTTCTGTAGTAGGTTATTATTTTACCTATGCCATCTTATTTGAATTTCAGAATAAACCTATGAGGTAAGTAAGGTATCTGCATTTTACTAATAAGCAAACTGAAATGCAGAGAGGTGATTTGCCCATGGTCACATAGCAAATTAACAGCTAAGGTGGGATTTGAACACAGGTCCAGGACTTTATACAAAGTATGCTGCATTCATTGTCTCTTTAAAAATAGTCCCACTTAATAAAAAAAAAGGGCATGGAAGCTTGGCATTGGAAAAAAAAAAAGAAAGAAAATCCTTGTGACTTAGTAGCAGGAGCTGAAGAAAACTAACGATTTCATTTTCAACAAATATGGAGGATTAAGGGAATGTGAGAGTAATTTGCAGAGGTTATATAATGTTCCGGTTTCATACTTAAAGAAAAGACTTCTACTGTGGCATATCAAGAAGAATAAAATATGTTCCATGAAATAATGTGAAAAGTACTTCAGGGGAAAAATAAAGCAGAAAAAGAATTGAAAGGGGCTCGGCTGGGTCCTAAACAATGTCAAGAGGTTAGAGGGTGAAAAAGTATGTCCTGGAGTAGAAAAACAAAAAGGATCATTAAATCATTAGTTATTTAATAGTTTTTAATAAATTCTCATAGTGAGTACGACTATGTCTTCTGAAGAAAAAGTACCTGTTTGTGTTCCACAAAATGATGAGTATCTGCATATTTTGCCATGACAATGGTCATTAGTATTAATCAAAGGAAAAAGATAAATTTGGGTGTTGGCATCTCCCTGCTGAGAGATCTTGAGTAGAACTTGTATTGACATGAGCAGGTGGTATATTTTCTTCCCAGAGCAAGTATCCAGGATATGATGTCATACCTAAGTTACTACCAAGTCTTAGTGATTCATATAAGGATGTAGGATGCTGTCTAAAGAAACTTAGAAATTATCTAAAAACTAATTAAGTCTGGCTAACTAATTGGTATCAACTGATATTCATAGCAGGAAGCATATTAGTGGGGCCCTGTGAACTATTAGCATTAGAATGGACAACCCTCACCCTCTTAGGACTGCCTCTAAGATATGAAGCAGCCACGTTCTGGGGACCCAACTTGTCAGTGTTATTGGTGGAGCTGAGATACAATATAAAAGGAATATATACAACATATGAGAAATATATACAACATATAAGGAAGCTATGAACTTGAAAGATGAAAGATGGTACAAAGTATTTAGGTAAGAATCAAAGGAGACAGGACCAGCCACTTGGATCAAGATGGAAATGAATAATGAGTTATAGATGCAGATTAGAAGCTGGCATTAAGGCAGGATTTAGTAATAAGGGCAGATTTTTAGCTATCCAAATATCTCCTAGAACTTCCTTTCTCTTTTTTTTTAAAGAAAAAAAAAGATAATCACTAAAGATTAAGACTGTCATGTTCCATTTAACAATGTCAATAATGCAAATGCCCAAAAAGCGTTGTCTTATGATAGCTATCAGGGACAACAAAAAATAGGGCTATTTGGGAGGGGCATGAAAATTGATTCACTAGTAAGACTGTTGTACTGGAAGCATAGGACAGTGATAGTAGATGTATGAGAGAAGGCAGAACTACTAAACTTTTTTTTTTTGCTTTTGCTTTTTCTATAAAGGAGAATGGTTCAGTGAAGTACAGAATAAAAATGGTTAACAGGGGGTTGGCCTGCACAGGAGAAGTGAACAAGACTGAGAATTTACCCATGTGTCCTCAGTGAGTCAAAGTGACTGGAAAGGATGAACTGGAACTTGGAGTTGTTGTTAAGTCATTGTTTTGGTCGTTGAAAGAAGGGTGAGAATTTTTTAAAATGGCAAGAAGGTAGATGATTTTGCTTTAAATGATAGTATTTAGAGCTGTCATTTTGTAAAGCACTTAGCACAGTGCCTGGCACATAGTATGCTTCTTTCCTTCCTAATCCAAACCCTTTGTTTTATATGTGAGAAAACAGCCCTAGAGAGGGGAAGTGACTTGTCCCATGTCAAACGGGTAATAAGAAGCAGGGGGGCAGCTTCATGATGCAGTGGGTAGAGCACTGGGCCTGAAGTTATTAGGAAGACTCATCTTCCTGAGTACAAATCCAGCTTCAGATAATTACTAGCTGCATGACTTTGAACAAGTCACTTAACCTTGTGTTTGCCTCAGTTTCCTCATCTGTAAAATGAACTGGGGAATGAAATGACAAACCACTCTAGTATCTTTCCCAAGAAAACCCCAAATGGGGTCACAAAGAGTCAGACACGACTGAAACGACGGAAGAACAACAGCAAAAGTAAGTAGCAGAACTAGAATGTGAATCCTGGGAGTATAAACAGTTTAGCGATTAGATTATTGAGGGCAGGTCTAATTTAGCACTGTGTTAGTTCAGATTTGATTTTAGGATGAAATGAGGCACTCTGAAATCACTGACTAGTTAACAGAAGGAGGTTTACTTTGCTCTAAAACAGTAAAGATATGCAACAGATATACGGTGACATTTAGCTTCTGGACTCTGCCCATTTTCCTCCACAATTGCTGCCTCTCCCCCAAGCCCCTCCACCCCCCAATTATGTAGGATTGTTTCTTTTGATATTCCCAGGAATCAAATCATTTAGATAATTCCAGGAATTAGGATGCGGCAGATCCTTTAAAAATAATGGTCATTTTGTATGGATGTGATTTGTGAATTAGGGGAGATTCTTTATTGTTTTTTTTTTTAAAACTGAAAATAAGTACTATTTTGCAAACATGAGTACTGGTGCATGTCCCTGTACCAAATATCTTCCCAAACAGCTATGCTCTTTGGCAGGCAGTCTGAAGAAATAGTTAAAGGTTAAAATAGCTTCAGCCTTTGTTAAAATTTACCACTTTAATATTTCGGGTTCTAATTTAGTGAAGGGTGAATTAATCTGTTTCTTTTTTTCTCATCACTGATGAAAATTGTCTTTGATTTGTTTAGTTTTCTAATTCAAGTGGTAACTGAGCTGAAAAAAAAATGTAGTCTTTAATTATGTTATTTGCTTTTCTGCAACATAGAGTTTGATTGGAGGAAGCTTAACAATACAAAGTAGTTGTGCATATATTGATAAACTACAAACGGGTTAAAGACTCTAGAGAAGAGAAGGTAATAATCATGGGAAGTGGCAGGTATACCTCAATTAATAACCTCAGATCTTGGTTTAAATTCAGACACTTTTACTTAGTTGGGCTTCTCCTCTCCTTCCAGAGATGGAAAAGAGGTGTAAAGTCTCTTCTATTTTTAATATATCTTGGGTTAGAAATATTTTTTTCTATAAATGACACTGCTATTTCCCTAGAGTTTTGAATAGGGTGTGTCTCCTAGAATGAAATTTCCCAGTAAGATATGCTAAAACTCTATGTTTAATCCTTTGCAACTGATTAACTCTGTTCTACTTTTCTCCATTTTCCCTATAAAGTGTGGAACAGCATTACATATGTGAAAGAAGTCAATACTATAGTATTTGTGGTCTCTTAATAGAAATTGGTTATCAGAAGAGGATACCATATGGCAATTCCCCATGGGCTTTTGTTTTCACTGTTTAGCCATGATAATACCGATGAAAAGAAACATGTCTAAAATACCTGGTTTGAGGAAGTTTTACGTTGTGCTCAATAACCAGGCATATTTTTTCTCTCGGGTCAGATGAGGAGCACATTCATGTGTAATTCTTGTAGGTAATAGTCTTAGGCATTGAGGATGTATGGAAAAGATGTCCAAGACAGTGTTACCTACTAGTTCAACATGATGCAGCTGCTTGTTAATTAGTGAATATGAGGACAAAGAAAAAAGGGAAAGACATCTTCGAAGTGAAGCCTAGGTATGATTAGTATTACCCATTACTGATCGAGGGTTTGTTTGTTGGTTTGTTTGTTTGTTTTTATTGTTTGTCCTCTCTTACCATCTCCCTGCCTTTCTCTACTTTGAAAATATATCTAACCCGATCTTTGTTTTATATTGAACAGAAGTATGTATTTCAATTGATTGAGTTCAATAATCTGTTAAATTTGGAGATCTCCCTTAAAGGTGGGAGAAGGTGCTTGGGTGGGTCCTGGGAGGTTCTTTAATCAATAAGAATTGTGTCATTAAAATCAAAGGTAGTCAATAAACTAAAAAAGACACCCAATAAAGGGAAGAGAAAGTCAGAAGGTAATGGGTAGAAATATGTAAGAAAACTGCTATAATTTCTCCATTCCCATTTACACTCACCTGTGTTTCATTTATGACATGAAAGATTCATAATATTCACACTTCACTTTATTCTAGTTAGTGTTGTAGGGAAAGTTGCATAAAGGTTTCATATGCAGTTAGGAAGTATCCTGTGTAAATTTCCCGTTTCCCATTCCACTGGTATTGTAGTAGATTGTGGTGTTGTGTGATGTTATTAGCAAATGTGACAGCAAACTCGTGTCTTTGGCAGTGTGTGAACAAATTTAGTCATTAAATGTTAACTCATTCCCTTTTGGATCAACTCATGCTACAAACAGTAATAAGAATAGTAGCATTAATGATCAAAATCCAGAGGCAAAGAAAAGTTGAAACGAGATGTTTTAAGAGTGATGGAAGATAGACTTATGTGTTGGAAATCCTATCCATTCTCACTGTCTTCCCTTTCCCTCTCTTTTAAAACACACACACACACACACACACACACACACACACACCCACAAACACACACACATATTTGGGTTTTCTTGGGCAGCCAGTCAGCTGTAGGTAAAGTAATTTCATAGCATTTTCTTCAGCCGGCAAATTTGCTTAAACATGATGTACCTTCTCTCACTTCCACTCTACCCCACCTTGTTTTTAGTCATTAGATGCTAACAAGTGATTATGTCATCTCAGTAAAGATTATTGGTATTTTCATTGGGGGAATGTTTGTACTTCATCTTTTTCATGTGGTCAGGTACCAAAGCAGAGAGGAAACAAACCACCTTTCATCTTTCTTCATTTAGTAAGATTTAAAGCTTTAATACTGATAAGGTATAATTAATGAAGAACTTTTAAAAAGTATTTTAGGAGAAATAAACCTACCAGATGAAGAATTTAGCATATTATTATTATATTATATATTATTATATACTATATATTAAATATATCTCACAAAAACTAGTTTATTTGATTTTTCTGTTCAAAATGTGGTTTGAGAAAAGGAAGAGAAAAATAAAGAGGAAAAATAGCAAAAGAGCACTGGACTTTCCTAATTTTGGACAATAATAACATAGTTGTGATAGAGTCAACAATTTATTGCTTTGAAAAGAAGTAGAGATTTGATCTCCTCTTAGGTTTGTTGTTTATCATAATCATCTTTCAAGTGAAAAGGCTAATTTACTCTTTCTATAGGAATATTTTAAGCATGATTATCATAATATCACAGCTGCCTGAAAAGGTCTAAAATGGGACCTTGACCTTGAATGTTTTCTGCATTTAGCTTGTAGTGCTTAACATTCAAGAAACAATATAACCAACACATTTATTAATCTGTAATTTCAAAATGTTAACTCTTACTCTGTAAATACAACCCATAGTGATTCTTGAAATCTTACAGCAACCAAAAAAAAAGTACATTTGCTGTTTTAATAGAGTAAATGTCTGAGATTTTCAAGATTTCTATTGGGAATACACTAGAACTAAAGTAAGTTTTCCCTTTGGTATCACACTAGCTTATGATTTAATTTTTACTGACATTCCAGCAGTCATATTATTAGCTTCACAAAATGAAAGTGAAAATAATCCTGTATTAATTAAACAGAGTAATGGAATTCCTTCCTTTAGTTTATCTGAGCTATTTTACACAGTACTGGACTTTTTCTCCTCCCCCTTTTCCCCTTTGAACAAGCTTACCTAGGAAAGGGGTTTGATGGGTTATAATGGAAGTGTGACAGCTTGATGTGGTGATTTGTTCTGCAGCTAGCTATTTAATACACCTCAGCTAATTGTATTCCCCAATTTGGGTCTAAGATGGAAGGATAGGATGACTTTTCAATATGTTTGTACACTTTGAGGAATTTTTAAAAATTATTGCTTCTTATCAATTTAGCCAGTCCTTTGAATACCAATTTTGTGCCTTACAAATGAAAGACATGTTTCAAGGAGTTGATGAATTGTTGAGGTTTTGGTAGTAAATGCGTGTACTGCCATCATTCTGACTTCTGAAGGAAAGCATTCTGCACTGTTATCAGGAGGCAAATTTATGTTCTACAAAAGGTTAAAAGTATGTATATTTTGAAGTTTGGGTTTGAGAAGAAAAAAATAGCTAATGCTTATCCTAATTCTTTTTTATAATAAACATTAGCTCTGAGCACTGATAGATAAAAGATAACATAGTCATACAAATGCATTGTGTACTTTTCTAAGCCTTACAGAATTGGGGGAACATCTGCCCAGCTAGTTTAAGCAGCATTCTCAAAATCAACAGTTATTCCACCTTTTATAATTTTAAAGGTACATTTAGCTTTTCATGAAAAAAAAAACAAACAAAAATAAAAAATATGAAATAAAAACTCAAGTGTGACTGAAAAATAGTATGACAGTCATGGAGATTTTAGTACTAATCATTCAGTTGTAAAACATGTATTTGAATTGTGTGCTCATTTTTATGATTTCTCCCAGTTACGTTTTGAGAGTATTGAGAAGGTAACTAACTGCAAACAGTAATTTATTTGATTTTTTTCATAGTGCGGCTCAAAATGCAAGAAGAATAAGCATTTTTGGACCAACTTTAATGAAAACATAAGAAATCATTGCTAAAATTGTCCAGGTTGTAGGAATTTAGTATATGATCCTGATTCGAGAGCCCAAAGACTCAAAAATAAAATTTTAATGTGTAAATAAAGAAAACTTCTGGTTTGTGTTTATATGGAAAGAAACTTACTTTTTTACTTGCCAGGGCTGGGGGAGGTGGGGCAGTGTACTGGTTCATTAAAATGTTAAAAGTGAAGGAAGCATCTTTACCTTGTGGCCTGTGGGTTAGCTGTGGTTTAAGGATAAGGTTGTTTAGAAATTCCGGAGTTACTGGGTTGTTTAAAGATGAAGATGTTGAAAGATTTACATAGGGATAATTATATGCACAGTCTGATGGTCTGATATAGACTTAGCTCATTAATGTTCTTTGGGAGACAGTCAAGAAAGCTTCTTTTATTTGACTCTATTATTCCTGCTTTTGTAGTTTTTATAATGTGTAGATTTGATTGCCTGAATGTTGATATGTCTATCATGGTTTTTTTGCTAGATTAATTAAAATAGAAATCTATTGTTCCCCGTACAATCACCCCAATCTTTAAACAGACCCATTTCTTCACCTTCTCCACCTTGCCACTCTCCCTTCCCTTTCCACCATGGGGAAGTCTCTGTGAATAGGAAAGGTTCTTGGGATGACTTTACTGTGTTTCTTTATAAAATGTCCTGGAACCTGTCCCAGAAGTTTAGTGCAATAGATTTTATTTTAAAATTTAAATTGGTTAAACTGAATTCAAGACAGTAGGAGTAATCTTAGGTCCTTGACTGGTAGAGGTGACACTTTGGCCCCAGGGGAGGAAAACACACTACTGTGTGAAGTCCAATACAATACTTCTGGTCATTCAAGGAACAGGGATTGCAGTGAAGGGAGCTCCTTGCCTGGATAAAAGATGGTTGGTGGAAAAGTCGTGATGGCATAATAGGGTAAAAATGTTGTTCTGAAAGTGTTTGTGTATGTGTGCATGTAACATGGAGAAATTCATACCTGAATATGAAAAGTGTGCTTAAGGAAATATACCACACAAAAATCCAAATAGGCACTTCTGCAGATAAGTAAGTATACAGAGTATAAAGATAAATTTTAAAATACTGAAAACATGAGAAAACTTAGGTTTCTTCAGGTAATAATAATAAATTTGACTAGAGATTCTTTTCTTTAGAATAGCTCTTTCAAAGGAGTAATAAACGCCGAACTGTCAGCATGATAATGCAAAGGAATATGAATACAGCAAAGAGACAGACATATAGATAGATGCCTTTAAACATAGTATTTGAGACTACTTGAGATCATGGCTTTTTATGAGAAGGATTCCTGAACATTGAAATTTTTTGTTTGCATGCTGAGAAAATATTTGCGATTAAATCAGTAAATGGTAATAATTTTAGGTTATTCAGGAATCAAAATTTGCTTGATATACTATGTGTTTGTGTTTCTAATGCTGAAGTTCTTGTGTTTTTAGGAATTTTTTTTATCAAAATGCCTTTGAAAGGGTTTTTACTTTTAAAACTGTAAAAAATGATTCAGTAGCTTGATTTAGATTTGATAAAGGCAACTCTTTTTTTGTCTTTCTGCTGTCTGCAGAGTGCTTGGATTTTCTTCTACATCTCAGAGCTCTTTTAATTCACTGCTCACAACCAAATTTACATCTTAATTGCAGAGTTCACATTTAACAATATAGACAGCATAATGCTACTGGTAATTAAGCTTTTACTACCTGCTTTTATACAGTAGTCACAGACATAGTTTTGCTATGTTAGTTCGGATATAGAAACTTGCATGCATTTAAGACCCCAAATATAAGTAACCAGGCCTGCACTTTAAGTCTGGTTAAATACATAGCAAAAGGAAATTGCCTTCCCCTTTGGAAGGACAAAAAACATGTCTGTCACTTTTTCTATTCTGGACTTTGACTTGGCCGTTCTATTTTAATATAGAAAAACCAGGAGATTTTATGAGAGGGTGCTTTGAGTTCTGATTTAGTGTTATTAACACATTCTGTGTATGTGTACTGATTGGTTTTGATATCAAAGATTGTTATTTTCATCATCAGGGCTCCAGGCTCAAAAGATTTTGTGAGCATCACATATGAATTACAAAATTGTGTTACATTCTCAATGAGGTTGCAATTTTCTTTTTGCCCTATAAATATCTGAAAAGTATTCCAGTGTACATTTGAGTTCATTAAAATAAAAAAAATATGTAGCTTACCAGAAAAATAAATATTATTTCCTCATCCTAGTGTTACATTTGTTAAAAGTAGTTAAAAAAAACAAACTTCTAATTATTTATTCTTCTTCTAGTTTTCTTAATCTACTTTTATGATCTTATATTTCAAACTGCTTCATTCATTAACTTGTCTTAATGAGAGGCCAGGTGTCTGAGTCGCAAAAGATGATATTTTTCCCAGTCTAGATTCCTACTTAATTTTGAAATGTGCCATGTATGCAAATATATATGCACATGCACATGACATGAAATATGCACTGGTGTCAAAATAATATCTGTACTTCTGTTTCCCACTCAGGTGGGAAGCATTTTTTGGGGGGGAAGGGAAAGTATAAAATTAAGAACATTTATATTTCAAATTTTTTACAATGTTAACTTTCCACAATGCAGTCCTTATTTAGTTAAATTAAATTTATTTAGATTTAATGTACTATGATCACTTCTCTCTGCTCTACCTTCAGCAAGTGGAAAAATGATTGATTCCATAGTTGCTTATTTTCATTTTGTGAAAGTGTACATTGAGCATATTTGGAAAGAGAAAAGGAAATGATAGGTATATGAATTATATGCATATAAAATTTAGTAATGAATTCTTTTGTTTTAGTTGTGTAGACTACCATATTTATGTAATCATTGCTACCTAAAAATAAACAATTATAGTGAAAAAAGTAATTAAGCATCTTAGAATAATATTGAATTTTAAATGTCCACTACAAATTTATATATATATATATATATATATATATATATAGAAAGAGCTATAAGAAGTGAATGAGAAAGTAGACTGAATAATGAGGCAAAAATGTAATGGAACATAGACAATGGCATCATAAACTTATTTCTCTACCTTATGTAGAATTCTTCCCCAAATTAACTGTGAGTCTGGCATGTTCTCTTCTTTTCAAGGTAACAGGCAAAATGTACTTTAGGTTTTAAAAATTAAAAAAAAACCTTCCAGTACCTAAAGAGTTAAGTTAATTATGTTCCTTTGTAGCCTCTCAGAAAATATTTGTAGCATTTAAATCTCTCTTCCCTCCACCCCTCCCTTATCTGCCCACTGTTTTCAGTCCCCTTTCTCTATCTCCACCCTCTCTACCTGCCTGGCTCTCCTCAATCTGTGCTGCCTGGGTTCTCCTGTCCTCTGATTGGCGGAAGCTCTTCCAATCTAGAGCTCGCCTGGGCCAGTGGGACTGCATATGTAAAGCCCTACTTCATATTAATAAGCTCCAATCGGGGCTTTAAGTCCTTGATTAGGAGAGTGTGAGAGCTTTTGGTCCCAACTGGCTGTGCCTATAGGCTTGTCACCAGGAGAACATTTGTGTTAATTGCGCGGGGCTCTGTCAAGGAAACTTTGATTTATAGCTGGGGTGCACAAATAATGGTTGCCGGTCGCACATGGATTCGGTAGAACTTTGCATTCCTGAATCTTTTTCCCTGCACTACGAAGAAGAGTAGGTACCCTTCTTTTTTTTGTCTTTTTAAATTGAAAAGATACAAATATATATTCGTACCCTGATTCAGGTAACGATTTACGTATTTTGTGTGCATGAGTGGCTGTTTGTGTCTGTTGTGCCTTTTGTGCTGAGGGTGATCTCCTAATTCAGTAAGTCGAGAATTGTTCTCTGACTACAATGTTACCTTTGAGGCGAGGCTCGGTAACTGTCAGTAAAACAGCTGTGTGACAGTCACTTCTTATTCAGGTGCTAAGAATAGGCACTTGGCACCAATGCTTACTGAACTGTTAAAATGCATCTTTTACTAGGACCCATTTTCCCAAGGAAAAAAAATGTTTTAAAATACAATATTCAAAAATGATTTATACTATTGAGTGCCTCTTATGTATTTGCAGTTTGACAGATATTTCCATCTCCCTGTCATTTCTTACCTCACAGAGTTAGAGGGAAAATTGCACATTTGCTAATTCTCCTTCAGAGAACAATTTTAAAACTAGCCTCCTGCAATTCAGGTCGAGAATAATGTTATTTGCATGGTTAGCGTTAAGTCAGCACTTAGCTGACAAATCAATCCATTAACTAACTGGGGATTTTCACACATTCTGAATATTAACAACACAACCACCTCCAAAAAAAAAAAAAACCTAAAAGAGAAAGACGGTCTGACTTTTAATATTTTACACTCAAATGGGTTATACAGAGAGAGTAGAGTTATTTCACTTATTATCTCCACAAGATACAGCAAAGTACTTTGGCTCTTACACTCAGTTTAATTTGTATTTATGCATATCTTTGTGTACAAGCCAATTCATGTTGAGATTACCAAAAGGGGAGAGTAAATGGGGAGGGGGGTTGAATGAGGAAGTAAATTAGGTATTCTGGTGTCGATGAGCAGATCATAAACTTAATTTCATCCTACAGCCAGGATAAAATATTAGTATATCGCGGGAGCTGTCACTGGTTCATCTTTCTGTTGAGTCAGTTATATTGCTTTCCTTTCACATTACAATAATACAGAATGTTGTAATTTTGAAAAGGGTGCACTTAGTAAACACTGTGTCTGTCTGTGGCTTGTGGGGGAAAAATATAAGGCTATGTTGAAGAGACAGTGTATTATAGGTAGATGTCCACTAGCTGTCCTTAGTGACTGCATATTGCATTGCTCTTTGTAATTAAGCCAGAGATGAAAAGTGACTTGCAGTTGCAATCCTGTATGTTGGTGATTTTAAACAGAAGAGTGTGTGTGTGTGTGTGTGTGTGTGTGTGTGCGTGCATGAAGATGCATATGGGTGCATGCGTGTGCATGGTATGTACACCCTGGAAAATACCCTGGGAGAGTTGGGCTTAATCAATGACAGAGAAATTATGGAGAGAGAGCAAGTTCAGTTTGAAAAATCAAATAAGAAGACAGTCTTAAAATAGTAGGGGTTCAAAAATCACAAAATAAACAAAGGTAGAATGGCCAGTAAAATGTGATTTGTAGCTTAGTACACTTGGAGTGGCTGAATAAGAGAGTATAAAATGTCTACATATTGGCCCAAAAGGGGGAAAAGAGACTACTAAAGAAAGCTCACTCAGATTCTGAACTTTCTTTCAAAAATAAATAGGCAAAAGAAAAGAAACTTTAATAGGGCCTTAAAAGGGAGTCTTTTTACCTAGTTTTCTTGAATTTATCTTCTTAAAGCTAATTTGAATAATTAGTTTAGATAAGCCTCTTAAAGTAGATGCAGTTAAATGAAATCAGGGCACATGTCCTTTTGGCTGTGGTGCAAGATTCAAAGTAGCTCATGCTTTCTTTTTTGGCTCAATTAAAAGTCATCTTAAAAAAATTCAGATTTATTATCTGGATGCAGTTCTGATGGTTATGTGGTTCACTGGACAGACAGAAAGATCTAATGCTAAGCAACACATCTGCCTCTCTGTCTCAATTAATAAACCACAGAATTTATACATGCTATTAATATTCATAGTAATTGTACTTGGGCTGTACCTCCATCACGTGTATATACATAGAAATCAAGCCAGAGTCCTGCAGTTCCAGTGAAAATACTGGAAATTTTCAGCATTGGATTTTGTAAAAAAAAAAAAAAGAGAGAGAGAGAGAGAGATTTAATACTTAAAATCTGACTAGATTAAGGGAACCTGAAATATTAACCTTTTATTAGGTTTCTTTGGTTTTAGGGAAGGACATATGAAAGAATACAGTACTTTGAACCTTGTTTCGCATTTATGTTTTTAGTAGTAATAATAGTTAATACAGTAATATAGGAAAATAATGTATCTACTCATTTTGACATGTGTCAGTCTAATCATTCTAAATGAGTGTGTTCATCACATGAAATCCCTTTCAACCTCTGATTAAAATGTAACATTGACTACAGGATTACAAAGCGGACTTAATTTTACTGACTGTTTTAACAGCTGTCCCAGCTGTTGGAAGGGGCAATGAAATATGGCCGTGAGATACTGTAAAACAGGGAAAGGGATGAGATTGTTTTGTAAATTTAAACATGAGAGCTGAATTAAAGACCTAGAAAATCGAACATACTTGTTTATTTGAGTTAACTGCTCTGTGCCACACAAGTTTAGTCACATTTATTCTGTTTTCATACACTTTTCTGTTCTATCAGCCGATGTCTCTGTCATCCTAGCCATTTTGCTAGCCTTTTTTTCCCCAAATCAGATTATATAAAAATTCAGATGCCCCCAAGTATTTCAAGAATTTTTTTTAAACTGGAAGGGAGGGAAAATACACAAATGAAAAAGAAATAAAGCTAGAATCCGAGTAGGTGCAATTTAGATAAAGAAGACAGATAAGGTCTTGCCTTAAGTCACTTAGATAGTACTTGATATGAGAACTATGCACAGACATTGTCACATTATTTTTCTAATTATAATCATTTCTAACTTCAGACTGGGATGTTACTTAGTTTAATGTCAGAGTTGCATGGAACTAACTTGTCATTTTCAAAAATTCAAAATACCTCCTAACTCAAAGCGATGGTATTTTGGGATGTAGGTAAGAGAAGTGGTCAAATTTTTCTGGGGGGAGGGTGCAGTCAGTGGTGAGGAGGAGAGGTTGTTAGGTTGTAAATTAGTGGAAGTGACAACAGATTTCATTGGAGTTTGTTTCAGGTTCAGAGTCTTGTAGCATTGCACATCACAAGTATTATAGGTATAAAAAAGATCAGTCCTATTAAAAGAAAAGAAAAATTAAACAGCCAGTTGGGTTCAAGTCCCATAACTCGATATAGCCTAGGTAGCCATACCAAGTATATTACATAATATCAAATTTCCCCTTACAAATTGAGGCACATCGTGTCCTCAAGTCAATGAAATGAATTTTGTGTTCTCTTTGGAAGGCGAATAAAGTACATGTGTTTCATTATCTGTGTGTGTGTGTGTATGTGTATGTGTGTATGTCTGTTTTGCAATTCTGGGCACTTTTGGTTCAAAGTTTTTAAAATCCTGCTTCTGCAGACAAGGCAAGTTTTCATTTATTAAGGGTGGAAGTGGGTGAGGATTGGGGGAGGAAGGGTTTTGGCCAGCCCCTTTGATAGTGATGGTTTCTCATTTTAATGTGTTTATGGCGCTTCTCTTTTATTTACTGAGTGAGCCTAGTGTGTTTCAGCAGTAATTAACCTATGTTATTAGCAAAACCCTTGTGACTATCCCTTAATTATTTTGAATGCATTATTTTTTTTTTCAGTTTTTTATAAAGTAGCATTATGTTCTTTTAAAAAAATCCCAATCTGGAGACATTTGATGTGTTTATTTGTAATCTTTCTTGTAATATGCACATCTCCAACCAGTTTTATAATTGTTACTTCATCTGTTTATAATGCTAGTAGGTATAGAAGAAGAGTACATTTTCCCCCTTAAAAAAAAGTGGTTAAAATAAGTTAATCAGAAATTAGAATTTTAACCTTCAGTTTTTCAATGCTTAGAAATTTCAGGCAGCTTACGTGTTGGCTCTGAGTGTTTTAATCAGGTTTTAAGTTAGTTAATAGTACTTTGGGAATTTTTTAAAAATATCGAGCCAGCAGAAAAATACTTGTGCTTCCAATGTTGAGAAAAGATAAGGACCTTCTCATTAGCCAGGTCCTATTTTTGCAATTAATTTCAGATCCATGGTGCTATTCATCAAACAGAGCAGGTAACTTCTCTGATTCTATTTAACAATACTTTCACCATACCTCATTCCAACAAGCACCAGAAACAAAGAGCAGACTATTGTTTTTGAAGGTAGATAGCATTCAAACCCTATCACTTAGAAAAATTCCCTGAACAGTTTTCTATCATGGTAGCTAAATAAGATAATAATAAACCTGAATGATTCTTTGTTGATGCTAAAGGACAGCAACCTTTGACATTTAGGATTTTGCTTATATCTCATCATACAGTAAGTAAAATTTAATATTTCAAACAAATGGACTTTAGAAGTAGTAATTTTTATGAATGTAATTAATATTGTTGCCTTTTCTAGTTTCATCTCTTAAGATCATTATCAGATACTAGGAATAAGAGAAGAGCTTTCAATTATCATTTCAGTTGAAATTTTGTATCAGATCAGTTCTGAATTTGTTTCTCAGAAAATTTATGTAAGAGAGAAACAATAAAATGTTGATCTGTTATAAGTGTCTATGAGCTGCAGTTCTATCCAGCTCTCTGGAGAAATTCTGTGATTACACAGAGCCAGTTTGTTCAGTTTTTATCTCTTTTACATCCATTGGCCTTGTATTAAATTGTCGTTGTCCTAAAGCACGTGAGATAGAAATTAATTGCAGTTTTCGACAAGCTCTGACAGTGAAATATTTAGCCCCTCTGTCTCCAATCATACTTATGTGTATGTTTGATACTGCAGGGATGACATCAACAATTTCTGTAGTTTAACGATGTCCTTATGAAATGTTCTTTTATATTTTGTGCACCTTTTAGAGTTAATTATAGTTTTTATATACTCATGTATATAAGCATGTGTGTATATTTACTACAGTAAATTTGTAATGCATACATTTTAGATCACAAACCAAACAAGTTAATTCTACATATGTGTACACATACCTGTATATGCAGTATGTATGTTTCTAATCATACAAATAAAGAAGTATTTCTAAATCATATACACAGAGAGAAAAGAAAATTCAGGCTTTTAAGAAACTTACGCATATGTGTATTTTTGCATCTACTTTTAAATATGTGTGTATATATATTTCTATATATTCAAAATTGGATCCCAAGTTTTTGCTATATTTGCCAGGCAGGGCATGTATCTTAATCAGATGGTTTAACCACTGCAAAAAAGACAGGTAACTTCTTAATTAAATCCTGAACTGATTTTATTTTATATTAATCACTTACAATATTTGTTGTGTTTTCATTCATGTATTAACCAATAATGTGCACATGTGTGAAATTATAATTACATTGAGGTATTAAGTTCATAATTTTATGATTTGGGTCCTGTATATCAGAAACATTTTTTTTAACTAGCTTTCTCTTCATTCTTTTAAGATATACTTAATATAAAACATGATAGGTTTCAAATAAATAAAACCATTAATTTCATTTATCTTCCTTATATAAATACCTTCCTTAATTTTTTTATAAAAAGGAGGTATGCCAGACTATTTCTCTCTCCCTCCTACCCAAAAAAGTGAATTGCTGGCTTCAGAATTGTCATTTTTATTCTGAAAGGGTAACTGTTATGATTTAATTCAGTCAAATATAAAGAGATGTAACTGAAAAGCAGCAGGTTAGGTGCTCTGTTTTGTGTAATATGATTGAAATTTTTGGTTGCATTCCTAAAAATAATTTTGGAGCATAATTAAATGTACATATATTCAAATATATACTCAGTTTCTCTTAAATGTTTTTTTTGTTGTCTATATAGTAAGTAAAATTCTTTTATTTAACACCTTAATTAATCTTTTACTGTCCTCACATTATATTCTTGACTCAAACCCATTTGAAGTTTTTACATTTCAGATGTTTAAAAATTCATTTAAAGAAAGTAATGATCATTTCTAGGAAATTCTTAATTTTAAGAATATTTTAACCATATCATCATTTTTAATTGGTAACATATTTCTTGCTCTATATGACCACATTATATTTGCCAGTATTTTGCAAATGTAGTTTACAAAACTGAAGTAGAGTCTAATTTTAAAAAAAATTTAAACTGTAGTTTGCATGTGGATATATGTGTGCCCATAATTTCATGTTTGGGACAAACTTGTATTTTTAAAAAAAATTTTTTTGAATGTAAGTTGTAATTTGTGGTATTAGACATGATCCTGTGTGCTTGGAGAGTGATTTACTTGGAGAGTGATTAAGTAGTATATTGCAGGGAGATAGGTGTGTACCTTAGCCAAATTATTTTAACTTCTAATCAGTTATATTCTTTTAATATCCATATGTAGTTCGAGTAGATATATGCATACATCCTTATGCCTAAAAACCATGTAACACATGCACTTCCAAGAAGGGAAACCCGAATATATTGAATTATTTCAAAATAACGCATATTTAATTCATGACATCCACTTTTTTAGGAATTTAAATATGTTCGTGAATTGCAGAGATATGATACACTAAAAGATACTAAACTAAGGAAAGTCTTACATCCTGAGAGAAAACTTAAAAGCAAATGTATGTTCTGTCTTTTGAGTAAGACTATAAAAGTCAACTCTTGTCATACATATTCCTCTATCCTTTTTCATGTTCCTTTGAATGAAACAAAGTTGCAGAAATCAAAATGGAACTACATACCATGTGTAAGATGTTTTGGCAGCACTTACCTAGCCAACGAAAAAAAAAATTGTTAGCCATGCTGAGGAACATCAGAAGTATCACAGTTGCGCTGATTTAGCACATATTCTCATCTTCTCCATAATACACTCTTCTTTCAAGTAATTGGCCAGTCCTGTGCTAGAAGCATTGGAAGTTACCAAAAAATTATCATAATACAATCAGGTAGATGGCTTACTTAATAAATAAATATAATGTAACTAACTAGGGGATACCTGTTTGCTTGCTGACTGCTATTTAAAACAGTAACTCCAGGAATCTAGTTGTGGTAGTAGATGAGAATGGATAGACAAAAGACTGATTAGAATTCTCTGAAATCTTTATGCCATATTAAAAATGAAATTTGGAAAAAAATCAATTTGAAATAATGACATTAACTTGCCCTTGTATATTTCGTAATTATTTTTTTCAACAAGTCAGGAAAATCAATTCATCCTTACCCTGAAAATATATTTGATTTTGAGTGAAGGAACATTTTTTGTTGCAGCTTTTCTATTTTTTGGGGGCCTTGAAACTTATTTTTCTCCTTTTCTCCTTCAGATAAAAACTTTGAAAGATTATGTAATATGGGAAAAAATGTAATTTAAAACAGTAGCCAGATAACATAATAGCATTGTTCTTGGAAATATTTTTTTCTTGTTAACGGTACAAACTAATACCTTCATTTCTGCTGGAGGGCTTATTTTCTATTATTTTTGGATCAGAAACAAAACTTGTTACCTTCACCTTCCTTTTGAATATCCATTGTGTAAGTTAAAATAAGTTTCAAAAGTTACATATTCTTAAATAATGTGCTAGTTCTTGGCAATAGTTATGAGAATTTTGCTTGGAGGAGAAAAGGGAAAATGTTTCATTACATCTCTAAGAATAAATAGGAATTCAAAACTAGTAGTCATCTGAAAATGTAAAACTGGGAATTGAGATGAAAGTCTTTAGGTTTCTAGAAAATGATTTGAAGTGCAAAAATCAAATACAAATATGCCCAACTATTTGACATTGCTCCCCAAATTAATATTGTGCTTTAACTTCTGTAGGATATGATAATGATGTCCTTTTATTCCCCCCCATTCAGTGAGAGAAATAGTAAAATTCTGGTAGTTATATTGGCCCTGATCAGATGTCTGTGGTATAAAATATTGCATTTAACTAATTATTCCCAGGAGTGACGAAGAAGTGAAGTTAGCATTTTTGATAACTGGATAAAGGGATTATGGAAACCACATCACTTTCCTATTAGGAAATAAGTGTATACATTCTGGTGCTAAATCGTATTAAATTGGTTGAACAACACTGTCAGTGATTTGCATTAACATGAATGACACCTGTCCCATCAATCATGAGACCAAGGTGTCACAGATGGACAAGCACCAATCACCAGAATTGCAGGGCATTGCACACTTGGCTTTAAGCTCATTTCATTGTTCTTCAAATCTAGGGGGTGGCTTATTCTGTTCTTGGAGTCTAGACAAGAACATGAGATGGGCTCAGGTGGTGCCACGTGGTTGGCCTTATCTGTTCCATTGGAGGTATTCAGTGTGGTGGTGGGAGGAAGGAATGAAGAGTTTATGGACAAAATCTTAAGTAGCTGTAAGTTCAAACTTCCCAGTTTTTTCCACTTAACTGCACCCACTAAAGCTACAAATAAATGTATGCTTGTTTATAGTTCTTTATTGTGGATCAAATTTAAGTAATGAAGTAAAAGAAGCTTGAATTAAATTGGACTGGGATATTTTGCTTGTTTTGCTTTCTCTTTGATATTACAGGTTGAGTAGTCAAACAAATGAGAAAAAAATTAAGTCTTCACTGAGCAGGTCATAGGAACATAGATGTAAAGCTGAAAGGGACCTCAGGTAAAAATTCACACATTGTGATTGCAGATACTAATTTTAATGCATAGTGCATTTTGCTCATTCTTAATAATTTCAAACACTGTATTAAGTATTTGGTTACTGTGTATGACAGCAGCTTTGCTTTTTATTTATTTTTTTTTGCACTGTTTTGGGGTAAATTCAATACATTGTCCACCATATATTTCTGCTTGCCATGAACTTATCACCCCTCTGCTGAAATCACCTGAAATATGGAAAAGCTTATTCAAGTATAAGAAGTAAATAAAAGTAAAAGAAGCCTTTCTTCCTTACTAAGATACTGTGATGACTTGCTTTTCCAAAGCTAAGCACATGATAAACTTTGTATATATTGTGCTTGTGCATGTATACGATATGAATTTTACCCTTACATAATAAATATAAGCATGCCTTTGGGATTTATGGAAAAAGCAATGTCTGGATTCCATAGTGATTACTGTCAATATCTTATTTTTTTTCTTTTGTTTCTGTTTGAATACTTTAGTTGAGTGTTTTCATAATGTTTTGTTTTGTTTTTTTGTGATTGTTGTCAGGTTGGGATACTGCTGACATTTTTGTTAAGTTAATGTCAAGCTGAAAAACCTGTGGCAAACTGGTATAGGTCTATACATGGAAGATACCGCTTATGTTTGATTGTGTGTAAATACGGTTAGTTAGTTGGGGGTTTATCTGATAGCTTGGCAGAAAGAGAGAGGAGCTGTACAAACTGTTTTCAGTAACTGTGCTGTTCATACACCTGATAAGATTAAGAGAGCTTTCCAAATGCTGATATGTTTTGAATAAGAAAAGAATAATCACTTCCACTGGCACCAGCTTATCGGGAATGAAGTAAAATGCCTACACTTTTACATTAGCAAAAGTAAACGTTTTAGGCACATTGTGCCTTTTTCCCCCAGGTTAAAGAATAATAAGCCTTGTTTTTTTTTTGAGTGTACTAATGAATAAAAAGGATTTATTACCTTTACTAAATCAGAGGTGAATATGTTGATAAAGGAACCTCAGGGACAATAGTAACAATCCTGTTGATAAAAGAGTGCTTCCATTTGTTGTCCTCTTGAGTAATTCAACACATTTCCCTCTAATGTTTCATGAACTCTCATTTGTAGTATTAGAAGATGCACTTATTCCTAACTTAGTTTCCTTGCTCTTTTTTCTACTGAACAGGTGACAGACAATTGATATTCAACTCATCAGTCCTCATCTATGTGTTTCAACCTAGTTAAGCCATTAGTCAGATCACGTCATATATGAATCTATACAACATTCCGTAAAAGAATTATTAATTTTTTAAAAGTGAGTAGGTCATGATAAATTTTGGAGACTTGTCTGAATCTAATTAATTTTTCTAAGTTGTTAAACCTTCTGAAGTTCTTTCCTTTTTAAGATGGCATTGGTATTGCTTTTTGTAAGCAATTAACTTTTTCCCTATCTTACCATTTTCCTTTCTTTGTAATTTGATTCAGGCAAATAATTTGGTGTATTCTGATTTGATAAATGATAGTGCAAGAGTAGATTGATTGATTTTGGATTACTATTGATTACTCTCAATGAAATCACTGTGACACACTCAAATCAATAGTATTCGATTAACTAAGGCACCACTGTTCTATACATCCAGCAGCAGTGGGGAATTCAGGAACAGAATGTTCACAAGCTGATAAATTGACAAAGCATTCAGCTTTAAATAGCCCTTTGTTCAGCACTCGTTCGCTAAAATATATTTCATTGGAAAGTTCGTTTTTGCAACTCTGGGCCTTTCTGTGGAAGAAAGGTCATTGGTTTAAGGTTTATTAAATTTTAACTAAAAACAACTGGCTCCATTTAGGTGTAAAATAATTTAAGTACTTACTGCAGGCAACCTTCATGCTTTTGAGCTGTTACTCAAAGGTTTCATTCTTCTATGAAGATGTCAACTGTAAACATAAAAATGCATCACTGGAAATGTAATGGTTTAAGATTCAAACTGAAATAAAAATTCCTGCCTGGGGAAAGCAGTATAATCAAAATAAAGTAGTCTTAACTTTCTTTAGAAGTAGGCGTACTGAGAAGTAGTGCTAGAAGGCAGCAGGTAGAGGGTTGGTCAGGCACATTGCTTCTTTATTTTTATTTCTTCATGTCTGAAGGCATTTAACATGAGGGCACTGGAGTTACATGCAGACTATCATGTGTTCTGAAAATTTTTCCATTGGAAATATGCAGAATTGTACTATCCTAAACAAATTTAACCAACTAGCTAGCAAAAAAATGCATTTACGCTATTTCAGGGTCTTTTGACTAATGGCCATAAGGGGAGATTTCTCATCACTTACTATATCTTTGTACAGGCTTCACAACTGAGATCAAGCATATAGGCATTTATATTATGAACCCCCAAATTGTTTCCTTCAAATTTAAGCAGCCATGATGCATTCTCTTTGGAATGTTCAAATATTATACATATGAAGCAAATGTTTATCCTAAATTTGGCATAATTCTGTGACTAAAATAATGAGATGCCATCTTAACATGCCCAATATTTGGGCAGAGTGCAATGAGGAAGAAGGACTTGAAAAAACTCCCTGGCTGAGTCATTTTTCCCCCTTCCAGGATTATAGGTTGGAACAGGTGGGGGGGGGGGAAGAACTGGCTTTATGAGGTGAAATCAATGAAGAAATCAAATTTCCATTCAAGAAATTCTGTCACAAGACATGGGAGTGTCTCCAGGAAATGCATGCAGCTCATGAGTTTAAGGGAGGTGAGTGAAAGAGGTCTTCATGGAGTTTAAATTATGCTGCTCTGTTGGTATTCTACAGACTTACATTAAAGGAATGGAGACAATTTGTTATTTTTTATGATAATTATTGAAGTTCTGTTTTCTTAAACACAGTACCCCAAACCTATATCCAGTTTTCTTTTAAATGGCTCCTTTTATAACACATTATCTTTAATCCTATGCATTATTAAAATGCTAAGCCAACTGTGACTTAGTATAGACACTGATCAGATGTGCATCATGCTGGCATCTGTCAGGATGTAGTTAGGCTCCCTCAGAAATGCCATGTGAATTTGACCTCTACCTGTGAAAGCTATTCTGAAAATTATCTTCAAGGAAAGCTACTCATCAATTGAATGCCCACCAAATGAAAATTGTTCAGGCTACATAGTGTTAAAATACAATGAAAACTAGATGCTGGCATCCCAGATTTTCATCTCTAGCAATATTCTTTTGTTAAGAGGACCTTAATGTTTGTTAGCCCTTCTCCTGCCCTCTTCCCTGTCCCGCCTGAGCTCTGTTACCTGTGCATCACTGCAGTTTACACAGATGAGGAACTTTTTGCATTGGCACCAGAAGACAGGTCCTTTATTGGATAATGCAGTTCAGAAGAGAGCTTAAAAGATGTAATAAAGCACTCTTAGGACTCAATTTTGTCCCAGGTTGTTCCTCCCAGATGTGTAGCTCACTGCAGTATTTCTGTATGGGCCAGTAGGAGCTCCCTCTGCCCAGCCAGAGGCTAAATTTGGCTGCTGTGTTGAGAGGAAATTGACCTTGCCTGATAGTTAGAAAGAAGGGACCAAAGACTTCTGCAAATGTCGACCTGAAATGCATTTTGACTTTGAATCGCATCAGGACTAGGTAAGTCTTTCTGTCTACCCCCATATAAATATGATTGAGCTTAGGTCTTACTTAGGGAAGCTGGGAATGAGGGTGGGGGTAAGGCCCTGGTAGGCAAGCTGGGGAAAGCATCACTTACTGTAACTTGGGTGAGCTAATGCCTCTAACTGGTACCAATGTCAGTCTTGGATCTTTTCCCTTAGTAGTAGATTTCCCCCCTGTCTGTGGCACTGAATATGATTTATTGCTGGTATTAAGATCAAAAAAGAAATCATTCCTTTTGATGTTTGCTATTAGGCACATGCAGTGCAGGGGAGATCTGTCTTAGTATAGAAGTCACTGTCCTATTTACCATATTTTCACTAATGGCAGATTATGCTTTTCATTTATTTGTGTTTTTCCATATTTCAAATTACATATATTGAAAAGTTGTTACAGGGTAGTTCAATAATGAGTCTTTTCACTTTGTAGGGGTACCAAAGCATGATTGATTTGTAAATAGCATTTTTAGAAAAATTTTTTTTAAACTACCACATTTGTATCATCTTTAAAGAGACTTAAAAGCAAGGGAAGAAATATATCCAAATGCAATTTAGTTTTTCATTAAAAAACAAAAACAAAAGACTAGGTGTTAGTATACGTTAGAAGTGAGATGGCATATAAGACACGTTGGAACTGAAATTTTAAGGGCCTTGTTGTCTAATATTCCTAGTTCCATACAGGCTTTGTTTCCAGTTGGGTACAGTAAGCAGTAGCTTTTGTCCAGCCTCTCAGTTAGGAGGGATTCGCTCGGAGCAGCATGAACCACAGCCCATCAGCAGGCTGCTGGTCAGCAGCAGGTGTGAACAACATAAAACAGGATTAACACTGAACCAAAGTGTGTACTAAAAACAGAACCCCTGCCTTGATTTTAAAAGGACTGCCTGGACTCTTAAGATAGAAGTCACTCCCTTCATGTCTTAGTACTCTCCTTGTTTACTAAACAGTGTTCAATGGGCTATGTAAATTGCTGCGTTCAGCTCCTAAGAAGTAGGCATATGAATTATTATGCACTCCTTTTAAAATAACTACAAGGAAACCAATCACAGCATTTATTTTAAAATGAGATTTGAAAGAATGAATTTCGTAGGGAAAAATTACCATTGACAAATCTTGTAAGGAGGAAGCAAACAGATCATTTGAAAGTTGACTCAGCAATGTTCATATTTTTTTCCCACACAAGATTTTTGTAATTCTCAAAATATGACCCAGCTTGTTCTAACTTTTAAAATTTATTCGAGCTGCTACTGTTTTCATACATGTTTGTATGTAATTAAAGGAGGCCACTTCATTAGCAAAGTCTATTTTTATCAGTGTTCAGCTCAATGTAGAACATAGAACCATGATTATAGGATCTCTTTAAAGAAAAAAAAAGCAATTTGGAAAATTAATTATCCCAGTAAATTCACCTCATCTGAATTATTAGGTTAGTATGTTAAAAGATTGTATTATTTTTAAAACTCTTGTAAAGTTACTTCACAGTGTAGCAGGAGGTGTGAACAACATAGTACAGAACAGGCCTCTGAAAACGATAACACTTAGTTGCATTCTAGGGATAGGTAGAAAAGAAGAAATAAATAAAAATTCTACCAAGTTAAACACGAAATATGAATTTTGGTATTTTCTTTGATCACATATGTTAGAGTACTACTAAAACAGTGCTAATGCCATAGTAATTTGAAGTATATTAAAAATAATTCATTTTCAAATGTATGGGAATAGTGCAAATTTCCCCAAAATGAACATGAGGTCAGCATATTGGTCACAAGCACTCTGGTGGTTAAATTTAAAAATATATACTCATGTAAAATAAGAATTTATATTGCTGTTTGTTTCTTCAGCGCTATTTTCAAATGTAAGCATAATACTTTTACTTCTCACCCCAGATTCCCTTTCCAGTCCACTGGCTCTCATCACTATAAGCATCACTGTTCATATTGTTCAAGCATTTTCAGTTGTGTCCAAGTCTTTGTGAGCCCATTTGCATTTTTTCAGCAAAGATACTGGAGTGGTTTGCCATTTCCTTCTCCAGCTCATTTTGTACAGACAAGGAAACTGAGGCAAACAGAGTTAAGTGACTTGCCCAAGGTCACAAAGCTAGTAAGTGTTTGGAGCCATATTTGAACTCAGCAAGATGAGTTTTCCTGACTCCAGGTCCAACACTACACCACCTAACTTCCCATAAGCCTGGCTCACAATGCTTAAAAAACTAATAGTCACTTAACTCAGACTGTCTCCTAAATTTTATGTTGCAGAGAATTTTTGCTACAAATTTTCATGGGACAGTGCTGACACTATCTTGGACGTTATAAGAGAAAAACTTAAATCAAGAATTACAAGGACCAAACATTTGCATTTCTGTCTACAATTATGCTTTCAGTCACTTATAAGGTCTGTTGTTTTTGTTTTGTTTATCTCAAAACTAGATGTTTCCAGAAGCCTTTAGTTGTATATGTTAATTAAGCTATAATTTAATTACTAGAGGATAGCTCATAAAATCAGGAATTAGAATTTATCAATGTGAGATTTTAATTATTAAAAATGCCTTTAAAATAGGTTTTTGATACAAAATTTATTGTTGATAGTTTTTCAGCTCATTCTCATTCATTCCTTAGCTTTATTTGCATGCACTACATTAATCCCAGATTCTCAGTCTTATTTTCTTTTAATCATAAAGTTTTTTAAAACTTTGAAATCTATGTCATATACTTTTTTCTTAAAGTAAATTGGGACTTTTCAGTACTTGTGCTGACAACTTACACACATTTCTTCAGTGTAGCAAAAGATAAAACCATTGAGATATTGTTCATGAAACCTCAATCTATAATTTGGATTTTAATCTGATTACTTGGTTCTTTGGTGTTATGGATCCTATTTAAGCATCCCTATTGGAGTCAATTAAGAATTGTAGGTTTTACAGCCCTTAGGTTATCATGTTCTGATTCGGGTGACTTGGAAGGAATAGGTATGTCTAGTCATGCCAATGTTCTTTAATTATAAAATGGAGCCCACACTACCTATATGAAACATTTACAACCCCAATAAGGGTTGCAAGTAAACCCCCAAAGCTATTAGTAACTTTATTATATAGAAGACAATTTGTTTTCAGTCCTGGCACAAAAAAAATGTGTTAAAAGACTATTTTAAAAAAAGTCTCAGAGAACAGAGAATGCATACGAACCATAAGCATAGAATTCATATTCGTATTGTCTGACTTTGAGGGAAAGGTTTAAATTCTTTTTAAAACAGATAACCCAAAATAAGCGGTTATCCAAATGAAACATGTACTCATTATGACCAGATGTGTTAACATTTGATCACCAGGATAATTTATTTCTCAGCTAGTATCTTAGATTGGTATTTGTGATAAATTCTCCAACGCAGGTATCCCATGTCTTTCATTTTTATCTGACTCCTGAATTCCTAATTTCATCTTAAATAGGCTTTAGCACCTTTGTGATATTTATTTTCAACATAGGCATTTTGTGCATTTTCTTTTCTGGAGAGACATGGGTTTATAATCATCAAAATTATTGCCATTCAGGTATTTAAACATTTTTAATTAGTTTTGATTAGTAAAGTTAGACAAAAAGATTCATGGAGACATCATTTAAGGCACTGTCCCAGTGCCAATAAGAATAATAACAAAAATCTTTCATAGAGTCTTTTTTAAAATATTGTGTTTATACCCAATTTAAATGAATCCTGTGTGTTTTTAGATTATTGTCTTATGATAACTTCACATCGTGACATTGGAAGTTTCCATTACAAAGTAGGCACATAACTTTTCCATACCTTCTAGTACTAGAGAGGTGTAGCACTTTTGAACAGCAACAACAAATAGTACCTCCTTGGACATAATCTTAACAACTATAAGCACCCAAGGTATGCCAGTTTAGACTTAGTATTTTTTTTTTTTAACACAAAAAGATTTGGAAAGTTTTATTCTGAGCCATACCATAAATACTAAAAGAAGAATATATTTAATGAGCCCCGCATTGAAAATTTATACTTGGTAACGATGATTATTGAGAAAAGAGGGCATAGGGGTGGAAATACTTAGTTTTTCATGAGTTTTACCATGTCACATTAAAAAGATTTTTTCCCTCTAATTAATGCCAACGTGCATCTTTGCATATGATAAGAAAGTTGCTTTTAATAATTGAATTGTGATACAGATAATACTTATGAATCTTATAGTACTGTTATTTAAACCATTTCTCTGGGCCCCTCTCTTGCCCTCATATCTCAAACTACTCATACTGCTTTCTGTTCCAATGATGATAATGTACCTGGAAGGAAAAGGCCGTCCATGGCGAGGCAGGCAGCGTCAGACAGGGCGGCCTGCCATCTGCCCCACCTGCTGCATTCATGTGTCCATCTGGTTCCTGCAATAGCTCATTGCAGGCTTCCACAGAAGAACATTCAGGCTGAAAAGCAGGCTGTGTGAATTATTTAGGCTGCTAGTGTAAATAAAGACAGGGAAGAGAGAAAGATAACAGGAGGAGGAACTGGGAGAACCTTGTGCCTTCTTAGTCTTGGATGCTTTGGAATGCTTTAATGCATGAAAGCATTTGATTTGCATATAGATTTAGATGTATAGATCATTGTGAAGATTACAAGCCAATGAGTTTTATCTAGATTTAGATAGCTCTCATCCTGCTTTGCACATAAAATATGACGAGTTACAGGAGGAGAATCTTTGGGGACTTTTAACATAAGTGAAACTGATGAAATGTAATGTTTTTAAGCATTAATTTAGCAGAAATAAAATATTTCTTTTAAGAACTATGTGCCCTTTATGAATCAAGAATTTATAACTATTTCACATGTGGGGGGCTAACCACTTGGTTTTATAATATATATATTTGTATAATTTGTGCTGTCCTTTTTCCCCGTTTTGATCTTAGGGACAATTATAATTGAGATTTTTTTGGTGTTAGTGATTTTTCTTTTGCCTTTACAAATGTAACACTCAACTAATTAAATACCTACTATGTGAAAAACACTTTTTTTATGGAAGGTAAATGAGATTCTACAATCAGGAGTCTGCTTTTCATGCCATGCCGTGTGGCTGTTTTTTCCTCTTTCTTAGGTAGATGCACAATTACTACATGATATCCAGAAAATGGTGGGGGCTGTGGGGTGGGGGAGGAAAAATTTAAACTCAGTCCAGTTAGATAAATTATATTAATACAGGAATTTTAAAACAATGAATAAGGTAGATTTGAATAAAGCAAATTTAAGGATCTGTTTATTTATTTAATCTATTTTTAGTCCAGGAAAGTCTGTTTTAATATAGTTACAAATAATCTAGTTGTCAGTTGAAAGCAAGAATATGACTTAAACACAAAAGTTTATTAAGAGTTTCCAAAACTTTAAAAAGCAATTCCTTTTGACCTTTACTTATTTCAGGGGGGAAATGGATAACTTTTATTAGTTTTACTTAAAAGATAATCTGGGTTTCAGATTTTTTTTTAAATGAATGCTTATGGAGATTAATTTCTCTTCCAGTTTCACATATTTATTCCAATTAACCCCACCCCCCCACTACCACTACCAAAATGTAGAGTCTAGTCCTTTTTCATTCTTTTAGTTAAATTGTTTTCAATTCTATTTTCCTGGTTTCTATCTATATAATAGAACTGGATGTGTTTTTTTTCTAGCATTTGGAATTCTAAATATATTAATTAATTTCTAAAATTTCTGAAGCCTTCAGAGACATTTGATTATGTTAAATTATTTAAGTTTAGATCACATTAAACTTATTACATTCATTTAAAATGGAACATCGTTGAAGAAATTTTTTTTCTAAAATTTAAAGCCATAAACCTTGTTAATGTTATTAAATTTGCGTTCTGTGCTTGGAGTAGATTAGTCATCATTTAGTTCATGGTTCATTGAAATAACCAATAATCCACTTTCTTTTCTTTTAAATTCTTTGAAATTAAATAATTTATTCAAAAGTTGAGATTTTTTAACAACTATATTCTAAGAGGGTCTTCTGAATAGATACCTTTTGTTATCCTAAAAAAATTCAAATGAGATATTTTTTAAAATAGCATTTTAAGTGAGCTAAACAAAGTGAAATCCTTAAAGTTAACTTTCTCACTTTTTCCCCTTTAGTTCTATTCCCCATTGCTACATATGCCTTCCCCCCCCCCAAAAAATCTTCAAATTCTGTCATAAGTACAGGTTAGATTTATGTTTCTGGTGTAAGTGAGGTTGAGCTGAAATAATATTTTTATAAAATGCTTTAAATTTTTAATCAAGTCACTCTGATGCCATGTAATACTGATTGAATATTTTTAGCAGGCAGAGTACTACAGAGTCAGTAAAGCAGTCTTAATTAGAAGAAATGTGCAAATCAGTTTATCAACAGGTTATTTATTAGGCACCACCTACTTGTCAGACAAGAAATCAGACCTGGTGATATAAGCACAAGAATGAAATTGCTAAATGTAAAGACTGGATTTGGGTGTGTTACATTACATTTACAATGTAATGTAACTATTTTAATAACTCTACATTTTGTATAGCTCTTTAGAATTTACACAACTCTTTTCTTTACTAGGTTGGTAGGGATATTATTTTTATGTTATCCCTTTTTACAGATAAGGATACTCTTAAGACTCCCAGGTGATTTGACCACATGGCAAATAAGTATCAGCTGGGATTTGAACAAAGGTTTCCTCTCTTCAAGCCCTTTGCTCTTTATTCTGTATCACAGTACAATTTAACATACATGTCAACAGATGATTTTTAGATTCACTGTTTCCTAGATTTATACCTGAAAATCACCTCAGATCGTGTGGTCCAATCTGCTTATTTTACAGATTAGGAAACTGAAGCTCAGACAGATTATAAGTGCCTTGTTGGAGGTCACATACAGAGTTAAGTAGCAGCATCTGGATTTGAATTCAGTTCCTCACACTCTAAATCCCTTATTTTTCTTTCTGTAACATACCACTTTTCAGTAGGTCTGATTTTTGGAAATCTACTCACAGAATATAAGAGCTTTTTGGAAAAAATTGCTAAAGCATTATAAGCAGATCAAGGAATTATCAATAAGGATAATTTTGTGTGTGTTTTTAATCCCTTTTTGGTTAAGCTTTACTGGTGAAGATTTTTACTAAAATTTCTCTTAGTTACTTATAGAAGCCTTTTTATTTCTTAGCTGAGTACAAGGACTTCTCTGATCTAACCAGAATAGAGACAGCTTTAGACTGACTAATTCACTTTACATGATTTGATCAAATCATTGCTACCTTGGCTGAGATATGTAATAATAACTTTATCCTATGATACTGGTACATATATGTTACATGTAATATATCATTATGTGTGTATGTGTTTTGACAGGAGATTAGACTGCTTGAAGAAAATGACAACGAAAACTTTGTAGTAAAAAATTCTTGGCATAAAGATAGAGTATTTTGTATTCTGCAGTTTCTTCTCTGTCTTCATCTCATTCTATCATGAGGCTAGAGAATCACTGCTCTTAGTGCTAAATGTATTTTTATTTGATATTCTGTTTAATTGAATATGATGTTTGAAGGCAATGAAAAAGCACTTTTAAAATAAAACATAGATCATATCTTTCAGTAATTTGAGACTGGAGATGGTTGAAGGATTTTATAATTTGTCAGATGGAAGAATCTTAGAAAGAAATGTGACTTTTTAGGAAAGCTGACCTGTAACTCCTGCATGGTTATTGGGTAAACTCCATTTAATTTTAACCAAAATTAATGATATAAAGTTAAAAATATAATTAAGGTTTGCTGCATCTTCATGACACATTGTAGTTACCAGATAAATTTATCCTTAGTGCTTCTTAAAATTTACAGTTGACAGTTTGGTCAAATGGACTATATTTATTGAAGGTTCAGCTCTTTTAATACTAGTGTCTTATGGCATTTATGATGTTATTAATTATATGGGAGAAGTAGAAAAAGTAGCATCTATGTTGCTTCTTAATAGCCTCCTATAAAGTATTTCATTACCCTATCTACAGCATGAAAAAGTGGTATAATTATAAATCATATATATTTTAATTTGCTAATATTTGGGGAGGTAAAGTGAACATTTTGGGAATGTCCAAATACCTGGATAACACAGTACTTTGCTCAGATGACAGGGATGTTTAATAGAATGCTGCAGGTACATTCTAATTCTCAATCTGTGATATGTGAAGTCATCAGTTTTGTTCTGGTATGTTACATCTGGCCATTTTGCCTTAAAGTTGTATAGATTAAAATATAGCTGTATATGGCAAGGTAGTCAGTTGTATGGAAGTTAAGATAAGAAATAGGACTGTTGCTGACTGCATTTGATTGTAGGAGCACCTGTACACATCTAAGAATTGACACAAGAGATGCCCGTTAGAGACATAAACAGGGGTTCTCTCCTCTCTCTCTCTCTGTCTCTCTCTCTCTCTCTCTCTTTGTCTCTGTCTCTCTCTCTCTGTCCTTCTTTCTCTGTCCCAGTTATTGGCTGTGAGTAGTAGTGACAGAAATGTAAAGAAATGAGATTTTTATTTCTGAGACTAAATTAGCTTGTTTCCTCAAGTGGCAAATTCTCGTCCAAAAATGAATCATAATAAGGATTAGTCAGAAGAGGATTGAATTGAACTTACTCCTTGCTTTTGAGACCTCAGTGAGCATAAATCTACTTTTTAAAATAATTGTTCAGTTCATTTCCTGAAAAAAAAAGGGGGGGGGGGAAGGAAAGACAGGAACCAAGCTAGGCAGTGCAGTGGATAGAGATCTAGACCTGGAGTCAAGAAAATTCAAGTTCAGATCTCGCCTCTGACACTTAGAAACTTTGTGCCTCACTCTCATCTGTAAAATGGGGATAACAGCATATATTTCACAGCTTTGTTGTGAAGATAATAAGCGATAATATTTGTGGCCACTAGGTGACACTATAGATAGAACATTGGACCTGGAATCTGGAAGACCTGAGTTCCAATTCAGCCAGAGAATCTTACTAATTGTTTGACCCCTGGGTCACTAACCTTTGTGAAGTTTATTAATCTTTATGAATCTTAGTTTCCCCAACATAAAATGGGCATAATATTGCAAGTGTTTGTTAACCTTAAGGCACTATATAATTGTGAGCTGCTATTATAATTTATATTATTGTTATTAATTATGAATCATCAAGATCACTCTATTAAAACAGCCAAGAATAGTCATAAAGGATATATTTCAATATTCCTTGTATACCAAGCTTTACAATTCTTTCCAAGATGCTTGCTAACCTTTCAGCTGTAAGCAGTGAACAGGTGTTTGCTTTCCCTTTCTGTGCTCATTCAGCAAACCTTATAGACCTACTCCTTAAAGCAGGCGGAGGACATGGACCTGATTTCCGAGAGGATGTGCCCAAGTCTTTACTCTGTTTCAAGAGAGTTCCCTGAAAGATGGGTTAAATCAGCAATTGAGCTGATTTTTTTCGCCTCTTGAGGTGATATTTTATTTATATGATAAAATGCTTGGAAAGTGATTAATTCGTCAGGGGAACATCTTGTTACTGTAAATTTGCTGAGTGTGTAATAAAATTGCCATAACAAAGGTATGAAAATGCAGATTTTAAAAAAAATGAAGGCAACGAGTCTATTTTCATCATTTCATTTTAATTTAGATTTCTTTATTTCTTTCTAAAGCAAATAATGCCAACTGTCCATGAGGAGTGGGTATTTCTGAGGTAGGGAGAGGGAAAAAGGGAGGGAGCAGAATAGAAGCAGAAACGAGGAAGTAGAAGTAATGCCTTATTCTCTCTCTGGACCAACAGTAACTGATACATCCATTAAATTTCAGCCCAGGCAGATTGACTGAGTGAATTTATATAAATTAAAAAATACAGGTCATATACCTTTTCTGATAGACTCTAAATGAGAAATAGAAATTCCCTTAAACCTCAAAAGAGAAAATCCATAGGCGAGAGTTTTTTAGTCAATGAGATGCTCCAGTATTGCTTCTTTTCTCATTGTGTTTGTACAATAAGTTGTAGTCAATGGCTAAATATCATAGCAGCCTTCTTTTCCTTGTTAATTAATTTAATGGTGTATTTATTAACTCACATGGTGAGAATTCACATTTTAACTTGTAATCTGCAAAAAATTCAGGTTAACATAATCCGTTACTCAGTTTTTGAATGTAACAAGTGAAAATAGCATTAGGTAGGGAATGATGCTTTTTATTCATGTTCATTTTCCCTACTGCCTGTCCATTTGTCCAATGGAATGAGCCACTTATCATACTTCCAGGTTTTTCTCTTTCATATTTAAGAATTATGAAAGGAAAATTCCAATTTTTCCTGTCCTTCAGTGACAGGTAGACTGAAGATTGTGGTCATTTGGATTAAAAACATATCCATCATCACCAGCCCGCAGGTTATTATGATGTCTCCTTTGAATATATGAATTTCATATACTGCATGTTGGAATCCAAAAATGCCAACTTTTTATATAAATAATTATCCCATTGGTGATATACAGCATGCTGTTGCCATATTTTTTCACTTTCATAGTGTTCTTGGCCTTATCACCCATAACATAAATCTTTTATTCTCATATTTAATAAAACTGGGAGGGTAACAACCCTCTGTACATTGTATAGTTGACCAATCACACATCATTGTTTGACTTTCATTATTTGTTTTCTCGTGACAGATATTTTTGTAGATCTTCCAGTTTAAGTTTGATAGCATGTTGGATACAGCAGTGCAGGGAAGTAAGCAGGTGACCTTATTTGTGTGCTATCTGTAACCTCAGCATACAGCCCTCAGCTTAGTGAGGTTCCATGGATGGATGGATAGATGAATGAATAAAGTTCCAAGGACCCGACAGCGTTATTTTAGGCTCCTAATTTGTCAACTCAATTCTTGACTAGGAGTGTTGGCTGGGGGTGGGGGCACTGGAAAAGGGCTTGTAAGGGACATTTGGCAGTGGGAGTATGGGAGTGGGTTAAAGGGAAATAACATTTCCCAACACAATCAAAGAGATGCTACATTTTGAGTTGGAAAGGAGCTTAAACACGACAGGTAGTCCATCCCCTCATTTACGATGAGAAACTAAAGTTCCAAGAGGTTAAATTATTTGCTTAATAGCATACCAGGTATTATTGTGGTATGTAAATTATCTGGGAAAAAATTTAAATAATTAAATTTATTGATGTTTGGCAAACCATACAACTTTTCACATGTTTAATAAACTTTGAATGTGTGAAATATTGCACTGGTCATTGGTATGTGATTTAGCATTGATTTCACAATATTTTGACACATTTTTTAAATTCATCATGAAACTACACATTTATCGCATTAGATATTAAGCTTGCCTTTGAAAAATAGTTCTTTTTTCTAAAGTCTAATCCTAATTATAGTCCATAGATTTTCATTGGATTTAAATGAGACTCATTCATAAGCCACTGAAATAAGGCTATCCCTGTTTCTCAGATAAATTTATTCAACCTTTTGAGATTTATAGCATGGTACTAGACCATGTTGTAGCATTCCATCCCCTTTTGGGAATTTCTGTTGCTATAGAACATTTTTTTTCCTTAACATATAAATATACTTATCATATTTTATTATTCCTTCAATTGGGAATAAGCCTTTCTAAGCCAACTAAAATTTAGAAATTCCCAAAACTGTTTAAGGAGTGGATACTATAGAGTATGACGAACTTGCCCTGGAAACAAGAAAATTTCTTCTGATAATGATTTTGTTATAGCCATGAATGAAAAAAATGAATTTCATCAGTAAAAATTACCTTTTCCCAATATTTAATACTCCAGTCTTTGTGTTGTCTTGCCTATGAAAAGCATTTTTTTTCCTTTGCTACATAGCAGCTTTCTCGTACCCCCTGTCTTACTGCCCTTCCAACTTTAAGAAGTCTACATTTCATAGGAGAGTAAGAATTCTTAACATATTTTTATTTCATTGACCCCTTTGTACACTAGGCGATCTAGTGAACCCTATTAATGGACTCCTCAAAATAAGGTTTTTAAATACATAAAATAAAGCACATAAAATTATAAAGGAAGTCAGTTATATTGAAATAGTTATAAAAATTTTGAAAAATGTTCGCAGAATGCTTCCTGGAGAAATCAGTGACAGTCCTTCTAGTTGTCAGGCCCCTTTTTAGGTTGTTCTTTTGCAGCAATCTTTTGTCAGCTCTTGGTGTTGTTTTTTTTGGGGGGGGGTTCTGTTTTGTTTTATTTTAGTTTTAGTTTTTGGACTGCACTTCCCTTTGTATTTCAGTGTTACTGGTCCTGTATTATTACAGGCTTGAAAGGTCCTTGAAATGCTTGATTTTTCCCATACCAATAGCCAGTGCAGTATTTCAGGCATTGAAGTGTGCATTTTAAGAGCAATGTCTATTTGAAAGATTTCTTGGAGTAATATTAATTCTTAAAAACCACAGAATTAAAACACAACAAAAGAGAGTAATGAAACATGTATATGGCACAGAATCTAGCACTCAACTAATAGGGAACTAACCATCAATGGGGAAACCAGTTTAAATGGTTTCATCTCGTCAGGGTCAGATGTTCTGAGTCAGCCTAGTGTCAGTGGAAGCCCAAAAGCGTGTCTTTTGAGATGAAACCATATCAAAATCATTGTTTGCCCCAACATATCTAGCAGAGCTGGGCTTGACATTTCATAGACACCAGCCAAGGAGGGGTAGCTCTCTGTATGTCTGTCTGTCTGTTATCTCTAGTTCTACATGAATTTCCCATCTCCATTTCTAATGTTACATATCTTTGATGATAACTTGAGTGCTGCTTCTTGTATAATTTTTTATTGGTAATATTCTGTAGTCTATTTACTTCCATTATATGTCTCCATTGCATTTCGGGTGAATCACAATTTTAATTGTTCTTAGATTGTTCTGTTCTGTCTTTTATATTCTTATAGCTGAAAATCTTTTAAGTGACGTATGGGCCTTCCTTGTTTGATGCAGTTGCCACAGTATCATCTGAATGATCTCACTTAAAGGGAATTTCTTTCCATGTGCAACGTGTGCTTGACTTTCTCCATGGCAATACCAAATATCTATTATTTATTATTATTATAAATTATTATTTTATGCTGTTTGACAATAATCAGATGATTATCAAATAAAGTTATTTTTTGTAATGTTTTTCAAGTAATTATAGATGATTTTAAAATATTTAGAGAATGTACCCTTGTAGCAGAGCTTTTAACGTGGCAGTTTACTCTACTTGGTAGCATCCTTTTTTTATGGTCATGAATACAGATCACAGCCTGTCTATGTATGACTCATCCTTTACAACTCTTAACCATGTCCTTCTAGAAATCCTACACATTAGTTTTGCCCTACATATGGGGCCTTCTAGATATTTTAATGTTGCAGGGATACCAGTGGAGCATGTGCGTTGTCCAATAAGCTTTCCTTTTCTGTTGCAATGTTATATCAGTTTAACCTGTCTTTTTTTTTTTTCTTAATTATCCATCTTAAGGGAAGCTTTTATGCCGCATCTTTTTTGTGGAATTCTTCTTTGAACATGTTGCCCAACTAAGCCTGATAAGGCTGACCATTCTGCATTGCTCTTTGAGTCATCCTCAACTTTTAATTCTTGAAGCTCTATAATTTCAAGGCTGTGAATTACTATAGCACACAATAGAAGTATGGTTTATTTTTATAAACGATTTTATAGAGAAAAGAAAGTTGTTATATAGGTCAACAGTTCATATTTGTGTCATTGGGGAGTGTTTGTGTGTGTGCATGTGATGATAAAGTTCATTTATTTTTTCTTAGTTTTTATATTTATTCATTCAAGTAGTTTAAGAATCTATTGATTATAACTTTTAAAATTGTCTTGTCTCCAGTATAGACCTCTTCTGTATATTTGTTCTGGTTCAATTGCTTTTCCCATTCTTTCTTTTTCTTTCGTCCCCTTCTATTTCCAGATTCAACACATCCTGGGCTGTGATGTTAAAGCATAAACGTGGTGGCTTCATGTCATTGAGGTAGAAAATATTTGTCATAGAAATCTTGACTGGTCTCTGTCATTTTTCATCTGTTCACCCAGTTTCATGCAATTCATCTCTCACCAAGCTTGGAAAATTATTGATTTTTTTTTGGTCCTCAGTTTCTTCATTTGTAAAATTGGGAGGTAGGGTATTTGGACTACATGATTTTTGAGTTCTCATTCAGCTACAAGACTATCATCCTATAAGAAACTAATTTTCTCCATATCACTTCTCACTTTTATGAGGCAATATTGTTCATAATCTTCTACCATTGTCATCCTTTAGGATTTTAAAATGATTTTGTAGTCTAAATGGTATTGCCATTGGCCAGTATATTTTTGCTTGGCAAGAAGAGCAAATGTTTGCTGACTCAGCGAGCCCACTTTCCTTCCACCTCATTGTGAACTTGGATTTTCGTAGTTTTGAACTTCCTTAGGAAATGATGATTGGTACTTCTTTTGCCCACTTTCCATAAAAGGTTTACTGAACTGAATTGGTCCAGGTGGGATTTAAATGTCATTTGATTCTTTGTTTCTTTCCTGTTTTGACTGCCTTCCACACAATTTAAAGTAACAGCAAAATTTTTGACAGTGGTTGTACTTCCCCTGGAACAATTTCTGTTAAATGTTTCACTAGTTTTCACTGTATAGTGTACTTTAGAAAAGAAATGCCCAGTATATACTTTTGATTGATCATTCCTCTGCTGTTGGTTCACAAAACAACTATGAATTGATCTCACCTACTGTTAGGTTAATTGTAATCCATTGTATAGTTAGTGTTGTGAGGTAATTTTGGTAAAAAAAAATTAATAAAACTTTTCTTGGATTACCGATACATTCATTAAAGTTAAATTAAACTATTACAGATGTCCAGATTTGAACAAATACATTTTTGATACATCTTGCCTTGAAACCCCAACTAAAGTCCTAGTCTTTATCCTGTCATTAAAGAGAATGAATATGGGAAGAGCAATTGGATCAGACCAAATATATACAGAGGAGATCTTTCCTGGAGGCAAGGCCATTTTTGAGGGTGATGAGATCTTAGTGACCCTGGATTTTCAGTGTGTATAAGTTTTGACAGATATTATCAAGTATAAAGGTTTTATGTATAGGTCTTTCAGTGGATTTATTGTTTGGGTTTTGGGCATCAAGTGCCTTTTTTTTTTTTTTTGTAGTACCATAGCAACTCAGGAACATTTTTTTAGCTTAAAAGGTAGTACAATCTGTTTCAGTGCAGTGAATATTGACAGCAATTCAAATTCAGGATTTCAGTACAATACAATACAAATCTATTCCCACTGTCTACTTGTGTGCTAAATGCTAGGAGCACAAAAATTAAAATGAAAAAATCCCATCTCTCAAGGTGCTTACATTCTACTAGGATAGTTGATTATCTCTAAATTTTTTCAAGAATGTTTGTAAATTTCTTATCAGTACCCCCTGTAGCATTTGACTTTGCTAACTCAATTTTATCTACTAATCTAGATACTCTTTCCTGTTAGAGTTTTTGGGACACTATTTTTCATCATATCTATCTTGCAGTTCCTTCTCCGTCTCTTTTGCTAGGTTGTCATCTCTGTCCTCTACCTAACTGTGAGTATACCTAAGGGCTCTATACCAGACCCTTTCTCTATACTCTCATTAATCTAAGATCTCATGTGTTTCATTATCATCTCTATTCAGATGAATCCTAGATCTATGCCTGTCCTAGTATCTCTCTTAATCTCACATCATCAGCTGCCTGTTGGACATTTCAAACAGGATATCTTGTACATATCTCAAGCTCACTATGTTCAAGAGAGAACTTATTATCTTGGTCCACCACCCACCCCTGAACCCCTTTCCTTAACTTTCTTATTTCTCTGTAGGGCACCATTATTGTTCAAATCATAGTTCCTCAAGAGTAACTATTCAGTATTTTTTTTTAAATTCTTTTATCTTTTCATTCATTCATTACTCAAGATGGGAACTTTGAAGTCATACTTTCACCCCGCCCCCCTATATGCAGCTAGTTGCCAGATATTATTACTTCTACCACTATGATGCGTCTGGCAACTCTCTACTCTCCCATGGCTATCACCATAGTGCGGGCCCTCATTCTCTTTCATCTGGATTACTGCAGTACCTTCCTAATTTGTCTTCCTCCTATTAGTTTCTCTCTCTCTAGTTTGTCCTACAGAAAGATGCCAAATTGATAATCCCAAAGCACAAGTTTGATGATCACATTCCCCTGCTCAAAAAATCCAATGGCTCCTCATTGCTAGAAGCTATAATGCTGGATGAAAGGTAATATGTAATAACATGGAAAAGAAGGTTTTGGACTTCCCAAATAGGGACTTATTTCTTCTAAGTACCTTGAAGCCCAAATTAAGGTTGAGTTTCCTTGAATCTTAGGATTGAGAATAAACAGACATAGTCCAGTACACTTTATTTAATAATGAAACTAAGGCTGAGACAGAGAGACAGCCTAGTGTAGTGTTAAATGACAACAGGTCTGTGCTCACATTCCAGGCCTTAGAGTCATACTATTTGTGTGACCATGGGCAAATCAGTCAGTCAGCTAGCATTTATTAAGTGACTTCCTTTTTTTTTTATTTTTTTAGGTAATATGCTAAGTTCTTTTAAAAAGTACTTTGTTAAATCTTTATTGTACTTAACTTACATTGTAGTTACGAGGAAAAAATGAAATTATACATGTAAAGTGCTTTATAAACTCTTTAGTATTATTACCCATGATGTTAATCCAATTTAAACTCTTCGAGAGTTCAGATTTTGAGTACTGTTTTTTAAACTTTGAGTAGATTTTTGTCTTTGTATTTCAGCTAACAGTGACCTTAATAAATGTTTGTTTAGTTGAAATTGTTGAATTGCATTGAAGATCACACTAATAGTAAGTTGAAAGAGCTGGGGTTTGAATCCAGGTCTTATCTTTTTAGATCCAGTTTTCTTTCAGCTGTCCCAAGATTCTTCTCTATCTAGAGTACAACATTTAGTAAACTGATGCTATTTTTAGAGTGCCATTACAGAATGAAATATTACACTTTAGAATTTCTGGCAGATTTTGCCAATTGGAGTCATGACTACTGCTAAGGTATTTGAACAATCTGTATCTCTGTTCCCTACCACTCACCAGACGTCCAGAACTTTGCTTTCAGAATCTCTTTAGTTTGATGCTTCATTGGCTTCTTAAACACAATATGACAAGACTCAAACTCCTTTTTTTTAAAAATCCAATCCCGTTACTTCTTTTGACTTGCTTATTTTTGTGGGTGTCAGAGACAGTCCCCCTCAGTCTCTTGTTAGAAATCTTTAATTCTTCCTTCTAACTTACCTACAAGCATTTAATCAGTCCCTAAGTTTTAATGGTTCTTTTCAAATGGATATTTATTTATGTCCTTTTGTTTTTATATCACCTTCATTTCCTCTTATATTCTACCCTTTGCCCTTTTCCCATATGGCCACTGCTTATAATAAAGAATTTTAAAAGTTCAGCAAAACTAGTCATATATTGAAAAATTTGGTAGTGGTAGTGTTTCATACCTGTGGACCTTCCCTTTTGTAAAGGGGTTGTCTTCTTATCTCTTTTGGCACCAAACATGGGTCATTACAATTAAGCGACATTAAATTTCAAATTGTTTTGTTGTTCTTTCTATTTATGTTATTGTGGATATCGTATATATCATTTATTTTGTATGCCTGCTTCTGCTTACTTCATTTTGCATCAGTTCATGAGTCTTTCTCTGTTTCTCTGTATTCCTTTTTTGTTTTTTTTAAACAGTAATAAACAAAAAGTGGTACTGTACTCAAATCTAATGAAATATTCCTCTTGATTCTTAGTACTTCTATAATATCACCCATGTCTTTTCTACTTCCACCCTAGTAAAGGCTATCATTACACCCAATCTGTACTATTGTAATATCTTTCTAACCGGCCTTCTTGCCTCTCTTCATATCCTGTTTCAATCTGTCCTTCATACTACTTCCAAATGATTCGAATAGATCTGTGAACTCACTGATGCTTGTACTCCCATCATAAGGGGTAGATTGCTGTTTCTCTGTGTCTGCCCATCTTGTAGAACTGTTGGTGTCCATGCCTTCACAAAAGCTTGCCATAGTGACTTCCCCTTCCTGCTTTCTCTGAAGAATACCACTGGAGCATGTTAGGCTAGCCAATGGTTAATTATTTCTTGTTCAAATCATATCATCAATCCTTCTTTTTCAGGCATTCTTTTCCTACCCAGATTTGTCCAGATTAATCTTTATACAGTGACCTGTCACTCCTAGTTGAAACCCTACCATTATATACCACATACAGTCTATCTTGAAGGCCCCAAATAATCTGACAACTTTCCAGCCTGTTGCATACCACTGCCCTCCTTATACATGTCACTAGATTTTATAAGTCCCATGAAGGCATGGACTTTGCACCATCTAAACTTTATCTCTTCCTCAGTTTAATATCCTCATATTTGTTGAAGAAGTGATTAAATTTGTATGTGTGTGTGTATATATATATATATATATACACACACACACACACATATGTATACATATACATATATATGTATATATATATATTTATATACACATTTACAATTTAATTTACAATTTTTTATTCCTTACGACTCAATTTCCTTGACAAAATCTACCTTCCTTGTTTTGGAACACAGTCATGTCATTGTAAGTTTACATAAAGAAACTTATCCAATATACAAAAAGAATATTATTGTTTCAGAAGTTGGAAAAGAGAGTCATTTATACTAACTTCTTTCTGAATTTCCAGTTAATATTCAGTATTCAAAGCCAGCTGCTGAAATAGCTTTGAATTACAAGAGTAGTTCACATTTATGTATGTGTATGTGTGTGTGTATGTGTGTGTGTGTGTGTGTGTGTGTGTGTGTGTTTTAGGGCCATGGAAAATGCAAGGCGTGTGATCTTTAAAAAAAAAACAGAAGGCAAAAAACTCAAGTACAACTCAGTTTTTCCTATTTCCCTTTTATTTATAATTTATAAAGTAAAACTGGAAGTAGGGATTGTCCCAAATAATGGATAAATTAGATATTTTTCTGTACTAGAGAGAGGCTTACATGCGTAAGGATTGGGTAAAACACTGGTAATCACAAAGTAATGTTGCTATGGACTACATGGAACCAAACCTTAGAAGCATCCTTTTTATAGAGAATATTTTGTTGGACTGGTATTTGAAATTTTACTTGAATTTTTCTGGAAATAAGAAGTAAATATTAGGATGTTTTGAAGATTGCAATAGAGATGGGTCTTTTTTTAATCTATGAGTCCAAGAGATTTATATACATTTCTTAACCAAAAACTTATTTACTAACAAATCACTTACCTGGTTTCACTGGACAATCCATATGTTCATCCATGTCTGTTGTTAAATGTACTGTCCTTTTTGTGTTATGTATTTTGTAGTGGTGGAAGTTGTACAGAAAGATAGATTCACTTTGCCTCTTATTGCTGATGCAGTAAAGAAGCAGCTTATCTTGATTGTCAACATGGAAGCCATACGTTGAGATTCAATAGAAATCTTGTTTTTTTAAAATTTTGCTTTCTTGATATTTATGACCATTCTCTCCCCTCTACCTCCAACATTCCATTAGAAGTGTGTATGTACATTTAGGTCCATTGTGTTGCATAACTTTTTTAATAATACCTACCATATGACAGAAAAATATACCTGTGCTTATAGAATACATATATGTATTTTTATCCCACAATGAAAGATGTAATTCTTCCCCACATTACAAATCCTAAAGGAAAACAGAAGCCACTTGTAGCAAATTGCACATTTCTCACACATGAGCACATTCATTTGCCATAGCTATTTTCACCAAATGCTTTGGTTTTGTATTGGTCATAGGGAAAATCATATTTTTTTTCTTCATCTGAAAAATACATGTGTCAGTAGTATATAAAGATATTTTTGCATCTCTCAATTATATTTTACTCCTGGAAAATGTATTGCAGTTCAAGGAAAATGTTGAGTACACTAATGCAAATGAAATTTACCTTGATCTTAGAGTCTTGTTGAACATTTCAAAGTGATCCATTGGTGCTTTAAACATCCACGAGAACATACATATTATAGCTCACATTTATATGGTGCTTTGCAGTTTTCAAATCTTTCTTCCTTATAACCTCCTGGTAGGTTTGTATTGTCCTCAATTTATGGATGAGGAAAAAAGTAAGACTTTGAGAAGTTAAGTTATTTGCCCAAGGTTCCATTACTAAATTCGCAAAGCCAGACTCTTTTTGACTTTATTGTGTCATGCTGAGGTTGTTTTTGTCTTTGGTTTTTTTTTTCTTATGAATAGGGAATGGAGTGTTTTGATTAATGGATAGATAGTCAGGTAATAGAATACTACCATATATTTCATTCATTACTTTTTTATACAGTTTCCTCTAACAGCTTTGCAGAAACATTAATTAAAACAATTTACATAATGGATTGCTTTAGTATATGCTTAATAATTGATTGTTGAATTAAATAACATGTATCAAAGCTAATAGTGAGATATCTATGTCTCATTTTGCTGTGAATCTGAGAAACTTGTTTACACTGTCCTCTCTTGTTTGTTTTCAGTATATAGATTAAACATTCAGTCAATCACTGATCACATTGGTGCAGGTACTCTCTAGAAGAATTTATATCACTCAGTCCATCCATGCTATCACACCCTTTCAATGCTTGCCCATGCCTCCCGAAATCTTATGTGGTGAAGGGGTCTGCCCATTACATTATCAACCATCCTCTAGATCTCTTAAAATTATGCAGAAACCAGTGAAGTATGCTTGCTGTCCATCTGTTATCCCTCACTCTCTTGATATGATTGGGCTGCCTTCTTTATTGGCCATCCATCTATCTGATGACATCCTTCATGCTTCATCTTTCAGTTCTTTCTTTGTAACGTCTTGGAGTATATATTCAGACACACCCACCTCAGTGCCTTTACAATTCCCTTTTGGCAATCCTAAACTGTGATTCTTTGAAAACTATAGTATTCTATTATGCATAGCCATGGAGCAGCAGCAGAAGAGTTTTGGTACTAAAAACATAAGCCTTTTTGTGCTTCATTAGAATATAATTCAGTTTCCCAAAAGCAGTCCTGTTCTCATTTTATTCAGTCTAGGCCCAGTTCCTTTTCTGTGCCCAGTGACTATTCAGATCTATGTACTGAGGGAGCAACTCTGTCACATTCTCCAAATCATTGCACCATCTTACCATGGACAGAGAGCTGAAAGAGACCTCAAGGGTGATTTTAAACTCCCCACTGCCCCCCATGCACTTTTATGTGATTTTTCCAAGGTCAATTAGAAGGTTGTAGTTTGAACATCCTTCATCAACTTGTTTTTTCTTTGTGGATTGTTAGTCTCAGCTCTCTTTTTGAAGGCTCTGCGATAATTCTGGGCTTGATACAATTACTACAATGTCATTTAGCATTCTCCTTCCTTGAGGTCCATCTTGGGCTTTGTACTCGATATCTTCCTTGATTGACAAACACATTAGTCGGCATATTTGGCCTTATTTTTTGCCTTCAGTGTTTATAAAAAAAAATGGGTCTACCAAAGAAAGTTTTCTCTTGTATTTTTCCCAGATGAGTATGATTTTGACATGTGAGAGGTCAGGGTTTCTTAACCAGGGGTCTATGAATTAGTTATTTGATAATTATTTCAAGATAATTCATTTCCTTTGTAATCCAATGTATTTTATTTAATTTTTTGCATCACAAAAATTCTGAAAAGGCATCCATGTATAAGTTTTACCACACTGCTGAAGGGGTTCATGGCAAAGTTAAAAACCCCTGCTTTAAAGATAACATTTTAGTCTACCATGTTCTAAAGAAAGTGGCATATTGCATTCTATACCCTTTCAATCAATGTTATGTGATTCTAAAGATATTTGGTCTACTGTTTCTTTTTTTATACCTTTGTCAAGATTGCCCTCCATGCATATTTTTAGTATTTTCTCAGACTTTGGAGATTCAGGAGGATGGTTAATAATAAGCCTAGAGACTAGATCTATGATTTCATTGCAATAACTAACTCCTGGGTGAGAAAACACCCTCTACAAATTCAGTTTCACAGATGCTCTATATCTCGTAGTCTTAGGCATGTAGAGCACAGAGGCTAAATAGCATGTATATATGTATATAACATAGACAGTATATGTCAGAGGTAGATACTGAGCCCAGGTCTTGTTGGCTTTGAGACTAGGTCTCTATCTGCTCTGCTGTGTTGCCTTGGCCCATAATAAGGTTCAAGATTTTGCTATGCCTTGATAACTTCCTCTCAGATATCTTGTGCAATCTCGTATTATAAATTGGGTATTTTTTGGTCAATTGAAATTTAAGAGTTTTTATTCTCTGATTAAATGTGTCATATGTTCTAGCTAAATTTTTGGATGTTACTTCACTCCCTTTTAGTGAAAAAAGTTCCTTTTTTTTTTTTAAACCAGTTTTACATTGAACATTTTGAGAGCAAGACCTAAAGATAAGTTGTTGCTTATAAATTTTGTCCAGCTCAGTCAAGCATGTCACTCCCACCCCTTGTGGCTTCCAGTGGCAGAGGATAGATGCCATTCCCACCCATTTCCTTTGTACACCATTGTTCTCACTCTCCTGGGCAAGGAGAGTGGACATATTTTATCTGGGAGTGATCTAAGTTTCTTGCTAAGAAGCAGCAGGCCATCTACTCAAACTAACCTTGTTGAGATCCTGAGAACCAGGGCAAAGAGCTGTTAGATCTCCTGGGTCTAAGCACCAGTGCTTGTGGGTACGAGAAAATATACAGTTCAGTCCAGTGTTAGGGAACAGTGGCATCTGTCATGAGCACTACCAGGAGGCAGATGGGCCCTGACAGGGACATCGGGTTGAACTCATCATCACCTTCAATCCATTTTCTTTTGCACCTTTTCAGTTTGTAGACTCAAAATTACAGTGAATAAAGGTGATCTTCCTTATTCCATCCTGATTTTGATAGCTTCTCTGGAGGCTATTTCCCTCACCAGAAGACCACCAACCATAACCTAGTCACCTCTATTCTTAGCCAAGTACCCCACCACCCCTGGGGTTTGAGGAAGGAAGAAAAGAGGGCAGAGGGAAGGATTTTTACCATGTGACCTCACTGGCTTCTCCTTCTTTCCAAAGCTGACTATTCTTGCACATGTATTAGGTATACTTATGTAATATGGTTATTAAAAATTAGAAGACCAATTATTGACTTTCCTGAAGAGGACCTCCTAGAGGCCACTTTGGCTTGGGAAGTTGACCCAAAAAACTATAAAATGTTTCTATGCTATCTTCAAGAAGCACTCTACATCACTCTTACTCCTCCCTTCCTTAACCTGTCCTTCTCTGACCCTCCCCCTTTCCCTCATCTTTAATACCAAACATTTATATACTCTGCCCATCCTCTTCCTCAAGAATATGGAGTCTTATCCATGCCTATTCCATTGTGTTCAGCTGGGAGTACCCTTTGTATCACCCTGAGACATGGGCTGTGAATATGAGCTGTGGGAAAGTGGTGGGATCTAGGCTGACCAGGGGTTGCCTGGAAGTGAGACCCCCCCCAAAAAAAGGTTAAAGTTTGGCAGACCAAGGGTATTGGTAGGTTAGTATATCATTTGATGCTGGTGTTGGTGGAACCTGTTGAATGGCATAACCTTATGTCTAACCTCCTCCTTATTCAGAGTTGTGGGTCTAAGTGAAACCACAATTGCCCCTATTTATGTCTTCACAGTGTGTGTCTAACCTATAAAGTTTCTTTGAGGGCTTTACATTACTGCTTTTTGTAAAAAAAAAGTCTCTTTGGTTACCCTTTCTTCCTACATTCCCATCTTTCTTCCCCCCACTCCTCCCATCACCTTTTATATTTCTGGAGATTTCTGTTTCCTTTCTTATAGGAAGTTATTGGTAAGCTGGGCATTCTTATCCATAATTCACCAAACTTGCAACAAAGTCTTTTTTTTTAAAATTAAAAATTTTAAAGCCTATCCAGCATTCTGAAAATCATTCATTAAAAGTTTTGATCTTAGATTCCAGTTTGCCTTATGTCTTGACTTCCTCTTTTTCACATAACTAGATTTTAGTTATGGACAGACTTTTTAAAAAAATTTTATAACCCTTAAATTTATAGAATCTTAGCATCAGAATAGACCTTTAAAGGAGTCTTCGTTGTATGACAGATGAGGATAATTGAGACCCAGAGGTGGAAATGACTCAACTAAGGTCACACATCCTTGTTAGTGAAATAAGCTTCCTTAGAATGAAGTATTGCTTAACATATTGAGTAGTATTTGCGTTGAGTCCCATGTTGCTTACAGATGGAAAATATTGTATAATATAACCACCTTATGATAAAATGACTGTCCTAAATGTCATTTATCTTGGGATTATAACTACCACACAAGATAAAATTAATCTTTCCCCCCTGCCTTATAGTCTTTTCAGCAATTTTCCCAAGATTGGTTTAAATGGGGATAGTCTTACTGTTCTTCTGTGTTTCTGGCTTAGTAATTTAAAGATTGGGGCAGCGCGGTGGCACAGTATATAGAGTGCTGGACTTGGAGTCAGGAAGATTCATCTTCCTGAATTCAAATCTGGCCTCAGATACTTACTGTCTGTATGACCCTGGGCAAATCACTTACCCTTGTTTACCTCAGTTTCCTCATCTATAAAATGAGCTGGAGAAGGAAATGGCAAATCACTGCAGGATCTTTGCCAAGAAAACTCCAAATTGGGCCATGAAGAATTGGATATGACTGAAACAACTAAACAGCAGTTTAAAATATAACTCAAAGTTGAATTATATTTTGAGCCAGGGAACCAGATATATGACCAAATATTTATTTAGTGGATGACTAGTCTTTTTTGGTGATACATGTCCATGGAATGTGAATCCTTGATTCTTCTATATCTATCAATATTTTTGAGATTATATAAAGGACATATATTATATATACATATGTATATATATGTATATAATACTTAAGTTTCTGTTTGTTTTTCTAAGATTACAAATTTTCAAATAAGTGGAATGCAGTCCACTGAATCACTAAAAGTGTAGCTATGTGGAACTTTGATTCTTGATACTTACGTATCTGTTGAAATTTTCTGAGGTTAAAAATTGTCAGAGAATTAGAATGCCACAAAACATTAAAACTTCACTTGAACATATTGTATTTCTTTGATTTTAAGAAAATGTTTCCCATTTTCACTGTTCTTCATAGTCATCATGAATGCCATTTATCACTTTATTGGTAGTCATGAGAAGGTGACTACACTTGAAAATGTTTATTGTTTTATAACAAGTATGTATCCAACCTACATGTTTGGCTATTTCTAGGTGCCATATTTTAAGAGGGACATTGACCAAACTGAAGTCTATTGTGAACAGATAATTGGAAGTTTTTAAAACTATCACTAAGAGGAACACTTGAAAAAATAGGGGATGGTTTGTTCAGTGTGGAAAAGAGTAAGAAAAAACATAATAGATATCATCAGTTATTTGATGCTATTCATCATAATTGTTCCACTGGGCAGAATGAAGACCACTCTCTAAACGTTTAAGGGAAGTAAAATTTAGCTTTATCAATTAGCAAAGGAGTCATCTTACTTTGTGAAGTTGCAGAAACCATATCACTAGAGTCAGAAGAAGCAAAGGATGAATGAGTATTTTTAAATATATTGTGGAAAGATCTTCTACTTTGGGTTGGATTAGATGACAACCAAGCACTCTTAAGGTTCTCTATAAAAATGCTAGTTAAAAGGTTGTTTTTATTTATTAGAAAACCAGATATCAGAGACTTTATAGTGTGCATTCATTCATTTCAAATTTTCATTTGAAAATAGTACTGTATATTTTTTCAGATTTTTTTGCTTACCCAGTTCTTAGCTCATTTCCTTCCTTACCTCCTCCTTCTCAGAACATTATACATCTTCTCTTCAGCTTTCTTAACAAAAATACAATTTCAGGCTTTCTCTATGTGAAAACCATGACAAAGTGATTTTATAGCCAGTACTGAAAGTGACTAAACTTGACAACAATTGTATTTTATGACAACCCCTGCTTTCATGTCCCCAGCCTACTTTCATATCATCATTTTTTTTTTACCCCAAATATGAGCAATTTCATATCTCTGCATTGGCTGGAAACAAATCCCTTTACCAGGAATACATTTTAATGGAGGAAAGCATGCTTCACTTAAGTCACCAGAACCTTAACTGTATAATATTCAATTTCTTACTAACCAAGAACCAAAGCTTTTTATTGAGGGCCATGTTCGTAAGGGTCAAGGCAGAATTAGTATTACAGAACTAAACCAGATTAAGGGGGAATGTGAATTAGATTTGGTAACAGATGGTGCTGGGGAAATTAAAGGTTCTTTGCGAATGGAAGCGACAGCAGCTTGCCTCTTTTCTCTGTCTCTCTCTTTCATGCACTTGATAGACGGGTATAAATCACAACAATCCTGTCTTGACAGCCAATTTCAAGAATTTGATCTGGTTAAAGACATGGCTTTCCTTCTCCACTCACTGAAACCAGCTTCCATTTTATTTTTATATAGCACCTTGTCATATTTAGAAAAGCAGACTCACCTGCCTTCCTTTAATGAAATTTTCCTTAATTACGGTTTTAGCTCTTTAGTCTTAATTACTTTTCTATTTAGCCTGAATTTTCAGAATGTCTCTCAGGAATTTTCTTTCTATTCTCCACGCCCCCCCCCCCCTTTTACTCATGCATATGCTTTCATTTTTCCAAAGATGCCTTTCATTGTTAGAAGTTATTGTCAGATTCAGTATAATGAGATCCTAATTATCAAAACCATTATTGGTAATGAGAAAGGTTTGCAAGTGATGGTTAAACTTGTCAAAAAAGAAAAAAATTGAAAATATGCTATAAAGAAATACCTAAATAGCATTTTTGACAGTATTACAGCAAGAAGTGAGTAAAAGCTTGGGAAATAATTGTTTTTTCTGCTTATAAAGATATTCACAATTTTAGGGGCATTTACCACAGACTTCCTTAGCTGGTTTGCATTTGACTCTCTTTAACTCCATACTTGAAATATGAGAAGTCAGAATTAAAATTCAGTCTTTAAAGTAGAAGGATCAGTAAGAGAGGGACCAGAGATGTAGAACACAATTTCCTACACTTTTCACGGTGAGACTTATCAAGTTGGCTGAGATGGAGTAGTCAAGTGTTATGTTTGCCATTTATTTATACGCCCACTTGTTTGGGCTTCCAACACTAAACAAGGAGAAGAAAATAGGAGGAAGAAAAAAAATAC